>NC_080029.1:103500917-103803947 GCF_030020395.1 Manis pentadactyla | reverse complement strand
TACATGTGTAGACAAGATGAATTCAATTAGCAGAAATGTGAGCTGCCCAGTCAAGATATAACTCAAGAATTTATAAAGCTTTGAAAAAACTACAGAGATACTGCTCATAGAGAAAGAAGATGTTGTTAGTATTTAGTCTGATCTCTTGGCTCTCTAGCTTAGCTGAGGAGAACAACTCAAAAAAGAAAAAAATCCAGCATCTCTTTGGAGAAAATAAGCTGACTTTCTTTAAGAACTGCTCAGTTATCTTTGATGGGAAGGGTTTTGAAGTTGTTTCCAGAAAATTTATTTGATTCAGCAAAATAAGTATGGGTTTAACAATTATTTTCTGGATGTGCAGCATTCCTGAGGCTCATAGAATAAGACTTAATTTTTTTTATTGCAACCACATTTTAATTTTACTCAGATGAATAAGACAGAGGGTGAAGTTGATTTTGAAACCCTTGGTAAACTATAAAATGTGGTAATGCTAGTAGCTGTTATTGTGATTACGGTTATTGTTCTGCAGGTGAACTTGGAAAAGGGAGTAGGGAGTCTGGTCTGAAACAAACCTTCTCTAAGTGGAGTTGATGGGCTTGTCTCAGCCCCATGCCTGGCTAAAGAGCATGGTTGGTTTCCTGGATCAGTGGACACTGACCCTGGGATCAATCCTGAAGCAATTCCCACAGAGCCTCGGACTGGATGCTGTCACACCAAGGATGGCAGTCAGGCTGGTGGATCCATTTCAAAGTGACTCAGTGGGGCAGAGAACTATTAATATATTTATCACCACAGGTATTAGTTGTATGTTACTATTGAGAAACTGGTACCGAGTTTTGTTTGTTTAACCATATATTGCCTATTTTAAACAATTTTATTTGTGCTTATGTTTGTTTTGTTCATAAGGTAGACACTAGTTTCTGAGATTCCTCCAAATTTTATTGTTTGTAAGTAGGTAGTGAAAAAAACCCAATTAGAAAATGAGTGAAGGACATGAGGAGACATTTCACCAAAGAGGCAAATGCAGATGGCAAATAAGCAGATGAGATATTTAATATCATTCATCATTAGGGAAATGCAAATTAAAACCATAATGAGATATCACTACACACCTATCAGAATGGCTGAAGTAGAAAGTAGTGACAACAGCAAATGCTGGAGAAGATGTGGAGAAACTGGATCACTCATTGCTGTGGAAATATAAAATGGGGCAGCTACTCTGGAAAACAGTTTGGCAGTTTCTTTAAAAACTAAACAAGCGGCTACCATAAGGCCCAGCAGTTATACTTGACATTTATCCCAAAGACATTCAACTCAAGTCCACACAAAAACAATTCACAAATGTTGATAGTATCAATTGATTAAAACATTAAAACATTTTAAAATTGTGGTAAAGTACACATTACATAAAACTTACCATCTTGGCCATTTTAAAGTGTGCAGATTAGTAGTATTACATACACTGACGTTGTCATGCAACCAACCTCCAGAACTCTCTCCATCTGCAAAAACTGAAACTGTATACTCATTAAAAACACCTCCACTTTGCCTTCTCCTCCAGCCCCAGACCACCACTACTCTACTTTCTGTCTCTGTGAGTCTGAGTACTTAGATGCGTCATCTAAGTGGAATCACATAGTATTGTGTGTGTGTGTGACTGGCTTATTTCACTTAGCATGTCTTCAAGGTTTGTCTATGTTGCAGCATTTGTCAGAATTTTTTTTTCCTTTTTAAGGCTGAATGATGTCCTATTGTGTGCATGTACTGCATTTTGGTTATGCACTCATCTGTTGATACTTGGGTTGCTTCCATCTTTGGGCTGTTGTGAATCATGCGGCTTTGAACATGAGTGTACAAATACCTCTTTGAGACACAGAGGTGGAATTGCTAGATCATATGGTAATTCTATTTTTAATTTTTTGAGAAACTGTCATACTTTTTCCATAGCAGCTTAACCATTTTACATTCCCACCATCAGTTTATAGGGTTCCATTTTCCCCATGCCCTCACCAACACTTGTTCTTTAGATGTTTTTTTTTTTTGATAGATCTGTTGTGATTTTGATTTTCATTTCCCATTGTTTCATGTTGTTGGCCATGCCATTTGTGTATCATCTTTGAAGAAATGCCTATTCAAATTCTTTGTCCATTTTTTAATTGAGTTGTTTTTTTGTTGAGTTGTAGGAGTTCTTTATATATTCTAAATATTATCTCTTATCTGATATGATTTGCAAATATTTCCTCCCATTTTGTAGGTTGCCTTTTTACTGTTGATTGTGTCCTTTGATGCACACAAGTTTTCAATTTTGATGTCAAATTTATCTATTCTTACTTTTATTGTCTGTGCTTTAGTGTCATATCTAAGAAATCATTGCCAAATTCAATGTCATGAAGTTTTTCCTTATGATTTCTTCTTAGAGTTTTATAGTTTTTGTTGCAGTCAGGGATTGCGAAAATGAGAAACCGAATCAGAATGATGTTTTAAACAGAGGGCTTAGACTTCCTCTGGAGACTAAACACCAAGTCAGCGCTCCCCTGTACTTTTATTAAGTCACAGCAAGCAGAAAGACAGGCATCAATTAATGATTATAGGGTGAGTTTTTTCATGAAGCTGAACAATAGCAGGCTAATTTTTTCTTAAAGTTTCTCTTATGTCTCATCAAGTCATCTGGGCACGTGAGTCTTATGGCATGTTCCTCATCTGGGTTTGCCTCAGAAGGATCATGAGAACTGTTTGCAGTCCTTGTCACACTGTTCATGACTTGCACCAGATTCCAAGACGCAACATATTGTTCTTTTCTCTTAGATTAGTTTCTGCCACAAATCATATTGTTCTTTCTCTTAGATTAGTTTCAGCTATAGATTAAGCTTAAGCAGGAACTAAATTACAGCTAGGTTAACTGCTGGGGTATCTACAAGTTTTAGCTCTTATGTTTAGTTCTTTGACCCATTTTGAGTTAATTTTTATATATGATAGGTAATGATCCAACTTCATTCTTTTGTATTTGGATATCCAGTTTTTCCAAAACCATTTGTTTAACTTGCTATTATTTCTTAAATGGCATTGTTTGCCTGTGTAACCAATATGGCTTTAAAATATAAAATGCACCTTTATATGCATTAAAGTCTATGAACCAGTAAGAATCATGATGATGCACCTGTAAGACAAATGAGTTCCTTCTGATGAGAAAAGGCTGTGGCCAGCCTGTAAGATAAAAGTACTAAGCATGAAATGGAACCACGAAATAAAAGGTCAATTTTTTATAAAAGCAGTTTAGAAAGTATAGCCAGTGACAAAGCAGCCTCTCATTATACCATATATCATTTTTATATATTAAAGGTATTACATATTTAATCCAAAACACCTTAGCATACCAGCCAAATACAGATAAGAAAAGATGCATCTTAATATCTAATTACCATTCAGGACCTTAATGATTTTGGAACCCACTGAAATACGAAAGATTTAATGTTGTTCTAATTTGGTTTGGGTTATAATTCTAGATGCTTCATTCCCATTGAATCATTATAATCTATTAATTAAAAGGGTAGTTACAGCTTCTTTTTAAAATTACAGTGAACTTTTGTTCTAGGATATATATATTCTTCTTTTAGTTCCATTTGTTTCTACAACATCAACTGTACCTGTATCATAAATGATGTCTCTAACAGAAAAAGTTAAATTACGTCTAGAATACTATTCTTTAAAATCAGATACAAAGTTTTTAGAAAAGTTTATTTTAAAAATTTGTAATAAAAAAAATCTGTCTCTCCAGTGACTGTAAAGGGGTATGTGGGGGGGGACTTGATAATAGGGAGAGTCTAGTAACCATAATGTTGTTCAAGTAATTGTACATTAACAATATTGGGAAAAAAATCTCTCAAAAGGTTAAACTTCAGTTTTCCAGACATTTTGTCTTTCCTGAAAATGCTGGATAAAAGAGGTCTTAGAATGGATCTAGGCATGGTGCAAAAAGATGTTATGGCTCAGAATACAAGTGAACAGAAATCTGTTAGTCTGCTTAGCAGACAAACTTACTAGCTAGTATAATATGCTAAAGCTTCATAAAATTGAAATGAATGCTCTTTGCAGCCACAATACAGTTCTGGTCACATTTTTAAAGTTCTTCTAACATAGGCATATGACCAATCGCACAGACAAATTTCAATCAAGTAAGAAGAGCTTAAGTGTAGAAAATACATGATCAACCCAGTTTCTTCCTTCCTACACCACAGGGCACAGCTACATGCCATCTGGTGATTATTAGGTGAGAAAGCTGCCATCTGCCACTTCTGCTAATACTTGGAAGAGGGGTAGCTCTCCCTACCCTGTGAGCCTACCAGATTTCCTATGGCTGTTTACATGCCCCAGGGCTCCAATTTGTGAGTTAGAATTTACTCTGTGTGCATGTGCATGTGTGTATATGTGTGCTTGTGTGTGTGCGTTTGTGTGCCCAACATATTCAACACCAAAGTGAGACATTCCTTTCTTACAACCTCTCATGTGGCATGAAGAATCTGTGTTTGGCCAGATTAACTCATCCCTCAGCAAGTGTCCTCTATCCTGCCTAACTCAATGCCAAGATATTATTAAATACAACCCAAACTAGAGAAACAAAATTGGATTGCAGCCATGAAAATGGATTACAGAGTGGATACAGGTAGAATCTATGGTGTAAAAAGGACCTGCTAATCCTTCTGTTTTACATCCCTAAATCATCTTCAACTATTTTACTATTTGGAGGCCAGAAGTTCTAACATCAAGGTGTGAGTAGGGCTGTGTTCCTTCTAGACGCTCTAGGGGAAAATCCATTCCTTTGCCTTTTCCGGCTTGTGTAGGCTGCCTTCTTTGGCTCATGATCTCTGCTTCCTTCATTACTCTACTCCTCTCGCTCTGACCCTCCTGCCTCCCTCTTATAAGGACACTTCTGATTACATTGGGCACACCTGTTGGTTTGAAATCTTGGGAGCTTCCCAGGTGTAATCTGAAACCAAGACCAGAAGGTGGAGTGCAGAGGGAGATGGAGGAAAGAAGCAGAGGACCTCAGATTTTGGTAGGTGGTAGATTTAATAAGCAAGGGAATTTGCATACAAGGCTTTGTCCTGTGTGGTTGCAAGACGAGTAGATCCCAGACCCTGCCTACAAATCTTATGTAAGTTTATGCAGAGGCCTTAACTGGGTTCAATCATTTATACTATGGCTTAAAACCACATCCCCATTTCAAGGCTTTGTCCTTGGGGCAGCATCTGGGAGTGGGGAAGGAAAGGGGAACACACTTTTCAAGGATGGGGAGTGGGAAGGAGCCTCAGCCAGGGTCCAGCTCATGGGTCAACCAGCAGTCATGTCCTATGACCTCTGTCCCCCAACCCCCACTCTGACCTGCTCTTACAATCTTCTATGCCCCCTTTTCTGCAAAGTGCCCTGAGTAGTCAGCAAGGGGTTTCACTAGCAGGGAGGGTGCTCTTTTGGGGGCTATCTGGCTGCATTTGAAGCAGATGCCACAGTAACAATACAGGCACATGCAAGAGAAAACACAGACTAAGACAATGATTCCACAAATCAGTGACATTTTCTGCCAAGAGTCTCATGATCCAAACCACTGATTTATCAAGTCCCTTAGGCTGGAGTTCAGATCACACAGGGTGTTCACTTGTATTCTCCTGTGGTTTAATAAAGATGCCACATTAACAGGCTCATCAGGTATGAACACACATCCTATTTGGATAAGGGCACAGGTGCCTCCTTGTGAGGCAGGAATGATGTCTAAGGCCATTGTATTTTGGAGCACAGCTTTTCTCATTAGAGATATTTCAGGGTTCAGTAAGGATGGCTTTGTTGGCTACTATTTAGGTTTGCTGGATAAATTTAGTAAGGGCTTCTATGTGTGCTGTAACGTCCTCCAGGCAATACAGGGACAAAGACAGTGGCCAAGTGATTGTACCAATGGGAAACTGAATGTGTTCATCTGGCCTTGAGGAGAGGGATGTTGGCAGTTTTAGGAATGTGACCTGATTGTATATACCATATATATTGGCTGGGGGAGGCAGCACTGTCAGGCATGAGGACTGGAAGAGGTATACGTCTGACCAGGGTCCCTACCTTCTCTCCTTCTTTAATGGTTCATGTTCCAGACCAGGCATAATGTGTTTAACAGGTCCAGCTTGCAGCAGGACAACAGGGTCCCAGCAGAGATTGAATAGTTGACTCTCTCATCCTGGCAGGCCATCTCATTGCAAGTTCCACTGGGTTATCACTTTCCCAGGTGTGATGGAGCTTGGTGTTCTCAGCAGCACAGCATGTTGATCCACAGTGAGAATTGGGGCAATGGCTGCCTTCGTTGACTTCCATACCTTTACGATATTGGGTGCCTTGGCAGGATCCCCCAGACTCTGGTGGTTGATCATTCAAATGTATCAAAGCCTGGGACAGTACTTTAGTCCACCTGGCCAAGGTGTTAACATTAAATCAGTGCAATGGGCTCATATTACTGATGTGGGGAAGGAGAACAGGGGCTGGTCCTGAGCTACTATCCCATGACATGTGATATGACATATGTTGGGGCTCTGCAGGTAACCTTGGTGAAGCACTTGAAAGGTCCATTGTTACCCTTCCACATGAAGGCATATTGATCTTGTGACTTGGGGTATATTGAAAAGGCATTCGTTAAGTCCAGCACAGCATGGTACACTCCTAGAACCATGGCCAAGGTATCTATCTTAAGATAGTGGCAAGGCTGGGGACTGGGTGTAATCAGAAACTTGCTCCCATACATGGAGGGCAGGGAGAGACTGAAGGAGGAGGCAGACCAGTGCAGATTTGTAGGCGGTAGGTTTAATAAGCAAGGGAACTTACATATGAGGCTTGTCCTGGGCAGCCACAGGGTAAATAGATCTCTGGATCTAGTCACGTGTACCATCCAGATGGTCTCAACACTGTATCTCTATCTCAAGGCTGTGTCCTTGGAGCAGCTGGAGTGGGGAAGGCAAGCAGCCCATGTTCCAAGGATGGGGTTGGAGCGAGTGGTTGGTGAGGAGCCAAGGAGCCAAGGTTCAGCTCATAGGTCAACCAGAGGTCATGCCCTCTCCATAACCCCCCATCCCCTCAACTACTCTTGGATAATCAGGTACTCTTCCTGTCTCAAAGTTCTTAACCACACATGCAAGTTTTCTTTTGCCATATTTGTAGGTTTTTGGAATTAGGATGTAAACATCTTTGGAGCTGTAGTACTCTGTCTCCTACAGATTCTATGGGAGCTAATTACCTTAGGTCCCTAAAGTAGAAGGCTGAATAAATTTGTATTTAAAGAGCATGCAACCCAAACGGTATATTTCTGGCTATTCAGTAGTTGACTTATGCTACTCATTGTATCATCACCTTTTATCAGTCATTATCATGAGCTCTGTCTCTTGAACTAATCCCAAATTGTTCACAGCTTTTCCATTGATAAGACCTTTATGACACCAATCCTTGTCATGTCAAGAATATTTACAGAGTTCCTAAAAACTTCCTTCTTTTAATTACCAAAGTTTTTGGTAGTGAAAGAGGAATTAATACTCACCATTCCATTTCCTTAACTCCCATCACACTCCCACCCAGGGAAAGCTGGCACCTTTCTGGGCTTCTGATTCCTCACCTGAGATGTCCCTCTTTAGCTTTAGACCCTGTGACTTCAGGCTTCTTCTCAACCATACACCATTAGAAGTGGGCTGGTTCCCTCAAGTCTCTTACCCCTACTCAATTATATTTCTCCTAGGATATCAAAGCAAGTTGTCAGTCTAATCAGTGTGATATGACAAGCTTTAGTTCAGAATTCAGCAGAAACTTTTTTTTGGCATTGTAGGATTCCATTAAGTAACAATTCAAACTAGGAATGAAGGCTGCTCCTGCATCCCTGGGAGGTTTTCTCCTGATTCTGGGCTGCATACTGATGCCCTTCTGGCTAGAGGCTACCCTGTGCTAAGAGAACAAAAATAACACCGTCTCGAAACGGAAGGAGATAGAAACCCCAGCACCACTATGCCCAAGACAGTCTGGCTTCTGGAATACAGGTTATTAACAGCCTTCACTTGTAGTTATATGCTTATTTTCCATATATCAACTACCTTCTTTTGGGCTGAAGAAGAACAACATATATAACCAGGGAAAGAGAGCAATTTTTTTTGAGAAGGGTTCAGTATCCTATTAAATATTTTAAATTGCTTCATAAAATATTTCAAGCCAGGATTTTATGTAATTCAGTTTATAGTAATCACTGAGGGAGATCTGACAATGGTTGATTAGGCTCCAAAAGCTTTTCCTGATTATCTTCAGAAAGATCAGATTATCTTCCTGCTTCTGGGGGAAGGGTCTCTTGAGAATCTTGCCTCAGGTTTTGTGTTAATTTTGTAGTAAGTGAATAGCTAATACATCTTTATTTCTTTGTTTATCAAATGCACTTACTGAGGCCTTATCATGCTGGCTGTAGTATAGTATAGATGTGCAGTAGACACAGCTTAGTTTTCAGGGGACTTCCAGTCTAGTAGGATAGATATGTAAATATCATGTAAACTAAGTGCAACAAAATGTCTTAGATACTACTGAAGCATCTTGTAGTACACAATGAGGATGGATCCATGGTTTTATTATAAGGAAACAGGGAGGCATCATTTGATGTCCTTGTAAGTTCTTACCCAGAGGAGACATATGGGAAAAGGTATTCCCATTGTCGGGCAGCTGTATCTAGGGAGGTCTCTCCCTGTGTGCTGGGTGAAACCTCAATTGGACTGGGGAGGGTTCTTGACTCTGATAATTCTCAATCAGATCAGAGGAATGTAGGTGTTGGGGTCTGGGGGTTACCTTTGAGGTTTTGGGGCAATGCGAAGAGCAAAGAAGGCAGTGGGAGTTGTCATGGAGAGAGCTCAAAGAGGCCACTTTATTCTGCATAAAGCTGTACTTATACTGCTATACTGCTAATTCATGGTTACATAAATGTTGAAGATGCACATGCATGTGGCCTTCATGGCCCTTATCTAGCTCCTTTCCCATGGGTACAGCACGCTGTGTTTTCAGGTTTCTCAAGGCCAGACATATTTGGGGTGAAGCAGTGGACAGCTGTCCTCATAGAACAGTAGGGCAAGTGGAGGGGGGGCTTCCCTACATCCCACCCCTTTCTATAGGACAACGGCCATTTGCTTCTTCCTTGTATACAAAGCAGAGTTCTGTACCCAGAGCCTGCAGAAACAATATAAAGAATAACAGACAAGGAGGCCACATGCCCCGGCGGCCACTATGGTTAGGAACCACCGCCAAGTGGTCAGTCCATACCTGTCTGCGGCTCACTTTCAGCGGCCCTACTGCATGCAGCACTATTTTCACTGTGGCTGTTTTATTTTTTTTCCTTGTGCGGCTTTACTGCAGTAGTTCTCACTTTGGTCACTTGAGGTCGCTTTACTCTTACGTCTCCCAAGCGAGCTAATGCCGACACTGCTTTGCGTTCTCAGCGCTTTCAGCTCGCAGTTACAATAGCCAGGCAGGCACAGATTCCCCCAAATGTTGCTTACAATGCTTGGCCAAATTCTTCGATTCCATGGCCGTGTACATTGCTTGCTGGGTAGCTCTTGGGGTGCCACCCAGCTGCCCCCCTGTGGCTACAGGTTCCTGTCTCTCCACACATCGCCACATGGCAGGGCGAGCATGCAAACCAACGATGCTGCGCTGCACTCAGGGCTACCCTCCCGCGATGAGTACAGGGCAGTAATCACCGGTCTCTGTAACATACGTTCAGCGGCTGCCACCTGTCACCCAAACTCCTTCTCTTTCTGTTGGAGACTCTGCACTCACACTGCAACTCTGAAGTTTCTCAAGCAGCATGGCAGACGACCTTCAGGAACATCCACACCACTTGCCTGACTGTTTCCCACTGGGCTGGAGGGACTAGGGACTCTAGAGTCTCCAGTGCCCTCCGTATAGCCTCTGGAGCCAACTGTATGGACTCCTAATCCTCCAGCACCACCCATGCAGTCAAGTACGATGCCACTGGGTGCCAAATAGATGCTGGGGGGCCACATCTCCACCCACCCCTCTGTGTCCAGGGAAGCCAAAGGACTGTTGCTCTCATGACTACCTACCTCATCCTGCTCACAGCGCCAAGTGTGTGGGTCTGGGGGTTACCTTTGAGGTTTTGGGGCAACGCAAAGAGCAAAGAAGGCAGCGGGAGTCGTCATGGAGTGTACTCAAACAGGCCACTTTATTCTGCATAAAGCTGTACTTCGTATACTGCTACAGTGCTAATTCATGGTTACATAAGTGTTGAAGACATGCATGCGTGTGGCCTTCATGGCCAGGTGTGTGGCCTTCAGGGCCCTTATCTAGCTCCTTTCCCAGGGGTACAACATGCTATGCTTTCAGGTTTCTCAAGACCAGACGTATCTAGCTCCATACAAAGCCAGACATATTTGGGTTGAAGCAGTGGACAGCTGTCCTAACAGAATAGCAGATAAAGTGGAGGGTGGGGGGCCTTCCCTACAGTAAATAAGGAAGGGATTCAAAAAAGCAAGGGTAGAAGTGAATGACAGCAGCCATACAGACAGTAGAGAGCAAGGAAGAGCAGAGGGAGTGTAACTCCAGGGGGAATATCCCAGTGCAAAATACCTTTGAAACCAAAATCAGTCAAAGGGAGAAATAAAGTGGGAGAAACCTGTTTATTTCTTACAAGCAGTCATCCAGCATCTCTCTCCACCTGGCTGCAGAATAAGAGAGAGCTCCACCCAACCTCTCTGGTACAGATAAGCCTTGCTCACCAATGTAATTACCTATTAATATGGAGATGGCCTACTTCTCTCCACCCCTTGGAAACACCTATTGATATGGAGATGTACTAAAGCCAGGCAAGAGATTCTGGAAATATTGCAATTTTACCCACAGGGAGGAAAGGGAAGCTCATAGAACTCCTGCTCAGCATAGGGCAAATCCCTTGCCAACTCCTAAAGCCAGGGTCACCTGGTGTCCAGTGTCCACTTGAATCTGCATGGCATTGGAACTAAGGCCCTACAAACCCAAGATATGGGGGAGCCACAGAGCGCTGGGTGGAGTGAGTTTATGTTCTGAGAACTTCTACTTCCCTACTGCTCTGAAATAGGGAGACAGAAAAGGATTGTGTTAAGACTAGAAAGCTGAATGAAATAGCAAGGTGACAAATACGTTTACTACCAGAGATGGAGATTGGACAGTTCTTGTCTTAATCATGGAAAAGAGTTCACAGGCAAGTGCAATAGGCTTATGCAAAAAGAAACTTTATTTGATATAAGACAGTACACACTCATATGGGAGTGCAGGCAACCTGAGAGAGAAGGTGTGCTTAAGGGTTTATGATTTAGGTTTTTTTTTTTTAATTTTTTTATTGAAGGGTAGTTGACAACAGCATTGCATTACATTAGTTTCAGGTGTACAACACAGCGACTCAACATTTATATACATGATAATTCTAGGTACCAGGTATCACCATACCAAGTTGTTACAATATTTTGACTATATTCCTTATGCTATACATTACATCCCGGTTACTTATTTATTTTACAATTGGAAGTGTGTTTATATATATATATATATATATATATATATATATAGTGAGGGCATCTCTCATATTTATTGATCAAATAGTTGTTAACCACAATAAATTTCTGTATAGGGGGGTCAATACTCAATGCACAATCATTAATCCACCCCAAGCCTAATTATCGTCAGTCTCCAATCTTCTGATGCATAACGAACAAATTCTTACATGGAGTACAAATTCTTACATAGTGAATAAGTTACATGGTGAACAGTGCAAGGGCTGTCATCACAGAAGCTTTCGGTTTTGTTCATGCATTATGAACTATACACAGTTCAAATATGAATATTCATTTGATTTTTAAACTTGATTTATATGTGGATACCACATTTCTCTATTATTATTGTTTTTAATAAAATGCTGAAGTGGTAGGTAGATACAAGATAAAGGTAGAAAACAGAGTTTAGTGTTGTAAGAGAGCAAATGTAGATGATCAGGTGTGTGCCTGTAGACTATGTGTTAATCCGAGCTAGACGAGGGCAATAAACATCCATGTATGCAGAAGATTTCTCTCAGAACATGAGGGGGGAGGTTCTAAGCCTCACCTCTGCTGCTCCCCATTTTCTCACCAGATGGCCCCCTGCGACTGTGCCTGTCTTAGGTTGTTCCTCCCTTGAGGAATCTTACCCGTCTCTGGCTAACCAGTCATCTTCCGGGGCCATACAGGGAAATGTTAAGTTGGTAAGTGAGAGAGAAGCCTTATCGTTTGAAAAGGTTAGCTTTTTACTTCTTTGCATATTTATGCCCTGTGGCTTCTATGCCCAGCATTTGTCTTGAGGTGTCTTTACCACTTGGAAGAATTATGATACTCGGTAAATTCGACATGTGGCACGAGTTCTATTTAAAGGTTGTGATTAGGTAGGAAGAAGAAAAGCTATAGAAGTAGCAGGCAGAAGAAAACCTGGGAAGATTGATTATTTCTTTGACATATCTTCTTGTAGAGTAACTTCAGCATGGATAGGTTTTAAACGACTAATTAAATTGTGCACACACATTAACATAATAGGAATATAGTTACCTAACCAAAGCATACCTGTAATTACCAGCCATCTCCAGTGAAACCAAGAAAACCAGTTAGGCACCTTAGGCATTTGTGAAAACTTATCTATGATATGGTGGATATTGTCCGACTGAACTTAAACAGTCTGAGAGAATTCAGATAAACTAGAACACCCCATTCCTGGGGACTGTTCATATCCCATATGTTCTTTTAACGATAAATAGTCTGTGGTTGTAAGATTTTGGAGTGCTACAATTTGCACTTCTCCTAATTCTTTGTTGAGTTCCAACAGTATAGATCCAGTCCAATTTTTGTTTTACTGTATGCACAGGCCAGCTTAGATATCTCCTTCATCTTTCCCATGGCAAGTCCAGGAACTGGTGGGATGAGTGCATCTATACCTGTGACAGTGCGTGGATCTTTGTTGAAGTTTTTTTTTTTTTTTTTTTTTTCTGATCATCTTCTGTCATGAGTCTTCCCGAGAGTGCTGATGTTGGAAGTTCTTTTTCATATCGTATCTTAGTTCATTTTCGGGGTAGCCAAATTAGGCTTTGATCCTCTGTATAAACGCAAACAGACCCTTTGCCTACACTTTTATATGTCCTTTATATCATTGTGTAGAACTCATTAGAGGTCACCACATAGGAACTGCATTTTTTTTTTTCTTTTCTTTTTTTTATTTTTTTATTTTTATTTTTTTTTATTGAAGGGTAGTTGACAACAGCATTGCATTACATTAGTTTCAGGTGTACAACACAGCGACTCAACATTTATATACATGATAATTCTAGGTACCAGGTATCACCATACCAAGTTGTTACAATATTTTGACTATATTCCTTATGCTATACATTACATCCCGGTTACTTATTTATTTTACAATTGGAAGTGTGTTTATATATATATATATATATATTTTTTTGTGAAGGCATCTCTCATATTTACTGATCAAATAGTTGTTAACCACAATAAATTTCTGTATAGGGGGGTCAATACTCAATGCACAATCATTAATCCACCCCAAGCCTAATTTTCGTCAGTCTCCAATCTTCTGATGCATAACGAACAAATTCTTACATGGAGTACAAATTCTTACATAGTGAATAAGTTACATGGTGAACAGTGCAAGGGCAGTCATAACAGAAGCTTTCGGTTTTGTTCATGCATTATGAACTATACACAGTCAGTTCAAATATGAATATTCATTTGATTTTTAAACTTGATTTATATGTGGCTACCACATTTCTCTATTATTATTATTTTTAATAAAATGCTGAAGTGGTAGGTAGATACAAGATAAAGGTAGAAAACAGAGTTTAGTGTTGTAAGAGAGCAAATGTAGATGATCAGTTGTGTGCCTGTAGACTATGTGTTAATCCGAGCTAGATGAGGGCAATAAACATCCATGTATGCCAAAGATTTCTCTCAGAACATGAGGGGGGAGGTTCTAAGCCTCACCTCTGCTGCTCCCCATTTTCTCACCAGATGGCCCCCTGCGACTGTGCCTGTCTTAGGTTGTTCCTCCCTTGAGGAATCTTACCCGTCTCTGGCTAACCAGTGATCTTCCAGGGCCATACAGGGAAATGTTAAGTTGGTAAGTGAGAGAGAAGCCTTATTGTTTGAAAAGGTTAGCTTTTTGCTTCTTTGCATATTTATGCCCTGTGGCTTCTATGCCCAGCATTTGTCTTGAGGTGTCTTTACCACTTGGAAGAATTATGATACTCGGTAAATTCGACATGTGGCACGAGTTCTATTTAAAGGTTGTGATTAGGTAGGAAGAAGAAAAGCTATAGAAGTAGCAGGCAGAAGAAAACCTGGGAAGATTGATTATTTCTTTGACATATCTTCTTGTAGAGTAACTTCAGCATGGATAGGTTTTAAACGACTAATTAAATTGTGCACACACATTAACATAATAGGAATATAGTTACCTAACCAAAGCATACCTGTAATTACCAGCCATCTCCAGTGAAACCAAGAAAACCAGTTAGGCACCTTAGGCATTTGTGAAAACTTATCTATGATATGGTGGATATTGTCCGACTGAACTTAAACAGTCTGAGAGAATTCAGATAAACTAGAACACCCCATTCCTGGGGACTGTTCATATCCCATATGTTCTTTTAACGATAAATAGTCTGTGGTTGTAAGATTTTGGAGTGCTACAATTTGCACTTCTCCTAATTCTTGGTTGAGTTCCAACAGTATAGATCCAGTCCAATTTTTGTTTTACTGTATGCACAGGCCAGCTTAGATATCTCCTTCATCTTTCCCATGGCAAGTCCAGGAACTGGTGGGATGAGTGCATCTATACCTGTGACAGTGCGTGGATCTTTGTTGAAGTTTTTTTTTTTTTTTTTTTTTCTGATCATCTTCTGTCATGAGTCTTCCCGAGAGTGCTGATGTTGGAAGTTCTTTTTCATATCGTATCTTAGTTCATTTTCGGGGTAGCCAAATTAGGCTTTGATCCTCTGTATAAACGCAAACAGACCCTTTGCCTACACTTTTATATGTCCTTTATATCATTGTGTAGAACTCATTAGAGGTCACCACATAGGAACTGCATTTTTTTTTTTTAATCATTAATCTACACTTACATGACGAATACTTTGTTTACTAGGCTCTCCTCTATACCAGGTCCCCCCTATATACTCCTTTACAGTCACTGTCCATCAGCGTAGCAACCTGTTGTAGAATCACTACTTGTCTTCTCTGTGTTGTACAGCCCTCCCCTTTCTCCCACCCTGCTATGGATGCTAATCTTAATACCCCTCTTTTTCTGCCCCCCCTTATCCCTCCCTACCCAACCATCCTCCCTAGTCCCTTTCCCTTTGGTACCTGTTAGTCCATTCTTGAGTTCTGTGATTCTGCTGCTGTTTTGTTCCTTCAGTTTTTCCTTTGTTCTTATATTCCACAGATGAGTGAAATCATTTGGTATTTCTCTTTCTCCGCTTGGCTTGTTTCACTGAGCAAAATACCCTCCAGCTCCATCCATGTTGCTGCAAATGGTTGGATTTGCCCTTTTCTTATGGCTGAGTAGTATTCCATTGTGTATATGTACCACATCTTCTTTATCCATTCATCTATCGATGGACATTTAGGTTGCTTCCAATTCTTGGCTATTGTAAATAGTGCTGCGATAAACATAGGGGTGCACTGATCTTTCTCATACTTGATTGCTGCATTCTTAGGGTAAATTCCTAGGAGTGCAATTCCTGGGTCAAATCATATGTCTGTTTTGAGCATTTTGATGTACCTCCATACTGCTTTCCACAATGGTTGAACTAACTTACATTCCCACCAGCAGTGTAGGAGGGTTCCCCTTTCTCCACAGCCTCGCCAACATTTGTTGTTGTTTGTCTTTTGGATGGCAGCCATCCTTACTGGTGTGAGGTGATACCTCATTGTAGTTTTAATTTGCATTTCTCTGATAATTAGCGATGTGGAGCATCTTTTCATGTGTCTGTTGGCCATCTGTATTTCTTTTTTGGAGAACCGTCTGTTCAGTTCCTTTGCCCATTTTTTAATTGGGTTATTTGTTTTTTGTTTGTTGAGGCGTGTGAGCTCTTTATATATTCTGGACGTCAAGCCTTTATCGGATGTGTCATTTTCAAAGATATTCTCCCATACTGTAGGGTTCCTTTTTGTTCTATTGATGGTGTCTTTTGCTGTACAGAAGCTTTTCAGCTTAATATAGTCCCACTTGTTCATTTTTGCTGTTGTTTTCCTTGCCCGGGGAGATATGTTCAAGAAGAGGTCACTCATGTTTATGTCTAAGAGGTTTGTGCCTATGTTTTCTTCCAAGAGTTTAATGGTTTCATGACTTACATTCAGGTCTTTGATCCATTTTGAGTTTATTTTTGTATATGGGGTTAGACGATGGTCCAGTTTCATTCTCCTACATGTAGCTGTCCAGTTTTGCCAGCACCATCTGTTGAAGAGACTGTCATTTCGCCATTGTATGTCCATGGCTCCTTTATCAAATATTAATTGACCATATATGTCTGAGTTAATGTCTGGATTGTCTAGTCTGTTCCATTGGTCTGTGGCTCTGTTCTTGTGCCAGTACCAAATTGTCTTGATTACTATGGCTTTATAATAGAGCTTGAAGTTGGGGAGTGAGATCCCCCCTACTTTATTCTTCTTTCTCAGGATTGCTTTGGCTATTCGGGGTCTTTGGTGGTTCCATATGAATTTTTGAATTATTTGTTCCAGTTCATTGAAGAATGTTGCTGGTAGTTTCATAGGGATTGCATCAAATCTGTATATTGCTTTGGGCAGGATGGCCATTTTGACGATATTAATTCTTCCTAGCCATGAGCATGGGATGCGTTTCCATCTGTTAGTGTCCCCTTTAATTTCTTTTAAGAGTGACTTGTAGTTTTCAGAATATAAGTCTTTCACTTCTTTGGTTAGGTTTATTCCTAGGTATTTTATTTTTTTTGATGCAATTGTGAATGGAGTTGTTTTCCTGATTTCTCTTTCTGTTGGTTCATTGTTGGTATATAGGAAAGCCACAGATTTCTGTGTGTTGATTTTGTATCCTGCAACTTTGCTGTATTCCGATATCAGTTGTAGTAATTCTGGGGTGGAGTCTTTAGGGTTTTTTATGTACAGTATCATGTCATCTGCAAATAGTGACAGTTTGACTTCTTCTTTGCCAATCTGGATTCCTTGTATTTTTTTGTTTTGTCTGATTGCCGTGGCTAGGACCTCCAGTACAATGTTAAATAACAGTGGGGAGAGTGGGCATCCCTGTCTAGTTCCCGATCTCAGCGGAAATGCTTTCAGCTTCTCGCTATTCAATATAATGTTGGCTGTGGGTTTTTCATAGATGGCCTTTATTATGTTGAGGTACTTGCCCTCTATTCCCATTTTGCTGAGAGTTTTTATCATGAATGGATGTTGAACTTTGTCAAATGCTTTTTCAGCATCTATGGAGATGATCATGTGGTTTTTGTCTTTCTTTTTGTTGATGTGGTGGATGATATTGATGGACTTTCAAATGTTGTGCCATCCTTGCATCCCTGGGATGAATCCCACTTGGTCATGGTGTATGATCCTTTTAATGTATTTTTGAATTCGGCTTGCTAAAATTTTGTTGAGTATTTTTGCGTCTACGTTCATCAGGGATATTGGTCTGTAGTTTTCTTTTTTGGTGGGGTCTTTGCCTGGTTTTGGTATTAGGGTGATGTTAGCTTCATAGAATGAGTTTGGGAGTATCCCCTCCTCTTCTATTTCTTGGAAAACTTTAAGGAGAATGGGTATTATGTCTCTCCTGTATATCTGATAAAATTCCGAGGTAAATCCATCTGGCCCGGGGGTTTTGTTCTTTGGTAGTTTTTTGATTACCGCTTCAGTTTCGTTGCTGGTAATTGGTCTGTTTAGATTTTCTGTTTCTTTCTGGGTCAGTCTTGGAAGGTTGTATTTTTCTAGGAAGTTGTCCATTTCTCCTAGGTTTTCCAGCTTCTTAGCATATAGGTTTTCATAGTATTCTCTAATAATTCTTTGTATTTCTGTGGGGTCCGTCGTGATTTTTCCTTTCTCATTTCTGATACTGTTGATTTGTGTTGACTTTCTTTTCCTCTTAATAAGTCTGGCTAGAGGCTTATCTATTTTGTTTATTTTCTCGAAGAACCAGCTCTTGGTTTCATTGATTTTTGCTATTGCTTTATTCTTCTCAATTTTATTTATTTCTTCTCTGATCTTTATTATGTCCCTCCTTCTGCTGACCTTAGGCCTCCTTTATTCTTCTTTTTCCAATTTCGATAATTGTGACATTAGACCATTCATTTGGGATTTTTCTTCCTTTTTTAAATATGCTTGGATTGCTATATACTTTCCTCTTAAGACTGCTTTTGCTGTGTCCCACAGAAGTTGGGGCTTAGTGTTGTTGTTGTCATTTGTTTCCATATATTGCTGGATCTCCATTTTGATTTGGTCATTGATCCATTGATTATTTAGGAGCGTGTTGTTTAGCCTCCATGTGTTTGTGAGCCTTTTTGCTTTCTTTGAACAGTTTATTTCTAGTTTAATGCCTTTGTGGTCTGAAAAGTTGGTTGGTAGGATTTCGATCTTTTGGAATTTACTGAGGCTCTTTTTGTGTCCTAGTATGTGGTCTATTCTGGAGAATGTTCCATGTGCACTTGAGAAGAACGTGTATCCTGTTTCTTTTGGATGTAGAGTTCTGTAGATGTCTATTAGGTCCATCTGTTCTAGTGTGTTGTTCAGTGCCTCTGTGTCCTTACTTATTTTCTGTCTGGTGGATCTGTCCTTTGGAGTGAGTGGTGTGTTGAAGTCTCCCAGAATGAATGCTTTGCATTCTATTTCCTCCTTTAGTTCTGTTAATATTTGTTTCAGGTATGTTGGTGCTCCTGTATTGGGTGCATATATATTTATAATGGTTATATCCTCTTGATGGACTGAGCCCTTTATCATTATGTAATGTCCTTCTTTGTCTTTTGTTACTTTCTTTATTTTGAAGTCTGTTTTGTCTGATACCAGAATTGCAACACCTGCTTTCTTCTCTCTGTTGTTTGCTTGAAATATCTTTTTCCATCCCTTGACTTTAAGTCTGTGCGCGTCTTTGGGTTTGAGGTGAGTCTCTTGTAAGCAGCATATGGATGGATCTTGCTTTTTTATCCATTCTGTTACTCTGTGTCTTTTGATTGGTGCATTCAGTCCATTTACATTTAGGGTGATTATTGAAAGGTATGAATTTATTGCCATTGCAGGCTTTAAGTTTGTGGTTACCAAAGGTTTAAGGTTAGCTTCTTTACTGTCTTACTGTCTAACTTAACTCGCTTGTTGAGCTATTATAAACACAGTCTGATGATTCTTTATTTCTCTCCCTTCTTATTCCTCCTCCTCCCTTCTTCATATGTTGGGTGTTTTGTTGTGTGCTCTTTTTAGGAGTGCTCCCATCTAGAGCAGTCCCTGTAGGATGCCCTGTAGAGGTGGTTTGTGGGAGGCAAATTCCCTCAACTTTTGCTTGTCTGGGAATTGTTTAATCCCTCCTTCATATTTAAATGATATTCGTGCTGGATACAGTAGTCTTGGTTCGAGGCCCTTCTGTTTCATTGCATTAAGTATATCATGCCATTCTCTTCTGGCCTGTAGGGTTTCTGTTGAGAAGTCTGATGATAGCCTGATGGGTTTTCCTTTGTAGGTAACCTTTTTTTTCTCTCTGGCTGCTTGTAATACTTTGTCCTTGTCTTTGATCTTTGCCATTTTAATTATTATGTGTCTTGGTGTTGCCCTCCTTGGATCCCTTGTCATGGGAGTTCTGTGTACCTCTGTGGTCTGAGAGGCCATTTCTTCCCCTAGTTTGGGGAAATTTTCAGCAATTATTTCTTCAAAGACATTTTCTATCCCATTTTCTCTCTCTACTTCTTCTGGAATACCTATGATCCTTATATTATTCCTTTTCGATTGATCACTCAGCTCTCTTAAAATTCTTTCATTCCTGGAGATCCTTTTATCTCTCTCTGCATCAGCTTCTCTGCGTTCCTGTTCTCTGTTTTCTAGTCCATTAATGGTCTCTTGCATCTCGTCCATTCTGTTTTGAAGTCCTTCCAGAGCTTGTTTTATTTCTGAATTCTCCTTCCTTAGTTCTTGCATATTTCTCTGCAAGTCCATCAGCATGGTTATGACTTTTGTTTTGAATTCTTTTTCAGGTAGACTGGCTAAATCTATCTCCCCAGGTTCCTTCTCAGGGGAAGATGTAGCAGATGCCGAAGCTGTCTGGGTTAGTCTTGTCTGGATCATATTTTTTTGCCTTTTCATGTTGACAGGTGCTATTGACTGTCAGCTGGAAGGGCCAAAATTTTCACTTGCTACTGGCCTTTCTTTACTGGGACAACTGCGACCCCTAGTGGCTTGTGTTGGGTAATTGCGTGTAGAGTGGGTCTTTGTGTCTTGCCTGGCCGGAAGGGAGAAATTTCCCTTTCTGTGGGCGGAATTTGTCTCAGGCTGCTTCTCTGCTTTCGCAGCGCCCGGTGGGGTGATGGATGGGGGGGCTGCTTGACTGTTTGCCTCCGTGAGGGGTCTCAGAGCTGTTGCCCAGGGGGTTAGTGCACCCGGTTTTCCCTGTAACTTCCAGCTGCTGTACTGTGACCTGGGTTGTTTCCGTCAAGCTGTTAAGTCCCTGTCCCTTTAAGACTTTCAAAAAGCCCCCGCTTTTCTTTGTCACAGGGGCATCAGCTTCAGCACCCGCTCAGAGGTCTTACTCCCTGTTCCCCCAGTATCCAGGGCCTCCTGGGCATGTACTGTGTCTGCGCTCTGGCCCGGATGGCTGGGGCTGGTTGTTCGGCAGTCCTGGGCTCCGTCTCCCTCCCGCTCTGCCTATTGTTCTCCCGCCGGGAGCTGGGGGGAGGGGCGCTCGGGTCCCGCCGGGCCGGGGCTTGTATCTTACCCCTTTCACCAGTCGCTGGGTTCTCGCTGGTGTAGCTGCAGTCTGGCCACTGTCCTGCGTCTTCTGGTCTCTCTTTTAGGGCTAGTTGTGTTTGTTGTATTTTCAAAAGTATATATGTTTTTGGGAGGAGATTCCCACTGTCCTACTCACGCCACCATGTTGGCTCCGCCCCCCTGATTTAGGGTTTTATAGGACCTTTTGGGTAGGGGTCAGCATAAAGCATGATTTATGCAGGTCATTTATAATTCCTTTGAGATTTTGTCTTAAGAATAGGGTTATTTATACAAGGCCAACATCACTCTAATACCAAAACAAGGCAAAGATACCACAAAATAAAGAAAATTACAGGCCAATATCCCTGATGAACATAGATGAAAAAATACTCAACAAAATATTAGCAAACCAAATTAAAAAATACATAAAAAAGATCATCCATCATGATCAAGTGGGATTCTTCCCAGGGATGTAAGGATGGTACAACATTCGAAAATCCATCAACATCATCCACCACATCAACAAAAAGAGGGACAAAAACCACATGATCATCTCCACAGATGCTGAAAAATCATTTGACAAAATTCAACATCCATTCATGATAAAAAGTCTCAACAAAATGGGTATAGAGGGCAAGTAACTCAACTTAATCAAGGCCATATATGACAAACCCACAGCCAACATTATACTTAACAGAGAGAAGCTGAAAGCTTTTCCCCTAAGATCGGTAACTAGACAAGGATGCCCACTCCCCCGACTTTTATGCAACATAGTACTGGAGGTCCTAGCCACGGCAGTCAGACAACACAAAGAAATCAAAGGCATCCAGATTGGCAAAGAAGAAGTCAAACTGTCCCTGTTTGCAGATAACATGATATTGTATATAAAAAGCCAAAAATAATCCACTCCAAAACTACTAGATCTAATATCTGAATTCAGCAAAGTTGTGAGATACAAAACTAATACACAGAAATCTGTTGCATTTGTATACACTAATGATGAACTAACAGAAAGAGAAATCAGGAAAACAATTCCATTCAAAATTGCATCAAAAAGAATAAAATACCTAGGAATAAACCTAACCAAGGAAGTGAAAGACCTATACTCTGAAAACTACAAGACACTCATGAGACAAATTAAAGAAGATACCAATAAATGGAAACACATCCTGTGCTCATGGATAGGAAGAATTAATATTGTCAAAATGGCCATCCTGCTTAAAGCAATCTACAGATTGAATGCAATCACTGTCAAAATACCAATAGCATTCTTCAATGAACTAGAGCAAATACTTCTAAAATTCATAAGGAAACACAAAAGACCCCAAACAGCAAAAGCAATCCTGAGAAGGAAGAATAAAGCAGGGGGAATTAAGCTTCCTAACTTCAAGCTCTACTACAAAGCCGCAGTAATCAAGACCGTTTGGTACTGGCACAAGAACAGATCCATAGACCAGTGGAACAGAATAGAGAGCCCAGATATTAACCTAAGCATATATGGTCAATTAATATATGATAAAAGAGCCATGGATACACAATGGGGAAATGACAGCCTCTTCAACAGCTGGTGTTGGCTACATGTAACTGGACAGCTACATGTAAGAATGAAACTGGATTATTGTCTAACCCCATACACAAAAGTAAACTCAAAATGGATCAAAGACCTGAGTGTAAGTCATGAAACCATAAAAATCTTAGAAAAAAAACATAGGCAAAAATCTCTTGGACATAAACATGAGCAACTTCTTCATGAACATATCTCCCTGGGCAAGGGAAACAAAAGTGAAAATGAACAAGTAGGACTATATCAAACTAAAAGGCTTCTGTACAGCAAAGGACACCATCAGTAGAACAAAAAGATATCCTACAGTATAGGAGAACATATTCATAAATGACATATCCGATAAGGGGTTGACATTCAAATTGTATAAAGAGCTCACGCACCTCAACAAATAAAAGGCAAATAAGCCAATTAAAAAATGGGCAGAGAAGCTGAACAGACACTTCTCTAAAGAAGAAATTCAGATGGCCAACAGGTACATGAAAAGATGCTTCACATCGCTTGTGATCAGAGAAATGCAAATTAAAACCACAATGAGATACCACCTCACACCAGTTAGGATGGTCAACATCCAAAAGACAAACAACAACAAATGTTGGCGAGGATGTGGAGAAAGGGGAACCCTCCTACACTGCTGGTGGGAATGTAAATTAGTTCAACCATTGTGGAAAGCAATATAGAGGTTCATCAAGAAACTCAAAATAGAAATACCATTTGACCCAGGAATTCCACTCCTAGGAATTTGCCCTAAGAACATAGGAGCTGAGTTTGAAAAAGACATATGCACCCCTATGTTTATTGCAGCACTATTTACAATAGCCAGGAAATGGAAGCATCCTAAGTGTCCATCAGTAGATGAATGGATAAAGAAGAAGTGGTACATATACACAATGGAATATTATTCAGCCATAAGAAGAAAACAATTCCTACCATTTGCAACAACATGGATGGAGCTAGAGGGTATTATGCTCAGTGAAATAAGCCAAGAGGAGAAAGAAAAGTATCAAATGATTTCACTCATCTGTGGAGTATAAGAACAAAGGAAAAACTGAAGGAACAAAACAGCAGCAGACTCACAGAACCCAAGAATGGACTAACAGTTACCAAAGGAAAAGGGACTGGGGAGAATGGGTGGGAAAGGAGGGATAAGGGGGAAAAGGGGGCATTACAATTAGCACATGTAATGTAGTTGGGGGGGAACACGGGAAAGGCAGTATAACACAAAGACAAGTGATTCTATACATCTTACTACCTTGATTGACAGTGACTGCAATGGGGTAAGTGGTGGGGACTTGATAACAGGGGAAGTCTAGTAACAATAATATTGTTCAACTCATTGTACATTAGCAATACCATAAAAAAAAAAGAATAGGGTTATTTAGGTGACTGTGTTGACCTGGATGTCAGCATTCTTTATCAACATAGGTTTATTTACACTTTGGGGGTCTTTCTTTTGTCCTGGTTACAAAGTTACTTAATTGATTAAGGGGCTGGAAAAAGGGAAAGAACAGCATATAGGTTAAGTTAAAGAATAAACCAGGCCTTTTTTGCAGGCTTAGTAGATTTTACAATGCCTGACTCTTGTTCCATTTCCCTGTCCCATCTCATTCTGAAGGAGGCTGGCATTATCCATACATTGGTTTAACAACTGCTGGAATATTTATGGAGTATCCACCTTAAGCCAAGAACTTCTTGACAATCAAGAATTTATTTGACTGAATGATCAAATAAAAAGGGAGATCAATAACAGGAGACTTGAATAAGGGGGAGACTTTCCTTGCTAGAAGGTTAGAGAACAAGAAGTAATGAAAATTCAAGGGAACCTACTTTAATATTAACTATTTGCTGGTAAGGGCTGAAAGTTTTTCCATACTCTGGTCAGGCTTATAAAATTTGGAATGGCAACCCCATAAATGTAAAAGTGTGAGATTTCTTTTGTGGCCTTTCTTGCAGTGGTAGAAACAGAGAATGTGGCTATTTTTGTTTTTAATAACCTAGGTTTTATAAATCCATGAGGAAAAGCTTGAACTATCAAGTGGTTCTTATATCTCTTAAGAAAGAAAAGGTATTCTCTAATAGTTATTTCAAATCAAAGTAGCACTATATGATTTTTATAAGGGAATACACTAATAACTCAGTAAAAATACAGTCAATGAATGGGAATAAATAGGCAGTTCATAGACAAATAAATATGAATGGATTATACAAATATAGAAATATTTAGCATTACTTAAAGATATCAAAATCAAAATAAGGAGATACCTACCTGATTGCCAACATTCAGACATTTGATAATATCTGGTGTTGAAGAGTGAAGAAACTGAGCCTTAAACATTGTGGATGAAAGGAAAATGAGTATAACCATTCTGGAGAGCAACTGGATGTTCTCTAACAGCTGAAAATATACACATATCCCTTGACCTAGTAATTCCACATCTGGAAATATCCTAAGATAAGTGGTCTAAGAAGTCATGTACAAAGAAATTCTTATAGCCCCATATCTATAGCAATACCAAAATATCTATCAGAGCTTGAAGAAGTAAATTATGGTTGATTCATACTGTGGAGTATTATTTCACTATTAAGTAAAAGATATAAATACTTTTGGGCTAACATAGAAATATCTCTATTATGAAACAGCATGAGCAGAGCTGTATGTATGATGCCTGTAAACAGAAATCACTAACTGTGGTTTTCCAGGGAGTGGAATTGCAAGAATTTGGAGTAGGAAGATTTAATTTTTATTGTATACATTGGATTCTGTTTCACTTGTTTCCCTGTGTATATGTGTTACTTTTTTCAATTAAAAGCAAAAAGCAGTTTAAATAGTTGGCAGAAGAGCTCAGTGATGGAATGTTATTATAGAAGACTATTTGTAGTCTTGAAATAGAGAAAAATTCCTCAGTTTAGTCATCCTGAGCTTTAACAGTACTCTAGTTATTTTTCTGGAGTCCCCAGTGAGACAGGTAGAGTTCGTCAAGGTCTCCTTGACAATCTGTGTTGGTTTCTGTGCATTAGATAAAATAGCCACCTCTTCCGGCCTTGACAGACTTTTCATTCTGTATCAGGTACTATGGTAAAATTTTGTGATATTTATACAATTATACAGTTGTGAAAGAAAAAGATGTAGGTCTTGCCCACATAGCACTTACAGTCTGTTGGAAGAGAGAGGTATTAAATAAATATTCACACAAATACATGTCTGATAACATGCTGTGTTTCACACTATGAAGGAAAATGCTAGGATGCTGAGAGCTGTAGGGATGATATTATTAACGACTCCCTATGAAGTGACATTTAAATAGGGCTCTGAAGGGCAAGTAGTGATTAGCTGGGTGAAGATTGAGTAATGAGCATTCTAGGAAATTGGAACTGCGTGTGTAAAGTCTCTAAGGTGTGAATGGGTTTGGTGATGAGGAAGCGCAACAGGTCAGAACAGGGTGAACGAGGGAAGTCTTGTGATGAGCAGTGAGAGGAAGGGTCCCACAGGGGTTTTAGGCCATATCAAAGATTTTTCAGTTTATGAAAGAAATAGGGAAAATTTTTTGAGAGTTTTAAAGTTGAATTCTGGCATGATATTTACAATGAAAAAATACTGTTTTACCATAGTGCCTGATACAGAATGGATGTTTAACAAAATGAAAAAGAAAGCTAGGAAGGAAGGACAAAAGAGAACAACTACACTGATAATCACATTAGGGAAAGAGGGGTCTCACACAGTCACTCCAGGGTCATTTTCAGTTCTCCATAGGTTCTCCTCACCTTTATCCGATGTGAGCATGAGGCAGTCCTCAACAGAGTACCTACTTATTTGCATTTCTAAGCATGAAGAGGAATGAAAGTGAATAGAGGGCTCTGGGATCAGCCAGATACAGTTTGAATCTGGGTTCTGTCACTTACCATGCCATTTTGGAAAAATTATTTAACCTTTTTAGGTCTAATTCCTCATCTGTAAATGCAGTCAAGTAGAGACTTGAAGGGATTAAATGTGACATACTACTTAAACATACTTAGCACAGTGTTTGGCCTATTGTTAGTGCTAAACAATAATAATAATAATAATATTTGTGTTTCAGTTTGGTCTTACATATGTAAACTATAGTTTTAAGTGGTCTGTATTATCAAAATTTGGGCCAGAAGGGAGTCTTTGGAGGGCATATGAGGAAAGAGCATCTGGGGAATGACTATGGATCTTCAGACTAAAAGGAATTCAAATTTTTCATTTTCAGATGAGGAAATACTGTCCCAGAGTAGTTTTGACATACCCAAGGTCATGTAGGTAAAGTTACAGCAAAAATGCAGTAGAAAAAAAAAAGCCATAGGAGGATGTTATACGAGGCCACTAATGTTATGTTTAATGACACCAGAATGTCTATAAGAGGCTTTCTGTGTGGCTGAATTATATACACTTGAGTAACATTAAGTGTGAGTTTTGGACCTGGGCTGATTTCTACACATGCGCAGTTTGGGAATCTTTAGCTCAGCCATAGCTGTCAAGAAGTTTCTGGACTGTGTTGTTTTTTATAAGTGGAATCCTGAAAGATCATACTGCAGCTATGGGAGATAAAGATTCTTGACCTAGATGGGCATCAGAATTGCTGGGAAAATTTTTAAATTTTCAGATAACTTGGTCTCTCTGCCAGAACTTCTGATGTTTAGGCCTGGAGAGAAAGTCTCAACATCTATATTTTTGCTCTCACATTTTCTTAAAATTTCCAGATAATTTTATATTTATGTGTGTGTATGTGTGTGTGTGTGTGTGTGTATATATATATATATACACACACACACGTACATATTTATATATATAAATATGTATATATTTAATACAAATGAAATAAAATAAATATACTTCTAGAGATATTTTACAATATCAAAATTTGCACATATAATGTATCCCATTGTTTATGTTGTATCATGAAGGTATAAGAACCCTAAATCTCTATTTGTTAAAAATCTCCCCTGGTGATTCTGATGCTAATCAGGATTGAGAACTCCTGACATAAGGAATTTGTAGATTTATTAGTTGTTTTAGATTATTTATAATCACTGTATTTTTTGTATTTGAGGGTTATTTCCCCAGCTAGACAAGGGAGTAATTGTTAAAAACTAAAGAAAATAAACCAAAACACAGAGAATATAATGTTAGAATGATAGAATTCTAATGTCTTAAGGGATGCTTATATGCTGTAAAATTCCCTAACTCAGAGAATAAAATGTCCTTTATTCAGGCCCATGTGTTTGGCAATCATCAGTGAATGACTGGTGAGGGGAGGTGATGGGCATAAAGGAAAGAGCATTAAGCTTGGTGTCAGAAGGCCAGGAGCCCTGGGGGTGTGGTTCCCACCTTGCTGCTTAATGAGCTCTGTGACCTTTGCAAGTCATTTCACCTCCTGGAGTTTCTGTTCTCTCATCTGTAAATTGAGGGGTCCTTGAACTACATTATTTCTAAGATCCAATCTGTCTCAAAATTCCATGGTTGTTTAATAATAATAAGTTTTAGTAGTTGCAGTTGAAAGCTAAGTCCCCAGTTTTGCATTTCAGAATCAAGCTCCTATGTACTTGAGAAAAACAGAAGAACTGATTGACGCAGTGTGTTGTGAGGCAGCACATCAAGACAGTTAGCATGCTAATGGTGTGATTTCCAGGGCTGACCATGCCCAGGGGGACCCAGGAATGAGTAGGATAGGCTGTGAATCTAGGAGCTGGTAGTTAGTTGGGGAAAATCAGAGGGCTCATGATACTAGTGATCATGGTAAAGTCAAAAATAGATGTAATGGGGGATAAGGTGCTAAGAGATTTGTGGTAGTGCAGGGGTTTTGACTGGAAAATGGAATAACAAAGTCTATTTCAGAGGTAGAACTATTTGCATGCTGACCAGGAAGGTCCAGTGCTGGCCACGGGGTTGGGTTTCATTGTGGAGATGAGGTGAAGGTCACTGAGGTACTGAAGAGGTCAAGGAACTGGATGACCAAGGCCAGGGGATGGATGACATTCCTACTAATGTTGAAATCTACCAGAATGGTGAGAGTATTAGGAACAGAGAGGAAAACTATAATCAGATGTCAGAATTCTCAGTGAAGGTGAGGCCATGATCAGGAGGGTGGTGGGTAACTAGGACACTGGTGTTTATTAGGAGAAAAAATGGACGACTTGAGGGACTTTAGCATGCAATGGAAGAGGGAAGTTCTGGCAGTGACAGTGAAAATGAGTGAGGCTTTTATTACATTCTCACACCATGGCCATTTGGGGGAACAAGCACCTCCTTTTTGAGAGCCCATGCTATGCTGTGGCACTGTTCTTCCTAGAGGTTTATTCAGAGGGTCTGCCATGGCAGAAAGAATGAGCACTCGAACTTTTCAGGTAACTTGGTTGCCCTACTTGTAAAACTTTTTAGTTTTCCATTCTAACTTCCCCAGTGTTGGCTTTCTTTGGACTTAAATATTCTTCCCAGTCCTCAAACTTCATTTGAAGAGTGGCAGATAATTTGGTTCCTCAGTCTAAATAGAAACTGATTTCTTTGAGTGGAAAATTCAGCAAATCTTGCATGTGTATTGATTCTTCCTGCTTCAGCAGTTGGATCAATGTCAGGAATGGACTGTCATTTTTTGTGCTCTCTACATTCCTAGTTGTATTCACTGAGGCCAATTTTAAAGACAGAAGTTTACTTGGAATGACTGTGAGGTCTGTTGCATTTCTGGAGAACTCAGGGAAGAAATCTGAGTATGCTTCTTTGTGACCAATGTTGTGCCCAAAGTCACAAATCCCAGAAGACCACCAAGGAGCCAACACCGATGCAAAGGCAAAGAGCCTTTATTCGAGCTAGCTCGAGCTCAATCTCTCATCTACACCAACGCAGTGGCAAGATGCCAGAGAAAGAGAGAGCGCGTTTTCCCCAGAACAAAGGTTTTATGGGTTTCCAGGGCGGTTTGGGGGGGTGATGGCCGTGGCCCTGGCTGATTGGCTGGGCCTGGGGGTAGTTGGGGGGTGATGAGTTGTGGCTTTGGTCAATTGGCAGGGTCTAAGGGTGGTGGGTGTACTTCTTGCTGACTGGATGGGAGAGAGACCAAGCTCCGATTGGGTGAAATAGGATTCGGGTCTCAATTGGCTAAAATAGAATCTGGGAGCTTGCCCTTTCAACCAAGGCATTGTCAAGGATTGGAAAGTCTGGGATCTTTCATTCTACTTTGGGATCCAGAAATGGTGGCCTTTAATTCTTGCTTCTTCATGCTATAGCGTTATGGGACAAACTCCTAGAAATCTAGATCACCTCGATCTGCTTATCTGTGAATATCCAGAATGAATACCTATATTTTTTCTGAAACAAATATAACCATTTATCATAGATTCGGATGGTGGTAAATATAAACAAAACGCATAGTTTTGTAGTAAATAATGTGCTACAAGAGCTAAACTTCAGACTTTAATTTAATATCATTATTTTACAACTGAGCAAACAGAGTCCAGAGAAGTAGAGAGCCTTTTGGTAAAAATCCAGTTAGAGCAGTGCTGAGCCGAGGACTCAGGTATACCACTCCTTTTCAGATGCTTAATGATTCTCAGTGGGGTACGTGTGTGTGAGTAGAAGCTAGCTTGAAGGCTAATCAGCACTTTGTGCTGTGTTAATATGTGGTCTATTTGAATTTTAGATACTATTTAAAGAAGGGTAAAAAGTGCTCAAAAGACACTGAATTTCTCTGGGAAGGCTTCAAACCCACCTTTGTAAGGAAGTGAATCTGAGAGTGGCTTTGGGGGATGCAGAGAATGGGGTTGTGTAGGGGTCCAGGACAAGCTGGGTGTTGGTAAGTCACTCAGGAGGCCCTGGTTGGGGGACCAAAAAATGTAGCCATTTACAGCCTCGGAAAATGCTGGAAGATGACACCCAGATAACGCTAAACTGAGGAAATGGACCCACTATGAGTGAAAGGAATCTCTAGGGATGGCGCTTCCAGACAAACTGTCCCGGGCTTCCTTGACAGAATAATGGCGTAATGTCACATTTCCAAATAATCCTAAAAACTATTAGATGTACTTTCTTTCTTTTTTTCTTTAGGGAGAAATTGCTAGGGAATTTAGGGAGATGGTAGTGGAGTGGCTAGAGTTAAGTTTCTCAGTATTTTCAAATGGTGTCACTGAGATGCTGTTTATTTTACTCAGAGATTCCATAAGATGTTGACAGAAGGAAGACATTTGTTCAATGTTCCTTGTTCAGGGAAAGGGTTATTGCCCATAATGCTATACATTTTAACATACTTGGGATAGTATGTATATAGTGAAGAAATAATTTTTAAGGCAATGTCTTTTCTTAGTGCCATAATTGGTTGAAAAAGAGAAAAATTCAATTAATCAGGAGACTATATTGTTCATACACCGTGAAAGAAAGGAGTCTATTTTGACTGATTTGTTTTCCTGGTTAGTTGACTGATTTTTGGACAAAACTGGAGGGCTACTTTGGCACAATTCACTTGCAGCTGGAGTATAGCATTTCCAACACAAAGTGAATTTACAATACATTCTTATTTTACTCAGAATTGTTGGAGAATGGTATAGTCTGGTGAACTAAGAGTTATCACTGAGACCATAAAAAGGCAAAGTCTTGTAGAAGAAAAGTCAGATGTTGAAATTTTCCCAACACAAATTCTATGTTGAAAGTGATATAACGTTTATAGGTGCTAAGTTCTGACTCAATCAGTCACGATTTAAATATGCACCAGAAACTGACTGCCTAAGCAGAAAAATAGTTTGTTACAAGGTTCCCGGGATTCTCATAGAATCATTGGCTTGCCAGGAGAAACAGGGCTGTTCCTCAGGAACCCCATCTAAACCCACACCGCAGCAGTACCATAGGCACCCCCAGTGCAAAATGCCACTTATACACAAGAAACTCGGCTATGCAATTGTCCGCAACCTCCAAATCTGGACACCTTTTCTGTCACCCACACAAACAAAATATGGATTCTTCCCATATTAAGCCTATTTTATTAAATTTCTCACTTTTAAATGGGTTCATATGGCCATGTGTTACCTTTTTTTTTGGTATCATTAATTTACAATTACATGAAGAACATTATGTTTACTAGGCTCCCTGCTTCACCAAGTCCCCCACACATACCCCTTCACAGTCACTGTCCGTCAGTGTAGTAAGGTGCTGTAAAGTCACTCCTTGTCTTCTCTGTGTTGCACAGCCCTCCCTGTGCCACCCCCTACACTATACATGCTAATCGTAATGTCCCCTTTCTTTTTCCCCGCCCTTATCCCTCCCTTCCCACCCATACTCCCCAGTCCCTTTCCCTTTGGTAACTGTTAGTCCATTCTTGGGTTCTGTGATTGTGCTGCTGTTTTGTTCCTTCAGTTTTCCTTTGTTCTTATACTCCACATATGAGTGAAATCATTTGGTACTTGTCTTTCTCCACCTGGCTTATTTCACTGAGCATGATACCCTCTAGCTCTATCCATGTTGCTGCAAATGATTGGATTTGCCCTTTTCTTATGGCTGAGTAGTATTCCATTGTGTATATGTACCACATCTTCTTTATCCATTCATCTACTGATGGACATTTAGGTTGCTTCCATATCTTGGATATTGTAAATAGTGCAGTGATAAACATAGGGGTTCATCTGTCTTTTTCAAATTGGAGTGCTACATTCTTAGGGTAAATTCCTAGAAGTGGAATTCCTGGATCAAATGGTATTTGTATTTTGAGCATTTTGAGGAACCTCCATACTGCTTTCCACAATGGTTGAACTAATTTACATTCCCACCAGCAGTGTAGGAGGGTTCTCCTTTCTCCACAACCTCACCAACATTTGTTGTTGTATGTCTTTTCGATGATGGTGATCCTTACTGGTGTGAGCTGATATCTCATTGTGGTTTTAATTTACATTTCTCTGATGACAAGCGATGTGGAGCATCTTTTCATGTGTCTGTTGGCCATCTGAATTTCTTCTTTAGAGAACTGTCTATTCAGCTCCTCTGCCCATTTTTTAATTGGATTATTTGCTTTTTGTTTGTTGAAGTATGTGAGCTCTTTATATATTTTGGATGTCAAGCCTTTATCGGATCTGTCATTTATGAATATATTCTCCCATACTGTAGGGTACCTTTTTGTTCTATTGATGGTGTCCCATGTGTTACCTTTTAAGGAAGTTGGGTAGTGATTTTTCTATCTTCCACCTTAATATGAGATACAGTGTGGAAGATTTTCCAAACATAGCAAGGTGTTCAAAATGTGCTGGGTCTCTAGGAAGCATGACAAATACCCACTGAACTGTGTGTCTTGAGCAGGTCATATAATCTCCTGTAGCCTCTGTTTCTCCACCTGTAGAATGAGACTACTTATTCTTCCTCATATTCTTGCACAAAGCTGGTATATAAGCAAATAATTTGTTGTCCAAAGAAATGTCCAGGGTCCCAGAGGTACTCTGTTACTTCTGGGAATTCATGACAAACCATGACAGGACTGTTTTCATACTGCCTCCCAAAGTAGTGATGATGTCGTTGGGGAAATTTATAACTTATTTGGTACCCTATTTATCATTATATTTCCCACTGTGGAGCACCAGCCTACCAGAACAGAGGGTAGATAATTCCTCTTTGCTTAATATAGAGGAAGCCCAACCAAAATAGGCTGTCTTCCCCAGTCTAGGATTCAGTGGATATGGGTCACATTTCATGAGTACTAGGAAAAGGAGGTCACAGCTCAGCACATTACAGAGCTTTATTTACAATAGCTCGTCCCAAATTGACTTGAGAGAATTTTGGTCCTCAGTGTGGGAAAATATTATCAGTAATGGTTAGCCTGTTTAATAGCTTTTTTGAGCATTTACTGATGTCTTAGGAACTGTGCTAAGTGCACAGTATTTGTATTTGTATTTTGAGCATTTTGAGGAACCTCCATACTACTTTCCACAATGGTTGAACTAATTTACATTCCCACCAGCAGTGTAAGAGGGTTCTCCATTCTCCACAACCTCACCAACATTTGCTTTTTGTTTGTTGAGGTGTATGAGCTCTTTATATATTTTGGATGTCAAGCCTTTATCGGATCTGTCATTTATGAATATATTCTCCCATACTGTAGGGTACCTTTTTGTTCTATTGATGGTGTCCCATGTGTTACCTTTTAAGGAAGTTGGGGTAGTGATTTTTCTATTTATTTATTGTATTATATTTATTTATTTATTTATATATTTATTATCTACTTCTATCTCTGCATTCCCCAAGGCACAGTTGGTGCCCTTTCATTCTATTTATTTATTTATTTATTTTATCTACTTCTATCTCTGCATTCTCCAAGGCACAGTTGGTGCCCTTTCATTCTATTTTTTCTATTCTCTCACTTTTGGAAAGTAAATCTTACCATTCTGAGGGCTTCAGACAGCCCTTACATTGAGGACTTTTAAATCATAAATAATAAAATAATAAATAAATAAATAATTAGTTAATTATTTATTTAATTTATTATTACCATCTATGTATTACACTATACCTACACAGACTATTGTCACCTTCATTTCATAGATCAGGAAACTGCGTCTCAGAGAGAATAGGTCACAAAGGTCTAAGTGACAGATCCAGGACTTGACTCAAAGTCTCTTTGATGCTGTAGCTGGTACTCTCAACCACAATGTACAGTGTGCGGCCCTCAGAAACTCTCTTCACACAGAGGGTTGGTGAGCCCTGGAATGCAGAGCATCACTGAAACCCTCCAAATGCTGCTTGCTTCCAGTGAAGTCATGACCCGAATCTGCCTGGTCTCTGTGATTTAGTTCCAATGGTCATCTTTACTTCTCATTTGACCCCTTTCCCTGTGACTTGATTCAGACAGGTTTGTTGTTCTCTCTCTTCCCCAACTTTTCCTGTATTTTTATTGTTTTTGTTTCACCTGACCCAGCTTGGTTCCTGTCTTGGATAAATATATATATATATATATATATATATATATTTTTTTTTTTCCACAGTCTATTTCTGACCATGGATATCCTGGGCCTCTACTCTGAGTCTACGCTGGGGACTGGTGACAATATATGATGATTCCTTGGCCCTTAAAAACTGGGCGAGTGAATGCAGAACCTTCTCCAGTTATGGGAAACTGTCTCCTTCATCATCTTTAATGACACCATGCTATCCCCCTCCTCTACTTCTATCTCTGCATTCCCCAAGGCACAGCTGGTGCCCTTTCATTCTATTTTTTCTATTCTCTCACTTTTGGAAAGTAAATCTTACCATTCTGAGGGCTTCAGACAGCCCTTACATTGAGGACTTTTAAATCAAGACTTTTGGCTCCAAACTCTTTCTCAACCTCTGTTTATATATCTCTAGCTGCTAATAGGTATCTGTCTTCATAACTCACTCATAGCATGACTAAAACAAAACTCTTCGTCTTCTTTCTCCTCTGCCTCATTCCTTTTTTTTCAATTATTTCTAACTACTTTGATCCAATATTAGAACCACTAGTGGCCCTATGAATGTCTTAGTAAAAGATAATTTGGACTTATTTAGTATTTTTCAGAAAAAATCCATTAATTCTTATCTGGTAGGATCCATTTCCATCCCTTTTCCTCTGAGTTTCAGTAAACAAGGAAGTTTACAATTAAGGGTGGAGTTGGGAGTGAGAGGTCAGTAAAATCAGAAGCTCTGACCAATAAAACACACTAGAGTGGAACAACCAGATAATTGGAAAGGTAGCACATTTTAATTTTATTTGAAGATGTGCTGTTGATATAAGTGCCCTGAACTGACCTCTGGCCAGTGGATTTAGTCTCCCTTATCATCCCATGGATTAAAAATCAGCCTCTTTTGTCCCCCTGATTCTAATTCTTTCATCTTAACATCCCAACAGTAAATAGATTTTCTTTTTTTGTCAAGGGTGGCAGTGGGGGTTATATCAACCTGTTAGCTATAAAAACTACTGGATTGATTGTTAAGTTTTAAATGGATTTGTCATCCACCTTGGCAGATTCAAAAGCAGATTTTATGATCTGCATTAAAGTAAAGTTCAACTTAATTCTTTCATTATATCCCAGGAGACTCATCTTTTTGAATTATTTAGGTCTTACTAACAATCCCATGACATATTATCCCTTAGCTGTGATGGATTGAGATAGGATAGATCTACTTTTAGTGCCAAAGAATCCCCAGTACACCACTTCAAATCTAGTTCATGAATTATCATCTCCTTTTTGAGTCTACCACATTATTAATTACAATCAAGAATAATTTAAATGTCTTTTGAAATTATGAGTTGTTCTCAGTGTTCAGAAGTTATGACATATATATCAAATGATCATACTGTGTGATATAGGGCTATAATGCTCATGGTAATATAAATATTTGGGGACATATTTGCAATATTTAGAGCTGCCTAGATCTCTGAAAATACTTGCAAAGTGTGGAAAAGGATGTCCTCTGTCATTCTTGGGGTAAAAACTACCATGGAGAGCCAAAATTTTATGTGTGACATGATGAAAAAATGTGCTCATATTTACATTTGTTATGTGTGCTTAATATATATTATATAATGTATAATATAATTTATAATTTTAATTATTTCCAATTAATATAAACATGCATTTATATTAATTCCCAAACAAAATTTTTGAAACCTTTCCTGGCATTAACTTAACCTCTTAAAATATTTCCACAGGTATTTCTATGAACTCCCAAAATGTGTCTCACATGTACAAACTAGCTCATCAAATGCAGTGACAACTGGTCATTTCTTAGATTTTATTTTTTAATTTAAAAAAATCAAGGCATTTAAAAAAACACATTATATAAAATTTATCATCATGACCATTTTAAGTGTAAAATTCAACAGTGTTAATTATAATCACATTGTTGTGAAACAGATCTCCAGAACATTTTCATTTTGCAAATCTGAAACTCTATGTCCATTAAACAACACTCATTTTCCCTTCCCCTACCCCTGCTCCTAGTAACCACCACTCTATTTTCTTTTTTCATGAATTTGACTACTTTAGGTGCCTCATCTAAGTGGAATCATACAGTATTTGTCTTTTTTTGTGTGACTGGCTTATTTTTCTTAGCATGACGTCTTCAAAATCCATCTTGTAATAAGACAATATTTCCTTCTTCTTATAAGGCTGAATAATATTCTATTTATGTATATACTGCATTTTGTATATCCATCATTTTTCAATGGACACTTGGGTTGCTTCCACCTATTGACCACTATAAATTTTGTTGCTATGTTTATGAGTGTGCAAGTATATATCTGAGACCCTGCTTTCAAATCTTTTGGATATATATCCAGAAGTGGGATTGGTGGATTATATAGTAGTTCTATCTTAAATTTTTTAAAATTTTGGTATCATTAATATACAATTACATGAGCAACATTGTGGTTACTAGATTTCCCCCATTATCAAGTCCCCACCATATACCCTGTTACAGTCATTGACAATCAGTGTGGTAAGATGCTACAGAGTCACTACTTGTCTTCTCTGTGCTATACTGCCTTTCCCGTGACCCCCCTACATTATGTGTGCTAATCGTAATGCCCCTTATCCCCTTACCCCTCCCTTCACACCTGCCCTCCCCAATCTCTTTCACCTTGGTAACTGTTAGTCCATTCTTGGGCTCTGTGAATTTGCTACTGTTTTGTCCCTTTAGTTTTTACTTTGTTCTTATACTTCACAGATGAGTGAAATCATTTGGTATTTGTCTTTCCACCTGGCTTATTTCACTGAGCATAATACCCTCTAGCTCCATCCATGTTGTTGCAAATGGTAGGATCTGTTTCCTTCTTATGGCTGAATAATATTCCATTGTGTATATGTACCACATCTTCTTTATCCATTCATCTACTGATGAACACTTAGGTTGCTTCCATTTCCTGGCTATTGTAAATAGTGCTGCGATAAACATAGGGGTACATGTGTCTTTTCCAAACAGGGCTCCTGCATTCATAAGCTAAATTTCTAGAAGTGGAATTCCTGGGTCAAATGGTATTTCTATTTTGAGTTTCTTGAAGAACCTCCATATTGCTTTCCACAATGGTTGAACTAATTTACATTCCCACCAGCAGTGTAGGAGGGTTCCCCTTCCTCCACATCCTCACCAACATTTGTTGTTGTTTTTCTTTTGGATGTTGGCCATCCTAACTGGTGTGAGGTGATATCTCATTGTGGTTTTAATTTGCATTTCTCTGGTGATTAGTGATGTGGAGCATCTTTTCATGTGCCTGTTGGCCATCTGAATTTCTTCTTTGGAGAAGTGTCTGTTTTAGTTCTCTGCCCGTTTTTTAATTGGCTTATTTGCTTTTTGTTTGTTGAGGTGTGTGAGCTCTTTATATATTTTGGATGTGAACCCCTCATCAGATATGTCATTTATGAATATATTCTCCCAGACTTTAGGATGTCTTTTTGTTCTACTGATGGTGTCCTTTGCTGTACAGAAGCTTTTCAGTTTGATATTGTCCCACTTGTTCATTTTTGCTTTTGTTTTCCTTGCCCAGGGAGATATGTTCATGAAGAAGTTGTCCATGTTTATATATTCAAGAGAGTTTTGCCTTTGTTTTCTTCTCAGAGTTTTATGTTTTCATGACTTACATTCAGGTATTTGATCCATTTTGAGTTTACTTTTGTGTATGGGGTTAGAGAATAATCCAGTTTCATTCTCTTACATGTAGCCATCCAGTTTTGCCAACATCAGTTGTTGAAGGGGCTGTCATTTCCGCATTGTATATCTATGGCTCTTTTATCATGTATTAATTGACCATGTATGCTTGGGTTAATATCTGGGCTCTCTATTCTGTTCCACTGCTCTATGGGTCTGTTCTTGTGCCATTATCAAATTGTCTTGATTACTGTGGCTTTGAAGTAGAGCTTGAAGTTGAGAAGTGAGATCCCCCCTGCTTTATTCTTCCTTCTCAGGATTGCTTTGGATATCTGGGGTCTTTTGTCTTTCCATATGAATTGTAGAAATATTTGTTCCAGTTCATTCAACAATGCTGTTGGTATTCTGATAGGAATTGCATTGAATTCTTCCTAGCCAAGAGCATGGGATGAATTTCCATTTATTAGCGTCTTCTTTAATTACTCTTAAACGTGTCCCTTAGTTTTCAGGGTATAGGTCTTTCACTTCCTTGGTTAGGTTTATTCCTAGGTATTTTATTCTTTTTGATGCAATTGTGAAAGGAATTGTTTTCCTGATTTCTCTTTATGCTAGTTCATCATTAGTGTATACAAATGCAACAGATTTCTGTGTATTAGTTTTGTATCTTGCAACTTTGCTGAATTCAGATATTAGATCTAGTAGTTTTAGAGTGGATTCTTTAGGGTTTTTATGTACAATATCATGTCATCTGCAAATATTGACAGTTTGACTTCTTCCTTGCCAATCTGAATGCCTTTTATTCCTTTGTGTTGTCTGATTGCCATGGCTGGGACTTCCAGAACTATGTTGAATAAAAGTGGGGAGAGTGGACATCCTTGTCTTGTTCCCGATCTTACAGGAAAAGCTTTCAGCTTCTTGCTATTAAGTATAATGTTGGCTGTGGGTTTGTCATATATGGCCTTTATTATGTTGAGGTGCTTGCCCTCCATACCCATTTTGTTGAGAGTTTTTATCATGAATGGTTGTTGAATTTTGTCAAATGCTCTTTCAGCATCTGTGGAGATGATCATGTGGTTTTTGTCCTTCTTTTTGTTGATGTGGTGGATGATGTTGATGGATCTTCGAATGTTGTACCATCCTTTCATCCCTGGGATGAATCCCACTTGATCATGGTGTATGATCCTCTTAATGTATTTTTGAATTCAGTTTGAGAATATTTTGTTGAGTATTTTTGCATATATGTTCATCAGGGATTTTGGTCTGTAGTTTTACTTTTTTGTGGTGTCTTTGCCTGGTTTATCTTAAATTTTTTGATGAAGGTCCATTCTGTTTTCCATAGTGGTTGCAGCTTTTTACAATCCTAACAGCAGTACACAAAGATTCTAACTTCTCCACATCCTCACCAACACTTGTTATTTTCTGTTTTTTTTTTTTTTTTTTTTTTTAGTACTAGCCGTCCTAACAGGTGTGAAGTGATAGTTCATTGGAGTTTTCATTTGTATTGCTGAAATGATTTGTGGTGTTGAGTATCTTTTCATCTTCTTATTGGCCAATTTTTAATACCATTGTTGGAAAAATATCTATTCAAGTCCCTTGCCCATTTAAAAAAGGCCTATTTTATTTTTTGTTGTTGCATTGTAAGAGTTCTTCATATATTAGGGATATTGACACCTTATCAGATATAGGATTTGCAAATATTTTCTCCCATGTCCTAGATTTCCTTTTAACTGTTGATTGTGTTCTTTGGTGCACAAAATTTTAAAGTTTTATCTAGTCTCTATTATCTCTGTTTGCTTTTATTGCCTGTGCTTTTGATGTCATACACAAGTAATTGCCAATCTAATATCACAAAACTTTCTCCCTATGTTTTCTTCTGGAAATTTTATAGTTTTAGGTCTTTAATCTATTTGGGTTAGTTTTGATAATTGTGTAAGATAGAGTTTGAACTTCATTTTCTTCATATGTGGATATCCAGTTTTCCCAACACCATTTTTTGAAAGGCTGTCTTTTACTTATTTAATTGTCTTGGCATCTTCATCAAAGATTATTTGACCATGCATACAAGGGCTTATTTTGGGGTTCTCTATTCTATTCTGTTGGTCTATTTGTGCTTATGCCACTATCACACTGTTTTGCTTATTGCAGCTTGGTAATATATTCTGAAACCAGGAAATATGAGTCCCCAACTTTGTTCTTCTCTCAAAATTATTTAGATTATTTGGGGTCCCTTGAGATTCCATATGAATTTAATTATTCTATTTCTGCAAAAAATGCCTTTGGGTTTTTGTTGGGATGGATTGCACTGAATCTGTAGCTTGCTTTGTGTAGTATGGACATCTTAATAATATTAAGTTTTCCAGTCCATAAATGCAGGATGTCTTTTTATGTATTTGTGTCTGTAATATTTTCAGCCATGTTTTATAAAATCTGTCTACATGTCTTTCACTTCCTTGATTAGGTTATACCTAAGTATTCTATTCTTTTTGATGCTATTGTAAATGGAATTATTTTGACCATTAGTATTTACTCCACTGCCCTCTACTAACCACACATACACACATATAAAAGTGCTTGAGGAAGCCTTGCTACTCTATGCTGCAAGTGTCTGTTGTGACATGCCATTGTACACTCCAAAGGTGTTGTCTAATATTCCCCCAGATACCAGTGCTCAGGGCACCAGAACATCGTCAGTTTCTTTGTAGAACTCAAGTGGTCATCTCCCCACACTGTCTCCTAAGCCCCTAGGCTGTTCTGCTTATGCCTGGTCTCTCCAAGTTCTTTTGCTTCTACTTATTGGCCCTTACAAATTTAAGGACCTCACCCTGTAATCATAGGGTCAAATCTAGTTTACGGGAACCAATCTATTAGTCAAAAATTCTATCTATCTATCTATCTATCTATCTATCTATCTATCTATCTATCTATCTGTCTGACTATCTATCTATCTATCTATCATCTAACTATATTTATCATCTATCATCTATCTATCTAATCTATTATCCATTATCTATCATCTTCATCATCATCATCTCTTTATGCAGATTCAGTGTAACTTGAATAGACAAGGTGATATTGGCCAGTGGAGAAAGAACCCAAGAAGGCTGGCAAGCCCTACCTGCTCCAGAAAAATCCTGAGCCTGAATAGAATCAGTCCAACAGATCTCAGAGATAGGTTTAGCATCTTGACTCTGGATAATTCCTAATGTCCAAGTGTTGGGGATATTTATTTGCATATTTTAATAATTTCTTGGGTTTTAAGAGAGCCTGGCATAGGTTAAATGATCATTCAAATTTCCTGAGTGGCTTCCTCCTGTAAAAATATGAAATCCTACAAAGGCCATGAGCCAAGGAAGTTTTCTTTGGGAATGATATGGCCACAGTATTGGAATAAAAGCCAAGCCTGAAAGAATCTATCTTCTTCCATGTCTTAGACTTTCCTGGTATTCACCTGGTTGGTAAGTGGCTTGTTGGGAAATATGTAGGCTGGAACTAAGGGATGCCAGTACCTAGGCATGCTCCCTCAGTAGGCCATAGGGAGCTCATCAGGGTGGGAAAGTATCTGTTTTTGAAGTTAATGCAGGTAGAGATGACTTGACTTTGCTGACTTATACCACTCCATGGTTCCCCTTCTCCACCATGTACACACTTAGGAAGTAATTCAGATTATTTTTAAGGTAGCTGAATGTGTATCTTCACTGACAGTGTCAAATATGTGCTCTTTGCCCTATATATAGATGTAAGGCTACAGTTTTGGTTGGGAAGCTGGCTCAGGTTTTTAATGCATCTAAAGATGATTTGGATCTCTAGATGAGAAATCCTGAAAACATATTTTCTCTTCCAGAATAATTTATCAAGACTAGTTCCACAGAATTGAATTGAGAAAGAAGGACAATACATTAATTTCAGCTGAAAATTGACTCAGCTGTAAAAGTATGGTATATTGACCTCTTAGGTCATAAACATGATGGGTATCGGGAAGAGAGATTTAATTCTTTCCAAATTAAAAAAAAGTGGATATTGCTTTGGTACATATGATTCATTTTGTCCTATCACTGCCTGAAGCACAATTGATTTTAGGGAAAAGATGAAGTAACCACAAATAAACAACTATTTATCTGCTGGAAAGAAAATCATCAAACTTTATTGCAATTCTGTGGCAAAGATTGTTCAGACATGCTGGTAGTGAACCAATAGAAAATATATTATATCTTTTCCCATTGAAGATGAGTTCTGAGATGGTATTTGTCACACTTTTCTTGTGCACCATAAATTGGGTATACCTCAGTTATTTTGGATGACTTCACTAGCAGTGGGAATAGCACCAAACTGGTGACAGCAGTTGAAGGGCAGAGGAGCCAAAGGTTTAGTTCTAGATGAATAAACTTGGAAATGTCAAAGTCAGTATCACATCTCAGCGTTGGACATGCAGTTCTCAAGTCCTGAGGGAACTTAATTTAATAAATGCTTTTTGAATTCCTATTGTATGCTACATCCTGTGGCAGGCACTGAGGAAGTGAAAATGAAGAGACATTGTTTTTGCCCTTGAGAAATGTCAAGTGCTGATAGGGAAGACATATATACAAACAGTAATGATAACATTAACAGTGCTAACACATAATGATAGCTCATGTTTATGTAATGTTTATGAAGTGCCCAGCACCATTTTAAGAACTTTATATATATCTTAGCCAATTTAAGCAATAAACTAAAATTCGGTGAGATAAATGAGACACATGTAGTAATACAGAAATATATAAAGAGGGGGCATAAATGAAGGATCAATTTTTCTGTCTATGAGGAGGAGAAGATGAAATAAAGTTACAGAGAGGAGATAATATTTGAATTGTGCCTTGATGAGTGAATAAGAATTTATCTGGTTAATAGGTGGAATGGGAGACGGGGAGGGTTTTCCAAAGAGAAGGGAGAGCTTAATCAAAGTCATGAAAGTATGGTGAGTTCAGGATACAGTGGAAATGTCCTCCAGTGTTGTAAAGACTGTCAGGAAACCTTAGAGGAGAGTGCTATGCATGGTGTATGACACTGGAACTAGAGAGAAAATAAGGGAGGGAAGGATGTATCTCTTCCCACACTCCAGTAATATGATGAATATGGATAAGTTCTGTGCTTCCAAACAATGCTTAAGAAAGTTAGTTTTCTTTACCCTACATTAGCCAAGAAACAAACAGATTTTCAGTAGAGAAGGGCTTTAATTTTTTAATATCCCCTTTCTTCTTCCCTCAATCAAGGGTGATAATTACTTTTTCTTTGTAAGAAGCAAGTTCTCTTCTCATCTCTGTTTCCAGAGTTATACATGCCTGTTTTCTGCAGGTGAATAGAGCTGGAAAGACCAAGGTCTTAGAACAGTCTCCTATTTTCATATTATTTGTATGAATCTGACCCCAAATCCTGACATATGAAGCCCATAATTCTGTCTGACAATAATAGAACAGAGGGCATACTATCAGGTGGTAGGATTCTTCTGTGACATTAGCCTCAAGGTTATTACTCTTCTACATCCTCAGTTTATCTTAACTGAATAGGGGATGATTTTATGAACTTATTTATACTTCTAGACAATACTATCTCTTGGTGATAATGAGTTTTTAGTTTATCAGGCATGTAAAAAGCACTTTAAAAGAATATATTCTAAATAAAAAAATTTTGGGTGACTTAGGTGACACTTTTTAAATCCTATGTTTCAGCTTTGATAAAGGGCATCAAGAAGATTGGAATAACTGGGAAACCAGTATATTCATGGACGAATATCTTAACATTTGTACATTTGTCATTTTCTCACGAGTTAACATACAAATTAAGCTCAATCAAATATAACATTTCAGCAGAATTTCAGAGAATAATGAATAAATGAATTTAGTAACATTTCAGGGCACATGAGTTACATTCCTATACACTAACAATGGACTATATGAAAGAGAAATAAAACAATCCCATTTACAATAGCATCAAAAATAATAAAATACTTAATAATAAAGTCAACCAAGTAAGTGAAAGATTTATGCATCTAAAACTATAAGACACTGGTGAAAGTAACTGAAGACATAAGTAAATGGAAAAATATCCCATGTTTTATGGGTCAGAAGAGTTAATATTTTAAAATGTTCATTCTTCCCAAAACCATCTATAGATTCAATTCAATCCTTATCAAAATTCCAAAAACAGCACTTTTCACAGAAATAGAAACAACTATGCTAAAATTCATATGGAACCACAAAAGACCCTGAATAGCCAAAGCAGTCTTGAGAAAAAAACTAAGTGGGAGATACCACATGTCCTGACTTACAATTCTTTTTGAATTCCTATTGTATACTGCATCCTGTGTCAGGCACTAAGTGAAAACGAAGAGACATTGTCTTCGCCCTTGAGAAATGTCAAGTGCTGATAGGGGAGACATATATACAAACAGTAATGATAGCATTAACAGTGCTAACACATAATGAAAGCTCATGGTTATATAATGCTTACCACATGCTCAGCACCATTTTAAGAACTTTATATATATCTTAGCCAATTTAAACAATACACTAAAATTTAATAAATAAATATATACTATATAAATACAACAAATACTATATCATAAAGCTATAGTAATAAATTCAGTATGGTACTGACATAAAATATAGGCATATAGATCAATGGAACAGAACTGAGAACCCAGAAATAAAATCAAGAATATATAGTTAACTTTGACAACGGAGCAAAGAATATTCAATGAGGAAATGATAATCTCTTCAATAAATGGTGCTGGGAAAACAAGCTATCCACATGCAAAAAAATGAATTTGAATCCCTATTTTACACCACTCACAAAAATGAACTTGAAGTAGATTAAAGACTTAAATGTGAGACTTAAAACCATAAAATTCCTAGAAGAAAACAGGGTAAAAGCTCCTTGACATGGATATTGATGATGATTTATTTTTTGTATATGACACCAAAAACACAGGAAACAAAAGCAAAATCTAAGTGGGACTGCATCAAACTACAAAGGATCCTGATATATGAAGTTTCTTACGGCAAAAGAAAACACCAACAAATGAAAAGGTAACCTATGGAATGGGAGAAATTATTTGTAAACCATACATTTGATAAGGGGTAATCCACAATATATAAGGAACTCTCACAACTCAGTAGCAAAACACTCCCAAAACAAAAAACAAAAAACCCCCAAAACTAAAAACTGAGAAACCAAAATAAACAACAACAACAAAAAACCCAAGTAATCCAACTAAAAGAATGGACAGAGGAGTTGAATAGATATTTTTTCCAAAGAAGACATAGAAGTGGCTAACAAGGGTATGGAAAGGTGCTCACCATCACTAATCAGCAGGGAAATGTAAATCGAAATCATAATCATATAATTTCACACTGTTTAGAATGACTATTATAAAAAGCCCAAGAGATAACAAGCGACAATTTTGTGGAAAAATACATTTTTCCATTTACTTATATCTTCAATTTCTTTCACCAAAAAAAAAAGGGAACTCTGGTGCACTATTAGTAGGCATGTAAACTGGCATAGCCCCTATGGAAAACTGTGTGGGACCCCCAATTCCACTTCTGGGTATATATCCAAAGGAGACAAAATCGCTATGTCAAGAAATATATGGACTTCCATGTTCATTAGAACATTATTCACGATAGCCAAGATGTGGAAACAACCTAAGTGTCCATCCACAGATGACGATACAGAAGATACAGTATATATACACACAATGAAATATCATTCAGTCTTAAAAAATGAAGGAAGTTCTGCTATTTGTGAAAACATGGAAGGACCTTGAGGACATTATGCCAAGTGAAATAAGTCAGACAGAGAAAGACAAATACTGTATAATCTCATTTACATGTGGAATCTAAAAACATGTAACTCATAAAAACAGAGAGTAGAATGGTATTTGCCAGGAGCTGAGTGGTAGGGGAAATGGGGAGATGTTGATCAAAGGGCATAAACTATCAGTTTTATAAGATGAATAAGGTCTGGGGATCTAATGTACAGTATGGTGATGATAGTTAATAATACTGTATTATATGCTTAAGATGCAATGAAATAGGGCTTTAATATTCTCACTATAAGAACAATAACAAAATTGTAATTGTGTAGATAAAGAATGTGTTGACTAACCTTATTGTGGTAAACATTTCACAAAATATACCTGTATCAAATCACATTGTACACATCTGTACTTGCAGAATGTCATATGTCAATTATATCTCAGTAAAGCTGGAAAAAATGTTTAATGTTAGAATACTGTCTGCTTTGAATTGCTAAGTCAATTTGGAAAAAAGAAGTACGAAGAGGAGGAATATACCCTACCAGATATGAAGATGTACAGCAAATTAATAGCAATAAAAACAGGGGTGTGTCACATAAAGAGACAACTAAACCAGTGACAGAGTAGGGAGTGCAGAAAGACAGTCACATGATGTAGATGATGTATGATGTACTAATATATGATAAAAGCAGTTACACAAGCCAATGGGAAATGATGGTTTGTTTGGTCACTGGTGCTGAGAAAATCTGCTCCCTATAGGTAGAAAAATAAAGTCAGGATTCCTAACAATTGCTATATACAAAGGTGAACTACAATGTATTAAAAACCCAGGTGTAAAATTTTAAATCTAATAGAATCAAATGTTGGTAAACATCTTTGAGATATATCTAGTACTTTCAATCCTACACCTTAAGGTGAAAAATTGACAGAGTTAATAGTTGGAGGGATCACCAGGAGAAGATATTTTCAATGTATAAAACTGATAGAAATGAGTATTAAGAACATTCAAGGAACTCTTAAAAATCAACAGGAAAAAGGCAAAATATCTAATACAAAAGTGGATGAAAGTTGTGAACTGGACATTTTTAGAATGGGAATCCCAAATGCTAACAGATATATGGATATATGTAGAGATTAAATTTAGAGATACTATTCTACATCAATCAAACAGGCAATTACTACTGAAAATATAAAAGAAATTCACTTACAGACCCCTTACAAGACACACACAAGAATACTCACTGCAGTGTTGTTTGTAGCGGTGGGAATTGAGGGCACCTGGAGTCTTCATTACCGGGGCACCAGGTAAATTAAGTGTGCTAGAAGCATACTTTAGAACACAGTGCAGCAATCAACTGAATGAACTATCCACGAATATGCTCAGATCTTAAAATAATATTATATTGAATGAAAATAGTTAAAAATAGAACAAGATCACTAAGCATGTGACTCGTTATTTTAATTAAATACACATATATTCATAATTTCATTATATAAAATACATGTATTCATTATATAAAAGACACACATACACACAAAGTTCATCAGACTCAAGAGAGCATGCACCAGTGGTTCTCAACAGGGATGAATCTGCCACCAAGGGACCTTAGCGATTCTGAAGACAGTTTTGGTTGTCACAACTGTGGGTGTGTGTATGTTTCTTAGGGTTGCCCCAGCAAACTGGATGGCTTAAAACAAAATATATTCTTTCCCAGCTCTGAAGTTTAGAAGTTGGTAATGAAGGCATCAGCAGGGCTATGCTGTCTCTCCCAGATTCTGATTGTTGCCGAGACTACTTGGCATTCCTTGGCTTGGAGCTGCCACACTCCAACCTCTGCCTTCGCTGTCACATGGCTAGATTCCTTTCATATGTCTGTTTTCACATGGTGTTTTCTCTTTGGGTAAGTCTATTTCTTTGTCTCCTCCTGTTTTTATGAGCATACTGGTCCTATTGAATTAAGGATGCACCCTACAGCAGTATGATCTCATCTTAATTTTCATCTTAATTCCATCTGCAAAGACCCAATTTTCAAATATGGTCACATTCATAGGTACCTGGGGTTAGGACTTGAACATACCTTTTGGTTGGGGGCACAATTCTGTTACCCGCAGTAGACTGGTCCTGGTGTCCTGTGGGCAGAGCACAGCAATGGTGGTTAAATATGCTGCAGTGCACAGAACAACTCCCACACAGAGAATTAATCCATTCAAGATGTCAGTGGTGCCACAGGTGAGAAACCCAGGTATATACACCTATGGGTGCTGAGGGGAGAGGGATTAGGGATTGGAGATGAAGGGAAAAATTAAAAGAGAGGGGCTGTACAAGAATATTAGTGGTAGGATGCCATGAATTAGAATATTATGAATTCAAGTCATTGTTCTTAAGGTCCAAAAAAACCCCACAGTTATTTTAATGTTACACTTTTGCTTTTTTGGTTTCTTACTTAGGACCTTTTCCAGATCGATCCATTGTCTTCCATAAGATGCAGAAATGCACACAGTATTCTCCACCCATCTTTACTGAGGTATAATTGACCGATAAAAGTTATATATATTTAGGAGTACAATGTGATGATTTAATATACACCTCCATTATGAACTAATTACCGTAATTAAGTTAATTAACATATCCATTATCTCCCATAGTTACCTTTTTTTTTTGGTTGTGAGAACACATAAGATCTACTCTCTTAGCAAATTTCAGGTATACAGTATTATTGACTATAGTCATCATGTTGTACACTAAATGTCCAGAACATATACATCTTATAACCGATAGTTTGTACCCTTTAACCAACATCTCCACATTTCCCCCACCCCACAGTCCCTGGCAACTACTGTTCCACTCTCTGGTTCTTTGATCTTGATGTTTTTAGATTCAATAGTTAAGTGAGATCATTCAGTATTTATCCTTTTCTGTCTGGCTTATTTCACTTGGCATAATTTTCTCCAGGTTCATTCCCAAATGGTAGATTTCTTCCCTTTTTAGAGGCTGAGTAATATTCCATTGCATGTGTGTGTCTGTGTGTGTGTGTGTACCACATTTTCTTTAAACATTCATCTTCCAAAAGACACTTAGGCTGTTTTCGTCTCTTGCCTCCTGAGAATAATGCTGTGGTGCATATGTGGGTGCAGATATCTTTTGATATAGTGATTTTATTTCCTTTGGATGTACACCCACACATGTGGGATTGCTGGATCATATTGTAGTTCTATTTTTAATTTCTTGAGGAAGCTCCACACTGTTTTCCATAGTGGCTGTAACAATTTACATTCCCACTGATATTGTATAAGAGTTTCCTTTTCTTGCCAGTGCTTGTTATTTTTGAACTTTTTGAGAACACCCATCCTAACAAGTATGAAATAAAATACCATTTATGATTTTGATTGACATTTACTGACAATTAGTAATGTTGAGCCCCTTTGCATACATCTGTTGACCCTTTGTATGTCTTCTTCAGAAAGATGTCTATTTAAAGTGTCCATCAGTAAATGAGTGGATAAAGAAGATGTGGTACATATACACAATGGAATATTATTCAGCCATAAGAAGAAAACAAATCCTACCATTTGCAACAACATGCATGGAGCTAGAGGGTATTATGCTCAGTGAAATAAGCCAGGCAGAGAAAGACAAGTACCAGATGATTTCACTCATCTGTGGAGTATAAGAACAAAGCAAAAACTGAAGGAACAAAACAGCAGCAGACCCACAAAACCCGAGAATGGACTAACAGTTACCAAAGGGAAAGGTACTGGGGAGGATGGATGGGAAGGGAGGGATAAGCAGGGAAAAGGGGCATCATGATTAGCACACATAATGTAGCCGGGTGGAGGGGGGGAAAACGGAGAAGGCAGAATAATACAGAGAAGACATGTAGTGGTTCTATAGCATCTTACTATGCTGATGGACAGTGACTGTAATGGGGTATGTGGTGGGAACTTGATAATAGGGGGAGTCTAGTAACCATAATGTTGCTCATGTAATTGTACATTAATGATACCAAAATAAAAATAAATAAATAAATAAAATAAAAAAAGAAAGATGTCTATCCAAGTCTTCTGTCCATTTATTAATTATTACGATTTATTTATTTTGCTATTAACTTACATGAGTTCCTTATATATTTTGGATATTAACCATTTATCAGATATATGGCTTGCAAATATTTTCTTGCATTCTATTTGTTTGCCTTTTCTTTTTGTTGTTTGCTGTACAGAAGCTCTTTAGTTGATGTAGTTGCACTTGTTTATTTTTTTATTTTGTTGCTCGCATTTTTGATGTCATGTCCAAAAAAACATTGCCAAGACCAATGTCAAGGAGCTTTTCCCTAAGGAGTTTTTCCTAGGATATTTATGGTTTTAAGACTTACATTTAAATATTTCATTTATTCTGAGTTAACTTTTATGTATGGTATAATATAAAGGTCCAATTTCATTTTTTTGCAATTGGATATGCAGTATTCCCAGCACCATTTTTTGAAGATGTTATCCTTTCCCCATTGGTGCATAGTATTCTTGATCCAGTTGGTAGATTTTTATGTAAGCATATTATGATATTTTATCTATTGTTTTTAAGATATTTCCAATATTTTCCAATATTTTCTTGGTCTCTTTGTCAAGGCAAGTATAATGAGCTGCTCTCTTAGTAATATTTTTAGTTTTAGAGTTCTTTCCTATCTAAACACAACACAGAGTTCATCATATTGTAGATATATATGAATTCATTTTCTTTAAACAAACGTCTTTAATACTGACCCATCTTACATTACACTTGCCAATTTTCAACAAGAACATAATATCTTCTGAATGCTAATAAGAATAAACTATGGGGAACTCCATTGTTAATTTTTTCCAAAGAACAGTTTTTATTTGTTTATTTAAAAAAATATTTTCCTGTAATATAGTTTTTATCCCACCAGAAAATAATTTATCTATCGTACCTGGGCCCATGGAATATTTACTTGTTGTTTTAAATAGTCTGTGTTGTAGAGCTCTTCCAGATATTTCTTTAAAATTAAGGAAGTTGTAATTGTTGCTTCATTTGGTGTTTATGTATGTCATTCATTCTAAGGGCCCTGGTATATGAGTTAAAAAAAAAATCATTGTTTTAATTCTCACACCCTTGCCTCAGTACCGTAAAGTTTGCATTTATTCAATAAGCTAATGTTTCATTTTATTTACCATCAATCTAAATTTCCAATTTAATTTGCTTATGAAAACAGTCAATTTTTAAGGTCCATGTTCATCTCACAATTTTCTATATTGCCAGAGCTGATATTTAGCTAGTGTGCATATGTGTTATCATGATTAGTATCTATTCTGACTGACCAGTACTGAAACCATACTGGTTGCTAAATATTTTGAGTATTACCCAGACATATACAGATTTACCTTAAGTTTGTGAGTGAGGGAAATCAGCTGAACAAGGCAAAATTAATAGCAACAAAAACAATCACAATAGTATCTAATGCTTAATGAGTGCTATGGGCCAAGCAATATACTGTGTGCTTAACACATAATCTCCTTTGAGTCCTCAAAACAACACTTTATCATATCCACTTTACAGAATAATGAAGGAGGCAGTGAGAAACTTCCCAATGTCACATAACTAATAAGTAGTGGAGATCAGATTTAAATCCTGTCTATTTGGCTCCCAAGTCTGTGTTCCTAAACGGTATGCTGCACAACTGCCATTTCTAAGCTCCAGCTAAATAAATAAAGATGTAAAGAGATGGGAAATGAGTGTTCCTGGCCTTTCTTAGGTTAGAACAGGAAAACTCATTCATCTCTGGCTGGGAGTCATTTTCTGTTTTTTCCCAGAAGGCAAAACGAAGGGAGAAGAGCTCTAACCTTAACCTCTTTTTCAACCTACTTCTCACTCCCCAAGGAGCAGCCTGATGCTCCAGCCACATGAATCTTTGATGTCCCCATCCATATTTGTGATTTTCCTCTTATACACTGGTACTACTGCCTTTGTCTACAATGTCCTTTCTGATCTACAAGGCTCCTTTATTTTTCCTTCAAGGTCCAGGTCAAGAGTTCCTCCATGAGGAATTTTTATATTGCCCGGCTGGAAGTAATTTCTTCCTTTCTTTAATTGTAACAGAATTTTACTAGCATTTCTGTAAGCACATCATGTCATGTTTTCCCTTGGATCATTGATATGTATGCTTAGTACACCATCAGTGGAACTAAACTGTGTTTGAGTCCCAAATCTGTACTTTCTACTGTGTGACCTTGTAAAAGTTACTTGGCCTTTCTGTGCCTCAGTTTGCTTATCTTTAAAATTGGTACATACCTAATAGGCTTGCTGGGAGGATTAATAAGTTTAACATATTGGTGTTTATAGTTCTAAGAATATTGCCCAGCACTTAATAAGTGCTATATAGATATATGCTGTAATTGTCGCCATTGTTATTATTATATTTTTCCTACTGAATTTTAAGCTCCTTCAGGAAAGACTCATGAGTGATTTATCTTTCTATTCTTTAATTTGCTTAAAACAGTGCTCAGCCAGAGGCACTGAACAACACACTAGAACAGATGGACCTAATAGACATCTATAGAACTCTACACCCAAAAGCAACAGGATACACATTCTTCTCAAGTGCACATGCAACATTCTCCAGAATAGACCACATACTAGGCCACAAAAAGAGCCTCAGTAAATTCCAAAAGATTGAAATCCTACCAACCAACTTTTCAGACCACAAAGGTATAAAACTAGAAATAAATTGTACCAAGAAAGCAAAAAGGCTCACAGACACATGAAGGCTTAACAACACGCTTCTAAATAGTCATTGGATCAATGACCAAATTAAAATGGAGATCCAGCAATATATGGAAATAAATGACAACAACAACACAAAGCCCCAACTTCTGTGGGACGCAGCGAAAGCAGTCTTAAGAGGAAAGTATATAGCAATCCAGGCATATTTAAAGAAGGAAGAACAAATCCAAATGAATAGGCTAATGTCACAATTATCAAAATTGGAAAAAGAAGAACAAGTGAGGCCTAAAGTCAGCAGAAGGAGGGACATAATAAAGATCAGAGAAGAAATAAACAAAATTGAGAAGAATAAAACAATAGAAAAAATCAATGAAACCAAGAGCTGGTTCTTTGAGAAAATAAGCAAAATAGATAAGCCTCTAGCCAGACTTATTAAGAGAAAAAGAGAATGAACACACATCAACAGAATCAGAAATGAGAAAGGAAACATCACGATGGACCCAACAGAAATACAAAGAATTATTAGAGACTACTATGAAAACCTATATGCTAAGAAGCTGGAAAACCTAGATGAAATGGACAACTTCTTAGAAAAATACAACCTTCCAAAACTGACCAAGGAAGAAACACAAAATCTAAACAAACCAATTACCAGCAAAGAAATTGAAGCAGTAATCAAAAAACTACCCAAGAAAAAAACACCTGGGCCAGATGGATTTACCTCAGAATTTTATCAGACATACAGAGAAGATATAATACCCATTCTCCTAAAAGTTTTCCAAAAACTAGAAGAGGAGGGAATACTCCCAAACTCATTCTATGAAGCCAACATCACCCTAATACCAAAACCAGGCAAAGACCCCACCAAAAAAGAAAATTACAGACCAATATCCCTGATGAACATAGATGCAAAAATACTCAATAAAATATTAGCAAACCGAATTCAAAAATATATATCAAAAGGATCATACACCACGACCAAGTAGGATTCATCCCAGGGATGCAAGGGTGGTACAACATTCGAAAATCCATCAACATCATCCACCACATAAACAAAAAGAAAGACAAAAACCACATGATCATCTCCATAGATGCTGAAAAAGCATTTGACAAAATTCAACATCCATTCAGGATAAAAACTCTCAGCAAAATGGGAATAGAGGGCAAGTACCTCAACATAATAAAGGCCATATATGATAAACCCACAGCCAACATCATACTGAACAGCGAGAGGCTGAAAGCTTTTCTGTTGAGATCAGGAACAAGACAGGGATGCCCACCCTCCCCACTGTTATTTAACATAGTACTGGAGGTCCTAGCCACAGCAATTAGACAAAACAAAGAAACACAAGGAATCCAGATTGGTAAAGAAGAAGTTAAACTGTCACTATTTGCAGATGATATGATATTGTACATAAAAAACCCTAAAGAATCTACTCCAAAACTACTAGAACTTATATCGGAATACAGTAAAGTTGCAGGATACAAAATCAACACACAGAAATCTGTGGCTTTCCTATACACTAACAATGAGTCAATAGAAAGAGAAATCAGGAAGACAATTCCATTCACAATTGCATCAAAAAGAATAAAATACCTAGGAATAAACCTAACCAAAGAAGTGAAAGACCTATACCCTGAAAACTATAAGACACTCTTAAGAGAAATTAAAGAGGACACTAACAAATGGAAACTCATCCCATGCTCTTGGCTAGGAAGAATTAATATTGTCAAAATGGCCATCCTGCCCAAAGCAATATACAGATTTGATGCAATCCCTATCAAATTACCAACAACATTCTTCAACGAACTGGAACAAATAGTTCAAAAATTCATATGGAAACACCAAAGACCCCGAATAGCCAAAGCAATCCTGAGAAAGAAGAATAAAGTGGCGGGGATCTCACTCCCCAACTTCAAGCTCTACTACAAAGCCATAGTAACCAAGACAATTTGGTACTGGCACAAGAACAGAGCCACAGACAGGTGGAACAGATTAGAGACTCCAGACATTAACCCAAACATATATGGTGAATTAATATTCGATAAAGAAGCCATGGACATACAATGGGGAAATGACAGTCTCTTCAACAGATGGTGCTGGCAGAACTGGACAGCTACATGTAAGAGAATGAAACTGGATCACTGTCTAACCCCATAGACAAAAGTAAATTCGAAATGGAACAAAGACTTGAATGTAAGTCATGAAACCATAAAACTCTTAGAAAAAAACATAGGCAAAAATCTCTTGGACATAAACATGAGTGACTTCTTCATGAATATATCTCCCCAGGCAAGGATAACTAAAGCAAAAATGAACAAATGGGACTATATCAAGCTGAAAAGCTTCTGTACAGCAAAGGACACCATCAATAGAACAAAAAGGTACCCTACAGTATGGAAGAATATATTCATGAATGACAGATCCGATAAAGGCTGACATCCAAAATATATAAAGAGCTCATGCACCTCTACAAACAAAAAGCAAATAATCCAATTAAAAAATGGGCAGAGGAGTTGAACATATAGTTCTCCAAAGAAGAAATTCAGATGGCCAACAGGCACATGAAAAGATGCCCCACATCGATAGTTATCAGAGAAATGCAAATTAAAACCACAATGAGATATCACCTCACATCAGTAAGGATGGCTACCATCCAAAAGACAAACAACAACAAATGTTGGCGAGGTTTTGGAGAAAGGGGAACCCTCTTACACTGTTGGTGGGAATGTAAATTAGTTCAACCAATGTGGAAAGCAATATGGAGGTTCCTCAAAATGCTCAAAATAGACTTACCATTTGACCCAGGAATTCCACTTCTAGGAATTTACCCTAAGGATGCAGCACTCCAGTTTGAAAAAGACAGATGCACCCCTATGTTTATCGCAGCACTATTTACAATAGCCAAGAAATGGAAGCAACCTAAGTGTCCATCAGTAGATGAATGGATAAAGAAGATGTGGTACATATACACAATGGAATATTATTCAGGCATAAGAAGAAAACAAATCCTACCATTTGCAACAACATGGATAGAGCTAGAGGGTATTATGCTCAGTGAAATAAGCCAAGCAGAGAAAGACAAATACCAAATGATTTCACTTTTCACAAAAGAAAAACTGAAGGAACAAAACAGCAGCAGACTCACAGAACCCAAGAATGGACTAACAGTTACCAAAGGGAAAGAGACTGGGGAGAATGGGTGGGTAGGGAGGGATAAGGGTGGGGAAGAAGAAAGGGGGTATTATGATTAGCATGTATGATGTGGGGGGTGGGGGAGAGGGGAGGGCTTTGCAACACAGAGAAGACAAGTAGTGATTCTACAACATCTTACTATGCTGATGTACAGTGAGTGTAATGGGGTTTTTGGGGGGTACTTGGGGTAGAGGAGAGCCTAGTAAACATAATGTTCTTCATGTAATTGTAGATTAATGATAACAAATTTAAAAAATGATGAAAAAAATACAGTGCTCAGCATGTAAGAGGCATTAAATAAAGTTTTGTTGACTGAATGAAGAGGGACACAGAGGCAGTAGAACATTTTAATTGAAATCACGGGCTTTTGAGCTGGCTCTGAGTCCTGGTGTTACCTTTATCTTGCTGTATTGCTTTAGGCCACTTAATGTTTATGACCTCAGCTTTTTTACTTTTAAAATGGGGGAAACAATGGCGTATAATTTACAGGGTTGTTCTGAGAATTGAATGAGATATAGTATGTATAAGGTACTTGATCAATAATCTTGTCTGATAAACATTTATTGCAGTTAGCTAAGAAGGCAAGTGAATGCTTTTCCATTGATCATCTTGGAAACACTAAATTCTAGCTTGCACAGAAATAAGGGCAAGCCTGCAGCCTGAAATGCTGGAAGCTGATGAAAAAGAATAGGCAAAATCTTTGACCAAAAGTCAAGATTCAGAGTGTTTTATAAAGTTCAGTGTAAGTTTAGAAAAGTGAAGAAATCTGTGTGCTATGCCTTACATTTTGTATTGCTGAAATGTGTTTTGATATATTCTAATGTTTGGCCACATTAATATCTGACAGTATATGCCAAGACACATGGTACACTTAAGGGTCTTGAGGATCTTAGATCTGAGGGGAAGGGGAGTCACCCCATTGGGCACCTCCTCTACTTCTCTGACAGCTTCCTCATTTCATCCTCACAGTGCTTTTTTTTTTTGAGTTTATTCATTTTTTTTATTTTGATATTGTTAATGTGCTCTTACTTGAACAACATTATGGTTACTAGACTCCTCCTATTATCACGTTCCCCCAACATACCCCATTACAGTCACTGTCCATCAGCGTAGTAAGATGCTATAGAATCTTCACAGTGCTTTTTTTAAGAAAAAATGTGAAGAAGTGGGAACCCAGCCAAGGCCATGGGGCTGGTAAGGGTGGGGGGCAACTTGAACAGAGCTCGCCTCACTCTCTCTGCTTTGCTGCATGCATCCTGTGGAAATAGCTCCGCATTTCTCTGCTGCCCCCATTTCTGTATTCCCAATAACTTCAGGACCAGGTTGAAGAAAAACTATCCCCTGAGCCTCCTCTGGCCTCCTGCTGTGATAATGTGGTGGGGTGTTGCCTGTAACACCTTCTTCAAGTCCTCTGTTTGCCTCTGACCTGTCGTACTGCCTTCCTCTCCTTTGTTATGAAATCTCACATGGGAATATAAGTACTACCATGTCAGGTAAGTGTCATTTCCGATAAAGGATAATACAAAACACAAACTGGGTTTATCACTGAAGGTAAAATGATCTGGAAGTTTGCAAAAATTGGTGCATAGACAGGTTGCATGGGAATCATATAGGGGGACTTCCTTTAATGCAGCAGCCCATATTCCACCCCTGGGGAGATTAATTTAGGAGGCCAATGGTGAGGCCAGAGAATCTGAATTAAAAAAAAAATCCCTTCCCTGATGATTCTGTCACACAGCCAGGTACAGTAAGTTCTGGTCTAGGTAAAACCCATTGATCATAATTGGAGAGAAACAGATTTACCCCCCTCAGATGCACAGCAAAGAGGCCCTTGTTACTTCTTAGAATACATAGCAGAAAAACCCTAGGGGCCAGAGCCTAAAACCCCAAGCTGACAATGCCTGACACTGGCTTAGGCAACAGCAGGGAGTATTGTGAGATGCTCCCTACATGGGACAGGCTTTGCCCTGGGTGACATAATGAGAAGCAGGTCAAGGGCTGTGCCTTCAAGGAGTCTACAAACATGAATATGCCTAGTTCACATGATAAGACTGGTGATGTGTGAATCATATTAGATTCAACATTACAAGGCACAGACAGGAGTGGGAGTTCAGAGTTGCCAATGTGATTAAGGTTAAATAGTGGAAGCCTTCATATAGTGAGACAGCAAAACTGGCTGCCATTGGTGAAGTTTCGGGCACATTTCTGAGTGCCTCACTTTGAGGGGGACAGTCTCAAGGGACAAATTGGGAAGTGAAGGAATTTGAAGCCCTGTGATTGGGATGTTTAGCCTGGAAAGGTGACTGATGTCTGGGTAGTCATGAGAAGAAGGATTTACAGTTAACTGTGGACCCAGAAAGCTGAGAACTGGGCTTTCTTGGTGAAAGATTCAGGAAGACACGATTGGCTTGAAAAAGGGCAGGGATTTTTAACCACTGAGGCTGGACACTCATTTGGGGGGAATGTTACAGAGAGGATTCAAAGGCCAGATGGAGCTTAAGTTAGGCTCCAGGTCTATGATGCCATGATTCTAAGGGAGTGAGGAGAAAGAGAAGGGAGAGAGTGGGAGAGGGAAGGAAATGAAAGGGAGACAGTGAGCAAGAGACAGAGATGGAGGCGCAGGGCACACGTAGGGGAAATGAGAGGAGGAGAAGGAAGAGGATCTGAGAAGGGGCCCATTCAAAGGGAGCAAGGGGAGCGAGCTTAAGGTGTTAGAAAGGGACATGATTGCTGAATTCAAACTGGCTATTACAAAAAAGGAAAGAAATCCAGAAAACGCTTACCTAATGGAGGAGAGAGTAAGGAGAAAGGTTTACAATGAACTCACCTTTTTCCTGATAAGCAGGAGCAGCATTCTTAAACAACACCTGAGGGCATATAAATGTGAAAGTTATTTCAAATGACTAGACACTTACTTTCAATAGTTTTTCCCTTTTAACAGAAATGGAGAAAAGGGTAAAGTATATCCTTAAACTGTTGTAAGTTATTTGGTTGTGAAAGAGCAGTGTGTAAAGTGCCAGGAATGAACTTCTCAGTGAATGACTTTGGAGACTTTCTTCTTTAATTATAGATTAAAGCAGACCTTGACAGTGTCCTTTGGCATCAATGTGAAATACAGAGCATAAATCAATACTATTACACAAGACAGTGTAGAAATTCTTAAAAAGAAAATGAGAATTATAAATTGTCTTAAAGAAAAAATGACTTTTACTTGACAATGAATCTGTTTTGGCCAAATTATAAATTGTGCTGTACAGATTCATCTCTGCTTAGATTTCCTACTTGTTCTTCAGGATGTGTTTATTTTGCTCTTTTCTTAAATGGCACAGAAGTAGAAATCAGTGTCCAGTTCCAATTCTGCCATTAATTAGAGGGGAATTATTTTAATTTTCTAGTTCCTAGTTTCTTCCCTTCAAGAAAGTTGGACTACAGGCCTCAAAGAGTCCCAGTTTCTCAACTGTGTTATGATCTCTTGTAAGAAGGATCTGTGAAATTTACTAATTCCAAAGGGTTTGAGGAAATGTTAGCATATGTGAAAGCATTGAGATGAGAGGAGGGAAACTGGATAAAAAAAAGTAATAGTGTGTATTTGCCTAGAGCAGAGAGGAAAAGCTGGTATGGAAGGAGATTTTGACTGGTAGAGACATTGAACCTCTTACTTACATTGATGAATTTTATATTTTGCAAACAAGCTTCTGATGCATTATTGTGTTTAAGACACTTGATAAGGAGTTTGTTTCTAGTTTGCGAGGCAGTTGGAAACATTGCAGGTTTCTGAGGAGGGTGATTATGTTTGAGTGATCTGGTGACTTCTTGAGGTAATATTTGTAAATCAGAACAGTGCCTGGCACATCACAAGTGTTTGTGGAAGAAAAAAAGATGGATGTTTTGGTAGGAACAGGGAAAGGCTTGTTGGGAAGCCAGTGCCAGTATCATCTTTGTGCTGGGATGGGAAGCAAGTGAGACTTGTTTTCTGAAGGTGTCAAAGCTATGCATTTCTCAGGCTTCCCTCATTTCTTTTCTCCTTTCATTTTCATTAGGAGACCATACATTTTTTTTCTTTTTTAAGCGTGGTCTCAACTTACTGGAGCTGAGCCACCTAGTTACGTTTGTCTTTTACAAATTTCTTTTTCAAAATCACAAGAATTATAGAGTACAGAGAACTGTAGCAGAGAGTCCAGAGACTGGGTAAGCTTTCATTTTCAAACAAAGCAACTTATCTTGAATAGTCTTAGTGAAAAATGTGTGTAGTTTTCAGAAAGGCTGTTTAATAAAGACATTTAACTCTGAATCAAGAGCCCTTGTTTAGTCCTTGCTTTGCCGTCAAATGACTCGGTGTGGTATTGGCCAAATCATGTAATTTCTCTGAGTCTTTGTTACTCATTTGTGAAATAGGAATGATAATACCTAGTTTCCCATCTCCAGGAACTGTTATCAATGCCTAGACAGTACTTAATACAGACAAAATACTTGGTAAATAGTTCTTGAATGAATAAGTAGACTTTCAATTAAGTAACATGTGGATAAATGTACCAATTTATAAATAAAATCTGTTATTAATTTAATAGATTCCCTATCACTTGTAGGTTCTTGACTCTCCTGTAGTAAAAAACATTCTAAGTTTTTACTGTGTCATTTTACCCTCTGCCACAAGCCTGATTTTAGGATGGTATGAGTTCTCAGCTTCTATGCAAATTTGGCAGGTGCCTAAAGCAAGATGATAGTCACCAAGTACTTTCCTGGGAACAAGAGGAGACAATTAGTTCTGGGAGAAAGGAAAGGAGAAAGTAAGTGAAATGTGAGGGTGAAATAGTTGCTTGGATTTGAGTCTTGGCTCAACCACACCTTCTTGCTGTGGGACTTTAGGCAGTTCCTTAAAGTTGTGTGCTTGAGTTTCTCATCTGTAAAAGAGGATAACCATAATAATAATATCTAACTTAGTGTTTTTATGATATAAAGTACTTAGCAAAACACATGACATCTAGTAAAGATTCAGTAAATGTTAGATATTTTTATTATCCAAAGAAAGGATAAGTAATATTACAGACACAAGGCAACAGAATAAAGGTTTCTTAGTGCCTAGGATTTGAAAGAGGTGGACAAGGAATGGTTTACCATGGACACCCAAGATGGGGACATTCTAAGTTTGAGACATGTATATATCTATCAGGAGATGCTCAAGTAGCAGGGGATTAGTTTGGAATATGTAGTCAATGATCTGCTTCTTATCTGGGACCTTATTAAATTTAATATAGCTCTGTTCCCATTAATCAGGGAATTGATATGGGAACAAAGAAAATGGTAATGGTTATGAAAATTTTGGATCCTTTGGCACATTGTGATGTTCATTCGATAGGAGGAGAAATGACTATGGGAAGAAAACCTGTTAAGAGTTATAATTATTTTTATTATGAATTTTGTTCAATTTGGGGCATGACTGAGACCCATGCTATAGAATTTTAAAACTGTTTGTGGGCTGTTCTTTCTAATCTTGTCTTACCTTACCCACCCCTGCCATATCCCCCAGGAATGAATAAGTATCTATATCTCATATATAATTAATACATTAATTCAGCCATTATTAACTGACTAGGTACTGTTTATCTAACCATTTGGGATACATCAGTGAATAAGATTGTTAAAGATCTCTTCCCTCTTAAAATTAACATTTTATTGCAGTGGGGATGAGATAGGGTGACAAGAAATAAAGAATATCATAATAAAAAGTAAAGATGATATTGAAAAACCAGATAGTTTCGATGATCACCAAAGGTGTAAGGATGGAGTAGTGACTTCAACCAAAGAGGTAGCCCAATATATATTTTAAAATATTTTAATTTTAATTTTATTGGAGTAACAGCACTTAACATGAGATCTACATATTTAACAGATTTTTAAGTGTATAATACAATATTGCTAACTGCAGGTACAGTGTTGTATGGTAGATCTCTAGAACTTACTCATTTTATACTACTGAAGCTTTAAATCCCCTGATTAGCAGCAGTGCATTTTATCCTCCACCCTCTCCTGGGCAGCTATGTTTCTGCTCTTTCCTTCTATTTTAGATACTTCATGTAAGTGGAATCATGCCGAATTTGATCTTCTATGACTGGCTTATTTCTCTTAGCATAACGTCTTCCAGGTTCACCTGTGTTTTTATGTATTGTAGGATCTCCTTCATTTTTAAAGGCTGAATAACATCCCATTGTATATATGTGCCACATTTTCTTATCTGTTCATGTGTTGATGGACATTTAGATTGCTTCCACGTCTTGACTCATGAATAGTCCAGCAATGAACATGGGAGTGTTAATATCTCTGAGATCCTCATTTAAATTCTTCTGGATAAATATCTGAAAGTGGGACTACAAATCATATGGTAGTTTTATTTTTAATTTGGGGAAACTCCATACTGTTTTTCATAGGGGCTGTACCATTTAGCATTCCTAACAACAGTGTACAGTTGTCCAATTTCTCCACATCCTTACCAACACTTGTCTTTTGTTTTTATAATAGTAGCCATCATATGTGTCAAGATATATAATTGTTGTTTTTATTGGCATTTTCCTGAAGATTAGAGATGTTGAAAAATTTTTTTTTCATACACCTTGGTCATTTGTATTCCTTCTTTGGAGAAATGTCTATTCAGGTCCTTAGCTCATTTTAAAGTTTGATTATTAGGGGATTTTTAAATTTGTTTTTGCTATTGAACTGAGATCCTTATATGTTTTGGAGATTAAAGCTACACTAACCAAAATAGTATGGTACTGGCATAAAGACATATACATAGACCAGTGGAAAAGAATAGAAAGCTCAGAAATAAATCCATACATATACAGTCAATTGATCTTTGATAAGGGTACCAAAAATACACAATGGGGAAAGGATAATCTTCAACCAAAGGTGTTAGGAAAACTAGATATTAACATGCAAATGAGTGAAATTGGACCTTTATCTTACACAATGCACAAAAATTAACTCAACATGGATTCAGGACTGACATATGAGATCTGAAACTGTAAAGCTCCTAGTAGAACATATAAGGGAAAAGCTTCATGACATGTCCTTGGCAATATGGATCTGACATCAATAGCACAACCAACAAAAGCAAAAATAAGTTGGACTACATCAAAATAAAGCACTTCTGACAGCAAAAGAAAACAATCCATAGGGTGAAAAGCAACTTATGGAATAGGAGAAAATACTTTCAAATCATATATCTGGGCCCCTCAATATTAAGAGTTAAGTGAGAAAGGGAGGAGCAACGGAAGGAGACTGAGAAGGAGGGAACAGTGAGGTAAAGGGAAAGTCAAGAGGTTATGGCGTCCTGGAGATCATGTGAAAAAAGTGTCAAGGAAGAAAGATTGATGGACTGTGTCAAATGCTGATAAATTGAGTAAGATGAAGTTTAAGAATTGGCCATTAGATTTAGCAACCTGGAGGTTTTGGTTACCCACTCAAGTGAAGTTCTGGTAGAGTGATACAGACAAAGGAGAGCTGATTAGTGTGGCTTGAAGAGAGAGCAGAAAGAGAGGAACTAGATACACAAATTATAGACCATCTTTTTGGTCGAGTTTTGCTGCAAAAAGGTGCAGGGAAACTAGGCAATAACTTGTGGGTAAAGTGGATCAATATAAGCTTTTCTTTTTTTAAGTTGGGAAAAATAATGGCAGGTTTGTGTGCTGTTTGGAAAGTTTCAATAGAGTTGGAAAAATTGATGAGGGTAGAATTTCTGAAGAGTCCTTGAGTAGGTGAAGGGGGTGGAGAGTGGTGTGAAATTGGAGGGAACAACTTTAGATAGGAATGTGTTCATCTATTTTAACAGGTAGAAAGGCAGAGCGGGGAAGGTGGATGCTGACAGATAGATTGATCTGTTAGATGGAGTCTGTATTTCAGTAATCTGTAATGACAAGGTCTAGAATATGACCTTGGGAGTCAATGGTGAAGATAGGTTGAAGGACAAGATGCTGGAGAAGAGAAAGTTGAGGAACATAGAGGCCAGGGTATTGGAAGGATCATTTATATGTGTGTTGAAATTGACAAAAAGTTAAAACACAAGGAGTATTATAATGATAGTGAACCACAAGCTAAAATCAGTGAGAATAAAGGTGAGGTTGGTCCAGGTATTGCTGGATGACAGTAACAGTGAGGGCTAGGAAGTGATATAATCTGAAGACTTGAGATTCAAAGCTGAAGGTTTTCAGGTAAGAGAGAAGGAGAAATAAAGTGGCAATGAAGAGCAAGGATGACCTCTACTGCACCCCTAAGGCCAGGAGTTTGATGGCTGTGGAAGAAAAACCAGGCTCTATTGTGAGAGCTTCAGGGAGGTAGCATCCTCATGGGAGAAAGCTTTTACTTAGAACAAGAAGGAAAAGGGAACTCAGAGAAGTGGAGGTAGAGGTAGAAAATAGGGGATTTTGCTGATAAATGACTGAATTTCAGAGTACCATAGCAGAATGGTTTCAGGAGTTGGGGACGGTGAAAAGTTTGAAAAAATAGGAGGTGTGTAGAGCCTTATGAGTATTAGAACATGGTCTATGAGGGGTGATCTTGTAATCTGGGCATTCTTGTAGTAACTGATACAATCAGGGATAAAGGGCTTAATCATGTTATTGCTGGTGGATTCAAGCAAATAGCAGAAGGCCATGAATGTTGGGGAGTAGTAAATGCAATTAACATATTTTTGTCTATATCAGAGTGCCTTGCAGCCAAGTTAGACATCATCTAATTTATGATAAACAAACAGCCCTCACTTGCACAATAGGAGCCTGTTGGAAATGCCAACCCCCTGTGGAAAGTCACCAGTGGCTCAGATCCCAAGCAAAATGTCAAATACTTGGCCTGATTCTAACTGGAAAAGCAGGAGAGCATAGTTTCCTCTTAAACCATTCATCCCTCTGCCAGACTGTCATTGCCTGTGATGTTTAGGGAAGAGGAGACAGGGGAGAAACAGATCTTGTGGGTGTGAGGGCATTAATACTTCCCAGAAGGAAGGGGACCATTTCTGGGCAGTGACACCCAGCCAGTTTTTGAAGTTCCACAGTGCACCCAGATGGATATATTCCTAATTTACTGCATAACCTTCCACATTGAACAGTTCCTGGCACCTCCATGAGAAGCTTGTAAAAACCTCATAGCAAAAGTTGAATGTGGAAAACTTCCTTGCGAGTGAAAACTCACCAAGGAGTTAATAGAAGCACCTAGGATTAGAACTCAGAGGGGCCTTAGCGATCACTAGAGATCATCCAGTTTTGTGGCTTCCAAAGTTTTACATCTTTCAGGGGAAGCTTTATTATATATTATTTTTTTGAAATTTTATGAGAAACCACAATATACATAAAACAGACACAAATAAAACTGCATTGGGTGGTTTTTGAGATGTTTCTGAATTCCTACTGTTTGCTCTCTACCATTTTATGAGAGCTCACGAGCATTTCTGGGGAAACTTAAGGGACCGTGTAACTTGCTATTTGACAAGCAATGATCCGAATGTCTTGTATTGGGTTGGGTTCACCCAAAAAGCATACTCTGTGACAAGAATTTAAATGCAAGTTGTTTATCCAGGAGGTGATCTCAGAGAACACCTACAGGGGAGTAGGGAATGATGTGGGAAAGGGAAGCCAGCCAGTACAGGGTGCATTAAGTAGGTTACCACTGGGGGCAACTGGAAGACAGTGTAGCACATACCTCAGAGTTATCTCACCTGAGGGAGGAGGAAACTGGTTCATTTGTCTGTCAGCCACCATGTGACACTGGCTGAATAATACTCCAGAGTACTAACTCCTTGACAGCTCCTCGCCTGTGTGTGGCAGAGCTAACCCTTGTAGACAGCGAACCTTCAGGCTGAAGGTTGTAGGTGCTTGCAGTGAGAAACCGTAAGTGTACACTGAATGGTGAGTTTGAAGGGCAGATGGGTGGGGCACCAACTGTGTGTCTAACATCCTTCTTTTGAAAGGTAGAGAAAAGGGTGTCCCAAAAAGGTAGAGAAATGATGGGAAGCATAATCTTGGATACTTGTTCTCTGACTGCTCGTGCTGTAAGACACTACCAAGACACTCAGAAAAGCACACATGTTAAAATGTACATGAAGTTGTTCAACAGATACTCATTGACCACCTGGTATGTGCTGTTTTGGGTACTTGAGATAGATCAGTGAACAAAACGTTCCTGCTGTTATTATGCATCTATTCTAATAGGGATAATAAAGCAACAAACAATAAATGTAAGAAATAAATGAGTTATGTAATAAGTTAGAAGGTGATGAATATCATAAAGCAAGGGTAAGGGAAATAAGGGGTGCCATAGGTGGTTGAAAGGGGGAAGAACCAGACTGTGGGTGTAGTTTGAAAGCAGAGTCAACAGGAGTGAGGGGTAGCAGATGGATGAGGGAAGATTGTAATTTTAAATAGGGTTGGTCAGGAGAGATCTCACTGAGGGGCACCATTCAATAGAGGTAAGGGAGGTAGCCATGTGCGTGTCTGAAGGAAAAGTATTCCCAGCAGAGTTAACAGTCAATACAATAGCTTTAAGGGAGGAAATTATTTTAGCAACAGCAAGGAAACCAAAGTACCTAGACCAGAGTGAGTGAAGAGGCAATCAGTAGGATATAAGGTCAGACATGTACGAGGAGGGCAGAAAACATGAGGCTTTATAAGACTTTGCGCTTGCTCTTAGTGGGATGAGAACCACTGAAGAGTTTTGAGCAGAGGGGTGATATTTTTATTTTTGGTATGATTAATGTACAATTACATGAGCAACATTGTGGTTAGTACACACCCACATTATCAAGTCCCCACCACATACCCCATTACAGTCATTGTCCATCAGCGTAGTAAGATGCGATAGAATCACTACTTGTCTTCTCTGTATTACACTGCCTTCCCTGTGCCCTCCCCCACATTATGTGTGCTAATCATACTGTCTCTTTTTTCCCCCTTATCCCTCACTTACCACCCATCCTCCCCAGTCCCTATCCCTTTGGTAACTTTTAGTCCATTCTTGGATTCTGTGAGTCTGCTGCTGTTTTGTTCCTTCATTTGTTTCTTTGTTTTTATACTCCACAAATGAGTGAAATCATTTCTCACTTGTCTTTCTCCTCCTGGCTTATTTCACTGGGCATAATACCCTCTAGCTTCAGCCATGTTGTTGCAAATGGTAGAATTTGTTTTCTTCTTACAGCTGAATAATATTCTATTGTGTATATGTACCACATCTTCTTTATCCATTCAGCTACTGATGGACACTTAGGTTGCTTCCATTTCATGGCTATTGTATATAGTGCTGCGATAAACATAGGGGTGCATATGTCTTTTCAAACTGGGCTGCTGCATTCTTAGGGTAAATTCCTAGGAGTGGAATTCCTGGGTCAAATGGTATTTCTATTTTGAGCTTTTTGACGAACCCCCATACTGCTTTCCACAATGGGTGAACTAGTTTACATTCCCACCAGCAGTGTAGGAGGGTTCCCCTTTCTCCACAACCTTGCCAACATTTGTTGTTTGTCTTTTGGATGTTGGACATCCTAACTGATGTGAGGTGATATCTCATTGTGATTTTAATTTGCATATCTCTGATGATTAGGGATGTGGAGCATCTTTTCATGTGCCTGTTGGTTATCTGAATTTCTTCTTTGGGGAAGTGTCTGTTCAGCTCCTCTGCCCAGTTTTTAATTGGCTAATTTGCTTTTTGTTTGTTGAGGTGCATGAGCTCCTTATATAATTTTTATGTCAACCCCTTATTGGATATTTCATTTATGAATATATTCTCCCATACTGTAAGATGTCTTTTTGTTCTACTGATAGTGTCCTTTTCTGTACAGAAGCTTTTCAGTTTGACGTAGTCACACTTGTTCATTTTTGCTTTTGTTTCTCTTGCCTGTGGAGATATGTTCATGAAGAAGTCACTCATGTTTATGTCCAAGAGATTTCTGCCTGTATTTTTTTCTAAGAGTTTTATCTTTTCATGACTTACATTCATGTCTTTGATCCATTTTGAGTTTACTTTTGTGTATGGGGTTAGACAGTGATCCAGTTTCATTCTCTTACATGTAGCTGTCCAGTTTTGCCAACACCAGCTGTTGAAGAGGCTGTCATTTCCCCACTGTATATCCATGGCTCCTTTATCATAAATTAATTGACCATGTATGCTTGGGTTTATATCTGGGCTCTCTAGTCTGTTCCATTGGTCTGTGGGTCTGTTCTTGTGCCAGTACCAAATTGTCTTGATTATTGTGGCTTTGTAGTAGAGCTAAATCAGGGAGCATAATTCCCCCTGCTTTATTCTTCCTTCTCAGGATTGATTTGGCTATTCAGGGTCTTTTGTGTTTCCATATGAAGTTTAGAACTATTTGCTCTAGTTCATTGAAGAATGCTGTTGGTGTTTTGATAGGGATTGCATTGAATCTGTAGATTGCTTTAGGCAGGATGGCCATTTTGACGATATTAATTCTTCCTATCCATGAGCATGGGATGTATTTCCATTTATTGGTATCTTCTTTAATTTGTCTCATGAGTGTCTTGTAGTTTTCACTGTATGAGTCTTTCACCTCCTTGGTTAGGTTTATTCCTAGGTATTTCATTCTTTTTGATGCAATTGTGAACGGAATTGTTTTCCTGATTTCTCTTTCTGCTAGTTCATTGTCAGTGTATTGGAATGCAACAGATTTCTGTGTTTTAATTTTGTATTCCACAACTTTGCTGAATTCAGATATTAGTTCTAGTAGTTTTGGAGTGGAATCTTTAGTGTTTTTATGTACAATATGTCATCTGCATACAGGTGTTGCTCTTCAGCAACAAGAAGGCGGGGGGACAAGCAGGACCAGCCTTTTATCCCCGGGGTTGAGCGAGAGGGCAAGTGTCGGTGGCTTGGATACCCTCCCCTGATATCTGGGGAAAAACAAAACCACACCAAACCGGGAGATGTGTCAGCCTCAAGGGCACAGCAAAACTCAGCTTTATTCCATCAGAGGCTTAGTTATATAGGGGAAGATAAGGAAGTAAGAGAAACCAATGGGAATTGATTATCTCATCTGTCACTAGGGTCTTAGGTTTTAGGTTAGGTGGGGAGGCGGAGTTAGGGCTAAGAGCACGTGCGCAGGAACTCAGTTGGGCTACGAATGCAGAAGTAATGAGGGAGGATGGAAACCTCCAGTCTGCGGCCGTCACAGGCCTAAAAGGGGCAAAAGGTCCCAACAATTCCCCCTTTTTGTTTTATAAATGCTCTGGGATGTCCCGGCAGGCAAGGCCCCTGTCTTACGTTGTCCCCCTCTGGGGATCTTACCCATCACTGGGTACCTTGCAGCTCTTCGGTTGTCCCAAGCTTACTCATCCTCCATGGCCTATCTTAGGTTGTCTCCACCTTGGAGATCTTACCCATCATGGGCGCACTGGGAGATAATTAGGGGGAATTAATGGACACGGCCTCATCATAAGGTTCACAGCGATTGTAGGGGTCACTGGCTTCCGTGGCAACTCTCTGGTAATGTACCTGCACACACATCAACTGAATTGATTCAATTCTTTTTTGGACAAACTGGATAATCTTGTTAATAATGCAGGGCCCAAAAGTGAAAAGTAGGAGCAAAAGAAGGATAGGACCAAGGAAGGGCAGAATATAGGGCAACCACCCATGTAACCCAGTCCAAAGAAAATTGGCTTGCAATTCTTTTCGGCGTCTCTCGAGGTTTTCTTGAAGTTGCTTGACCTTATTTTGGACTTTGCCGGAGCGGTTCACATAAAAGCAGCACTCTTCCTGTAAAAAGAGACATAAGCCTCCCTTTTCAGCTGTGAGGAGATCAAGCCCCCTTTGGTTCTGTAGGACTACTGTCGTGAGGGAATCCAATTGTGCTTGGAGGTCAAGAATTGTGCTGGCCACAGCTTGTAGGTTATCGATCATCTCTTGAGAAAGGGCTTTATAGTAATGTAGGGAGGTCCCTAATCCTGATGCCCCTGTGGCAGCTCCGGTGGCCACCCCAAGGCCTAAAAGCAGGGGGATAACCTGAATGGCCCTTTTTGATCTACCTCCGATGTGGTCTAAAGCAGGAATAGGGAGGCTCTGATTATTAGGGACCACTGCAATGTCAGGAAAAATTACAGCTGGAGCACAAAGCCCCGTCCAGTCTGTCGGGAGAAAGCCAAGCACGTCTTCCCCACAAATGAAGACTTCCATTAGGCGGACAGAGAAAGGTATTGTTCACAGTAATATTTTGTTGGCAAAAAGAATAGTGGATTCGACCTACATCTATGCTACTAGTATTATCAGGACGGGGATCAGCTTTGAAGCATGGGCCTTTAGGGGAAAGAGGGTCTAGATAGACTCTAGAATTTGGGGGTAACAGCTGGCACTGGGGCTCGGTCTGTGACAGGTTAACAAGAAGAGCATTGGCTTGTAATGGTCCTGGCCTCAAGCACAGCCAGCAATCCTTAGCTAAATCGGAATTGGTTCTATTGAGTAAGGTAAAAGCAGCCTGTATGATTGATTGATTGTGTCTCAGGATCAAGAAGCAACTCACCCCTGATCTCCGGAAGGCTAAGAGGGTGGTAAATCGGGGGATTTTGGTCTTCAATCAGCCTATCAGTTTTTAAATTTTGGTACTGTTGAGCCTGATCTTGGACTCCACCCCCATCAGAGGCACCTATAGGGGCAAATTTATTCCAGCAGACATTCTCTCCCCTATTCTTTCGACAGTCAGCATATTCATCCTTGCCTTTTATCAGATTTGCATACCAGTATGTTTTGTTCTGATGAGTGCAGGGGATAACCTCCTGATAGCACTGAGCATGAACGGAGGCAAGAAAAGTGGTGCAAGGACACTCAGAGGGGGATTTCCCTTGGGCAGGTGAAGATATTTTGGAGCCTGGCCAACAATGGAGAGAGAGAACTCTCCCAGGGCATCCATTTTCTGTCCCTTGCATAAGTGTAACTGCCCGTTGCCCATTAGGGCAGGTTTTGGTAGAAGTATAACAGTGAGCAGGGGGAGGGGCCTTGGAGTGAGCACAGGCTGTGCAGGGGACTCCGATGGTTTTTTGTAGTATGGCTCTTGCTTGACCGGGATCTCCATATCCTGTCCTAGCTAATGGGAGATTTATTGCCATTAACAGGAAGACCAGCATCATTGGGTTCATTGCAGACCCTGAAAGAGAGAAAGAAGAGAGATATCCTCAGGAGGCGGGGGTCCTTCTGGGTCATCATTGACATCAGTGAACTCCCCATCTTACGGGGGTAATACTTGAGATCCCTTGCGGGGACCCCAATTGGCCTTTTTTCATTGGTCGGAAAGACACAGCCGAATCCCCTTTCAGCTGTAATGAGGGGGTCTGGGCCCCTCCATTCTCCAGTAAGAGGGTCTTTCCATCGGGCTCTAATTGTCCGATAAGTAACGGTTGTTGTCCAGTGCTTTTGGAAGGGTGAGAACTGTTCGCCTTTGGCAAAATTTAAAATATTTAGAGTAAATAATGCCATCTTTAGTTGATCATGGGGGGGGAGTGTTCCCCCTTTTTGTTTTATTATTTGACATTTGAGGGTATGATTGTGTTTTTCCACGATTGCTTGTCCTTTAGGGTTATGAGGAATTCCAGTGGTATGAGAAATTTGCCATTTACTCAAGAATTCAGTGAAAGATTTACTAATAAAGCAGGGACCATTATCGGTTTTGATTTTATTTGGCAGGCCAAGAACGGCGAAGCACTGGAGAAAATGGCTTATGGCATGTTTAGATTTTTCTCCCATATGGGCTGTAGCCCAACAAGCATGGGAGAAGGTATCAACTGTTAGAAATATGTATTTAAGCTTTGCAAAACGGGCACAATGTGTGACATCAGTCTGCCAAAGGTTATTGGGCCTCAGGCCTCAAGGGTTCACTCTGCCCTTTTGGAGTGGAGGAACTTGTAGAAAAGGCTGGCATGCCTTGCATGTCCTAATGATCTTTTTTAAGTCTCTGACAGGGACCTGAGGGAACCGATGGTGTAGTCCCCTCCAATTAGCATGTGTAAGTTGATGAAAAGAGGTGGCCTCCTGTCTGTGTAGGCTGAAGCTAGTCGGTCGGCAAGAGCATTGCCCCTCGACAAAAAGCTTGGCAAGTCTTGATCTCTCCTTAAATGTTGTACGAAAAGGGGAACTAGTCTCTGTTTTAAAAAATTGCAGGCTTGAATCATCAAAGGAGTGATGGGATTATCGTTAAGTCTGATGTGTGCACCCACAAGGTTGAGCAGTAGATTGACAATGTAAAGGCTATCTGAAAACAGATTAAGAGGGCCTTGGATCTCAGACAGGGCTAAAACAACAGTATAAAGCTCTTTAAACTGGGCAGAGCCCTGTACCTCATAAAAGAGGGTTATGGCCAGAGGGCACTCACTTGTGCCTGGGAGGAACATTACCATAGAGGCTCCCCGTTTTCCCCTTTCAGTAAAAACAGAGGGGAAAGAGGGGTCTGCCTTAGCGAGGAACATTTTAGGTGGCTGCCACACCAATTGGCTAAAGGAACTCATCCACTTATAGGGACCATAGTGACAGTCTACTATCCCCAGAAAGCCCTCCATGACTATTGCCAATCTGGAATTATTCTCTGTAGCCATGAGAAATCATTGACCCAAAAAGGTATGGTCAAAGAGTGGGGTTCACTTCCAAAAAGACGGACAGAAAGATCTCGTCCCTTGACAATGCAGTCGGCCATTTGATCCACTATAGAGTACACTCGGGGTGCCCCTCCCACAGATAGATGTATCCAATGTACGGGATCCACCTTCTGAGCCAAAAGGGCAGTGAGGAAGGTCTCTCCCGCCATAATATAGAGGACCAGCAGCAAGTTTGGATCATATCTTTTTAAGGCAGCATTATCAATGGCATGTTTTACTTTTCTTAATGTATCTCTATGCATAGGGTTTAAAGGCACTGTTGAAGCTAGATCAAGGCCTTTTAATAGGTCGAAAAGAGGGATAAGATCAGCTGTGGTTATAGGAATCCAGGGCCTCATCCAATTGATTTCTCCCAGCAATTTCTGGAGCTGTGGTAGCATATATGCGTCCTGAATACATAACTTGGGCTTAACAGGGGAGAAAACATCTAATGTTAAAGTAGTCCCCAAAATTTTAAAAGGAGCTATCTGTTGAACTTTATCTGGGGCAATTTGAAAGTTGTAGTTTTTGAGCAGGGAAAGGCACCTTTTGAAGAGGTCATCTAATTTGCGGGAACAAGATAATATCATCCATATATATGTAAAAGAGTATGTCAGATTCCTCTCAGCTTGTTGCTGGCATTCCTCTTTATACAAAGCACACTACTTAATATAAAGGGGGCCAGGGAGAACCGCCTGGGCAACAGCCCTCCAATCTGCGGTGGTGCACAGATGGTGAGCAAGTCCCTGGAGGATGGTCTTAGTCCAAGGAGCATTGGGGCTGTTCTCAAGAAGGCTTCTTTAATTCCTTAAGGTCATCTGGCTCCCAAGAGTACCAGGGGGCAGGGCGGTTACCTCCGGGATTAACATTGACGGGAAATAGCTGACATGGCCCTGGGTTAGGTTGTGGGTGGAACAATGGATTCTCTTGGGGTTTTCAGCCAATGGGAGAGCATGAGTCCTTATATGGGAAAGGAGCTGGAACCTCCTCCTGTTGGCAGCCAGTAGGAGAGCATGAGTCCTTATATGGGAGAGGAGTCGAAACCCCTGCTCATTGGTATGGGGGAGGGGAGGCTGATGGTGATTTGAAAGGGTTAGAAGAGGAACTAGTACCAGGAAGTGGTGGGTACAAAGGGGCCGTGGATTTAGGAGGCCAGGGGGCAGCATCAAAAGGGTCGAGGGCACCATTGCCACAATTCTCATCCAGCTCTTTATGGTTTTCTTGTCCTGCCGGCGTGGACTCAGCCTGAGGAAGGGGATCAGAATCTCCCCGGGAAGGGGCTCCCGACTCAGTGGTTTCCCTGTCTATTAAGTTCTTGGCAGCTGGCTTCGATGACCGAGGAGGGAAGAAACTCTTAAGGGCTGCTATAGTGGGGAAGGTCCCCAGAGGGGGGATATCACCCCGATTAACTTGTGCTTTGATTATGAGTTGCTCCACCCTGTCCCAAGTTTCCCAGTCAAACAAATTACTTGCAGGCAGCCACGGGGCGACCTTAACTAAGGTCTCCCAGGTTTTGATAGCTTGGCTGTCAGAGAGCTCTAGGCCTCTACTTCGGAGGAGGACCCTAAGGGATTCAAGAAAGGGATCAGGCTTGGAAGAAGAATGTCCCATATTTTATGGGATTACATTTACCCATAGTCCAATTAGATCATCAGCGAAGTTTTTCGTTCCTCACATGGGGCACCAGTTGTTGCTCTTCAGCAACAAGGAGGCGGGGGTCAAGCAGGACCAGCCTGTTATCCCTGGGGCTGAGCGAGAGGGCAAGTGTCTGTGGCTTGGACACCCTCCCCTGAGATCTGGGGAAAAACAAAACCACACCAAGCCGGGAGATGTGTCAGCCTCAAGGGCGCAGCAAAACTCAACTTTATTCCATCAGAGGCTTAGTTATATAGGGGAAGATAAGGAAGTAACAGGAACCAATGGGAATTGATTATCTCATCTGTCACTAGGGTCTTAGGCAGGTTTTAGGTTAGGTGGGGAGGCAGAGTTTGGGCTAAGAGCACGTGCGCAGGAACTCAGTTGGGCCACGAACGTGGAAGTAACGAGGGAGGATGGAAACCTCCAGTCTGTGGCCGTCACAGGCCTTATAGAGGCAAAAGGTCCCAACATACAGGGACAGTTTGACTTCTTCCTTTCCAATCTGGATGCCTTTTATTTCTTTGTGTTGTCTGATTGCTGTGGCTAGGGCCTTCATAACTATGTTAAATAAAAGTGGGGAGAGTGAGCATCCTTGTCCTGTTTCCAATCTTAAAGGAAAAGCTTTCAGCTTCTTGCTGTTAAGTATAATGTTGGCTGTGGGTTTTTATATATGTTGAGACAACATATATACCTTTATTATGTTGAGGTACTTACCCTCCATACCCATTTTGTTGATAGTTTTTTATCATGAATGGATGTTGAATTTTGTCAAATGCTTTTTCAGCATCTATGGAGATGATCATGTTTTTTTTTCCTTCTTTTTGTTGATGTGGTGGATGATGTTGATGGATTTTTGACTGTTGTACTGTCCTTGCATCCCTGGGATGAATCTCTCTTGATCATGATGGATGATCTTTTTTATGTATTTTTGAATTTGGTTTGCTAATATTTTAGTGAGTATTTTTGCATATATGTTCATCAGGGACATTGGTTTGTAATTTTCTTTTTTTGTGGTGTCTTTGCCTACAAATTTGTATTATAGTGATGTTGGCCTTGTAGAATGAGTCTGGGAGTATTCCTTCCTCTTCCACTTTTTGAAAAACTTTAAGAAGGATGAATATTAGGTCTTCATTTAATTTTTGATAAAATTCAGCAGTAAAACCGTCTGATTCAGGTATTTTGTTCTCAGGTAGTTTTTTGATTACCAATTCAATTTCCTGGCTGGTAATTGGTCTATTAAGATTTTCTGTTTCTTCCTGGGTCAGCCATGAAAGGTTGTATTTTTCTGGGAAGTTGTCCATTTCTTCTAGGTTATCCAGTTTGTTACCATATAATTTTTCATAGTATTCTCACAATTCTTTGTATTTCTGTGGTATCTGTAGTAATTTTCCTGTTCTCATTTCTGATTCTGTTTATGTGTGTAGACTCTTTTTTTTCTTGAGATGTCTGGCTAGGGGTTTATCTATTTTGTTTATTTTCTCGAAGTACCAGCCCCTGCTTTCATTGATTCTTTCTATTGTTTTATTCTTCTCAATTTTATTTATTTCCACATCTTTATCATGTCCCTCCTTCTACTGACTTTGGGCCTCATTTGTTCTTCCTTTTCTAGTTTTGCTAATTATGGGTTTAGACTGTTCATTTGGGATTGTTCTTCTTTCCTGAGGTAGGCCTGTATTGCAATATTCTTCCCTCTTAGCACAGCCTTTGCTGCCTCCCATAGATTTTGTGTTGTTGAATTATTGTTGTCTTTTGTCTCCATATATTGCTTGATCTCTGGTTTTATTTGGTCATTGATCCCTTGATTATCTAGGAGCATGTTATTTAGCCTCCATGTGTTTGTGGGCTTTTCACTTTCTTTGTGTGATTTATTCCTTGTTTCATACCTTTGTGATCTGAGAATCTGGTTGGTACACTTTCAATCTTTTTGAATTTACCAAGGCTCTTTTTGTGTGGCCTAGTATATGATCTATTCTTGAAAATGTTCCATGTGCACTTGAGAAGAATGTGTATCCTGTTGCTTTTGGATGGGGTATTCTGTAGATGTCCGTTACATCCATCTGTTCGAATACGTTGTTCAGTGCCTCTGTCTTTTTGCTTATTTTCTGTCTGGTTGATCTGTCCTTTGGAGTGAGTGGTGTGTTGAAGTGTCCTAAAATGAATGCATTGCATTCCATTTCCCCTTTAATTCTGTTAGTATTTGTTTCACATATGTAGGTGATCCTGTGTTATGTGCATATATATTTATAATAGTTATATCCTCTTGTTGGACTGACCCCTTTATTAATATGTAATATCCTTCTTTGTTTCTTATGACTTTCTTTGTTTTGAAGTCTATTTTGTCTGACACAAGTACTGCAACTTCTGCTTTTTTCTCTGTATTAGTTGCCTGAAGTATATTTTTCCATCCCTTTACTTTCAGTCTGTGTATGTCTTTGGATTTGAAGTGAGTCTCTTATAGGCAGCATATAGATGGGTGTTGTTTTTTAATCCATTCAGTGACTCTATGTCTTTTGATTGATGCATTCAGACCGTTTACAGTTAGGGTGATTATTGATAGGTATGTACTTATTGCCATTGCAGGCTTTAGATTCATGGTTACCAAATGTACAAGGGTAATCCTTTACTGTCTAATACAACCCAAAGGTTCTTTTTTCCCCTCCTTTTCCTTCCTCTTCCATTCCTTATGTTAGGTATCATATTCTGTTCTCTTTGTCTATACTTTGATTGACTTTGGGGCTAGTTGATTGGACTTCACATCTGCTTAGTAATTAATTGTTCTACTTTCTTTGCTGTGGTTTAATTTCCTCTGTTGATAGCTATTTAGCCTTAGGAATACTTCCATCTACAGCAGTCCCTACAAAATGCACTGTAGAGCTGGTTTGTGGGAGGTAAATTCTCTCAGCTTTTGCTTATGTAAAAATAGTTTAATCCCTCCTTCAAATTTAAATGATAACCTTGCTGGGTAGAGGATTCTTGGTTCAAGGCCCTTCTGCTTCATTGCATTAAATATATCATGCCCCTCCCTTTTGCCCTGTAAGGTTTCTGTTGAGAAATATTATGATAGCCTGATGGGTTTTCTTTTGTATGTGATCTTTTTTCTCTCTCTAGCTGCTTTTCAAAGTCTGTCTTTTTCCTTGATCTTTGCCATTTTAATTTTTATATGTCTACATGTTGTCTTCCTTGGGTCCCTTGTGTTTGCAGATCTGTGCACATCCATGGCTTGAGTGATTATCTCCTTCCCTAGATTGGGGTAGTTTTCAGCAATTACCTCCTCAATGACTTTCTATCCCTTTCTCTCTCTTTTTTTCTTCTGGTACCCCTATAATGTGAATATTGTTCCGTTTCGATTGGTCACACAGTTATCTCAATATTCTTTCATTCTTTGAGATCATTTTTTTCTCTCTGTACCTCAGCTTCTTTGTATTCCTCTTCTCTAATTTCTATTCCATTTACCATCTCTTCTACTACATCCAATATGCTTTTAAATCCCTCCATTGTATGTTTCATTTCAGATATGGAATTTCTTAATGATTGAACCTCTGTCTTAAATTTGTTCCTGATTTCTTGAATATTTTTCTGTACCTCCATGAGCAGTTAATGATTTTTATTTTGAACTCTCTTTCAGGAAGATTAGTGAGTTCAGTTTCATTTGGCTCTTTTTCTGGATTTTGTGAGATTTTGGTCTATACCAGATTCCTTTGATGTTTCATATTTCTATGTGGCACCTTCTAGTGCCCAGAGGCTCTAGTCTCTGGAGCAGCTCAGCACCTAGAGTGAGGTTGGGGGTCGTATGGGTGCAGTGCTGGTGCCTGTGGGAGGAAAGAGCTGTTTCCTGACTCCCATCTGCAATGCCTGTCTCCAGTACCAGAGCCAGTGGGCCAAGCACACAGGTGTGAGCCTCTGTGCTTTGCGTCTCTAGCTGTTGTAGGCATGGCCTCCCTTTGGCTGGCCTGATGCCAGCACAGTGACTGCCGGTTTGCATGCAGGTACCTGCAGGCCAGGTGGAAGGTGCAGCAGGTTGCATGTCACAGTATGGAGCTGAGTAGCCAGCCAGGAGGATGGAGAGCCTGAAGATCCTCAAACTTCCCATTCTGCTAGGCATAGTGTGCCCAGACAACCTTGTCCACGTATCCCTTCTCCCAGGCAACAAGCTCTGTGCAAATCCTGCCCCTTCAGCAGCCCTCTCGCTCCTAGGAGGCCTCTCAGACCTCCTGTCTTTCCTTTGTCCCAGAGTGGCCAGATGTGGATCCCTGTCCTCCACAAATGGCCAAAATCTCAGTCTCTTAAGCACTCCACCTGTCCCAGCTCCCCAACCCCAGGAACCTCCAGAGCACCAGAGAATGTAGGTTTGTGTTCCAAAGCAAACCTCCAGGGCTGGGTGTTGAGCAGTTTAGGGTTCCACCCCTTCCCTGCTCCATTTCTCTTCCTCCTGCCAGTGAGCTGGGGTAGGGGAAGGGCTTGGGTCCCGGTGGATCAAGGCCTTCATACCTTACCCTGTTTTGTGAGGTCTGTATGCCTTCTGGTGCCACCTTCTTTCCTGTTACTGTTTTAGGGTTAGTTGTATTAACTATATTTTCATACTATATGTGGTTTTGGGAGGAGTTCTATGTCTCACCTCTCATGCTATCCTCTTGAATCTCCTTTATCCAAGCACAGAAGTCATATTATCAGTCTTTAGGCTTTAAATGGATCACTTTGGTTGTTGCTTTGAGAGTATACTTTAGAGGGCATGCATGGATTCAGGGAGACCAATTAGGAGGCTTTGTAGTAATCCAGGTGAAATATGAGAATGGCTTGGGCCAGTGGGGCAGCTGTGGAGATAAAGAGAAGCAGACATATTCTAGACAAAATTTGAAGGTAGCAGCAGCTGTTGCAGACAGTTTTGGATATAGGGTATGAGATAAAGAAAGAAATCAAGTATAATGCCAAACTTTTTGACCTAAGTTAACTAGAAAAGTGTTTTCATTCTTTGAGATGGTAAAGACTGCTGGTAGGGTAAGTTTCTGGAGGAACTTCACGTACTAATTTGAGATTTTTGAGTTTAAGATTTGAAGTAGACACCAAATGGACATGTTGAGTAGGCAGTTAGGTATGAGTCTGGCATTCTGAAGAGATGTCTAAGCTAGAGTGTAAAGTTGAAAAGGTAGGAGATAGATGGTATTTAAAACCATCATACTGGATAAGATCCCTAAAGAGCATGGATGGCTAAGGAAGAGTTCTGGAGCACTACAGAACCAAGAGGGTTGAGATAAGAGCACAAATCTACAAGGAAACTGAGAGAGGAGGGACTTGAGAGGTAGGAGGAAGTCTAGGAGAGTGTGGTCTTCTGGAAGTGTGAAAGAGAAAAGACTGAGATTGCACTGGAATTAGCATCCCAAAGGTCATTTGTAACTTTGACTAGACAAGTTTTGGTGGGGTCATGTGGATAAACACCTTCTTTGACTCTGTTTAACTGAAAATGGGAGACAGAATTTATGAAAATAAGCATAGACAACTCTTTTGGAAAGTTTTGCTATGAAGGAGAGCAGATGAACAGGGTATAAAGTGTCAGGGAAAGTTGAAGGGAGGATTTAATTTTCAAAGTTGGGAGAATTGAAACATTTCTGATGGGGACTATGTATTGGGGTGGGAAAATCGATGTGGGAGTGAATGGTAAGAATTGCTGGGATGCTGTCCATGACTGGGCTTGAGGGGATAGGATCTAGTGGATAGGTGGGAACATTGGCTTTTTTTTTTTTTTTTTTTTTTAATAATTATTTTTTATTGAAGGGTAGTTGACACACAGTATTACATTACATGAGTTTCAAGTGTACAACACAGTGGTAGAACATTTATATACATAATTCTAGGTTCCAGCTATCACCCTACCAGGCTGTTACAATATCTTGACTATATTCCTTATGCTATACCTTACATCCCGGTTACTAATTTATTTTACCATTGGAAGTCTGTCCTTTTTTTTTTTTTTTTTGTGAGGGCATCTCTCATATTTATTGATCAAATGGTTGTTAACGACAATAAAATTCTGTATAGGGGAGTCAATGCTCAATGCACAATCATTATTCCACCCCAAGCCTAATTTTTGTCAGTCTCCAATCTTCTGAGGCATAACAAACAAGTTTTTACATGTAGAACAAATTCTTACATAATGAATAAGTTACATAGTGAACAGTACAAGGGCAGTCATCACAGAAACTTTCGGTTTTGCTCATGCATTATGAACTATAAACAGTCAGTTCAAATATGAATACTCATTTGGTTTTTATACTTGATTTATATGTGGATACCACATTTCTCTCTTTATTATTATTATTTTTAATAAAATGCTGAAGTGGTAGGTAGATACAAGATAAAGGTAGAAAACATAGTTTAGTGTTGTAAGAGAGCACATGTAGATGATCAGGTGTGTGCCTGTAGACTATGTGTTAATCCAAGCTAGACCAGGGCAATAAAACATCCACGTATGCAGAAGATTTCTCTCAGAACGGGGGGGTGAGGTTCTAAGCCTCACCTCTGTTGATCCCCAATTTCTCACCTGATGGCCCCCCTGCGACTGTGCCTGTCTTAGGTTGTTCCTCCCTTGAGGAATCTTACCCGTCTCTGGCTAACCAGTCATCTTCCGGGGCCATACAGGGAAATGTGAAGTTGGTAAGTGAGAGAGAAGCCTTATTGTTTGAAAAAGTTAGCTTTTTACTTCTTTGCATATTTATGCCCTGTGGCTTCTATGCCCAGCATTTGTCTTGAGGTATCTTTACCACTTGGAAGAATTATGATACTCGGTAAATTTGATATGAGGCACGAATTCTATTTAAGGGTTGTAATTAGGAAGGAAGAAGAAAAGCTATAGAAGTAGCAGGCGGAAGAAAACTTGGGAAGATTGATTATTTCTTTGATATATCTTCTTGTAGAGTAACTTCAGCATGTATAGGTTTTAAGCTACTACTTAAATTGCACACACACATTAACATAATAGGAGTATAGTTACATAACCAAAGCATATCTGTAATTACCAGCCATCTGCAGTGAAACCAAGAAAACCAGTTAGGCACCTTAGGCATTTGTGAAAACTTATCTATGATATGGTGGATATTGTCCAAATGAACTTGAACAGTCTGAGAGAAATCAGACAAATTAAAACAACCCATTCCTGGGGACTGTTCACATGCCATATGTTCTTTTAACAATAAATAGTTTGTAGTTGTAAGACTTTGGAGCGCTACAATTTGCACTTCTCCAAATTCTTGGTTGAGTTCCAACAGTATAGATCCAGTCCAATTTTGTTGTTTTACTATATGCACAGGCCAGCTTAGATATCTCCTTCCTCATTCCCATGGCAGGTCCAGGAACTGGTGGGATGAGTGCATCTACAGCTGTAGCAGTGCGTGGATCTTTGTTGGGGTTTTTTGATGATCATCTTCTGGCATGAGTCTTCCAGAGGGTGCAGATGTTGGAAGTTCTTTTTCATATCGTATCTTAGTTCATTTTCGGGGTAGCCCAATTAGGCTTTGATCCTCTGTATAAACACAAACAGACCCTTTGCCTACACTTTTATATGCCCTTTATACCCTTGTGTAGAACTCGTTGGAGGTTACCACACAGGAACTGCCCTTTTTTTTTTTTTTTTTTTTTGCTATCACTAATCTACACTTACATGACGAATATTATGTTTACTAGGCTCTCCCCTATACCAGGTCTCCCCTATAAACCCCTTTACAGTCACTGTCCATCAGCATAGCTAAATGTTGTAGAATCACTACTTGCCTTCTCTGTGTTGTACAGCCCTCCCTTTTCTCCTACCCCCCCATGCATGTTAATCTTAATACCCCCCTACTTCTCCCCCCCTTATCCCTCCCTACCCACCCATCCTCCCCAGTCCCTTTCCCTTTGGTACCTGTTAGTCCATTCTTGAGTTCTGTGATTCTGCTGCTGTTTTGTTCCTTCAGTTTTTCCTTTGTTCTTATATTCCACAGATAAGTGAAATCATTTGGTATTTCTCTTTCTCCGCTTGGCTTGTTTCACTGAGCATAATACCCTCCAGCTCCATCCATGTTGCTGCAAATGATTGGATTTGCCCTTTTCTTATAGCTGAGTAGTATTCCATTGTGTATATGTACCACATCTTCTTTATCCATTCATCTATTGATGGACATTTAGGTTGCTTCCAATTCTTGGCTATTGTAAATAGTGCTGCAATAAACATAGGGGTGCATCTGTCTTTCTCAAACTTGATTGCTGCATTCTTAGGGTAAATTCCTAGGAGTGGAATTCCTGGGTCAAATGGTAAGTCTGTTTTGAGCATTTTGATGTACCTCCATACTGCTTTCCACAATGGTTGAACTAACTTACATTCCCACCAGCAGTGTAGGAGGGTTCCCCTTTCTCCACAGCCTCGCCAACATTTGTTGTTGTTTGTCTTTTGGATGGCAGCCATCCTTACTGGTGTGAGGTGATACCTCATTGTAGTTTTAATTTGCATTTCTCTGATAATTAGCGATGTGGAGCATCTTTTCATGTGTCTGTTGGCCATCTGTATTTCTTTTTTGGAGAACTGTCTGTTCAGTTCCTCTGCCCATTTTTTAATTGGGTTATTTGTTTTTTGTTTGTTGAGGCGTGAGAGCTCCTTATATATTCTGGACGTCAAGCCTTTATCGGATGTGTCATTTTCAAATATATTCTCCCATACTGTAGGGATCCTTCTTGTTCTATTGATGGTGTCTTTTGCTGTACAGAAGCTTTTCAGCTTAATATAGTCCCACTTGTTCATTTTTGCTGTTGTTTTCCTTGCCCGGGGAGATATGTTCAAGAAGAGGTCACTCATGTTTATGTCTAAGAGGTTTTCGCCTATGTTTTCTTCCAAGAGTTTAATGGTTTCATGGCTTACATTCAGGTCTTTGATCCATTTTGAGTTTACTTTTGTATATGGGGTTAGACAATGGTCCAGTTTCATTCTCCTACATGTAGCTGTCCAGTTTTGCCAGCACCACCTGTTGAAGAGACTGTCATTTCGCCATTGTATGTCCATGGCTCCTTTATCAAATATTAATTGACCATATATGTCTGGGTTAATGTCTGGATTCTCTAGTCTGTTCCATTGGTCTGTGGCTCTGTTCTTGTGCCAGTACCAAATTGTCTTGATTACTATGGCTTTATAGTAGAGCTTGAAATTGGGGAGTGAGATCCCCCCTACTTTATTCTTCTTTCTCAGGATTGCTTTGGCTATTCGGGGTCTTTGGTGTTTCCATATGAATTTTTGAATTATTTGTTCCAGTTCATTGAAGAATGTTGCTTGTAGTTTCATAGGGATTGCATCAAATCTGTATATTGCTTTGGGCAGGATGGCCATTTTAACGATATTAATTCTTCCTAGCCACGAGCATGGGATGAGTTTCCATCTGTTAGTGTCCCCTTTAATTTCTCTTAAGAGTGACTTGTAGTTTTCAGAGTATAAGTCTTTCACTTCTTTGGTTAGGTTTATTCCTAGGTATTTTATTTTTTTTGATGCAATTGTGAATGGAGTTGTTTTCCTGATTTCTCTTTCTGTTGGTTCATTGTTAGTATATAGGAAAGCCACAGATTTCTGTGTGTTGATTTTGTATCCTGCAACTTTGCTGTATTCCGATATCAGTTCTAGTAGTTTTGGGGTGGAGTCTTTAGGGTTTTTTATGTACAGTATCATGTCATCTGCAAATAGTGACAGTTTAACTTCTTCTTTACCAATCTGGATTCCTTGTATTTCTTTATTTTGTCTGATTGCCGTGGCTAGGACCTCCAGTACTATGTTAAATAACAGTGGAGAGAGTGGGCATCCCTGTCTAGTTCCCGATCTCAGAGGAAATGCTTTCAGCTTCTCGCTGTTCAATATAATGTTGGCTGTGGGTTTATCATAGATGGCCTTTATTATGTTGAGGTACTTGCCCTCTATTCCCATTTTGCTGAGAGTTTTTAACATGAATGGATGTTGAACTTTGTCAAATGCTTTTTCAGCATCTATGGAGATGATCATGTGGTTTTTGTCTTTCTTTTTGTTGATGTGGTGGATGATGTTGATGGACTTTCGAATGTTGTACCATCCTTGCATCCCTGGAATGAATCCCACTTGGTCATGGTGTATGATCCTTTTGATGTATTTTTGAATTCGGTTTGCTAATATTTTGTTGAGTATTTTTGCATCTACGTTCATCAGGGATATTGGTCTGTAGTTTTCTTTTTTGGTGGGGTCTTTGCCTGGTTTTGGTATTAGGGTGATGTTAGCTTCATAGAATGAGTTTGGGAGTATCCCCTCCTCCTCTATTTTTTGGAAAACTTTAAGGAGAATGGGTATTATGTCTTCCCTGTATGTCTGATAAAATTCCGAGGTAAATCCATCTGGCCCGGGGGTTTTGTTCTTTGGTAGTTTTTTGATTACCTCTTCAATTTCGTTGCTGGTAATTGGTCTGTTTAGATTTTCTGTTTCTTCCTGGGTCAATCTTGGAAGGTTATATTTTTCTAGGAAGTTGTCCATTTCTCCTAGGTTTCCCAGCTTGTTAGCATATAGGTTTTCATAGTATTCTCCAATAATTCTTTGCATTTCCGTGGGGTCCGTCGTGATTTTTCCTTTCTCGTTTCTGATACTGTTGATTTGTGTTGACTCTCTTTTCTTCTTAATAAGTCTGGCTAGAGGCTTATCTATTTTGTTTATTTTCTCGAAGAACCAGCTCTTGGTTTCATTGATTTTTGCTATTGTTTTATTCTTCTCAATTTTATTTATTTCTTCTCTGATCTTTATTATGTCCCTCCTTCTGCTGACCTTAGGCCTCATCTGTTCTTCTTTTTCCAATTTCGATAATTGTGACATTAGACCATTCATTTGGGATTGCTCTTCCTTTTTTAAATATGCTTGGATTGCTATATACTTTCCTCTTAAGACTGCTTTTGCTGTGTCCCACAGAAGTTGGGGCTTAGTGTTGTTGTTGTCATTTGTTTCCATATATTGCTGGATCTCCATTTTGATTTGGTCATTGATCCATTGATTATTTAGGAGTGTGTTGTTATGCCTCCATGTGTTCGTGAGCCTCTTTGCTTTCTTTGTACAGTTTATTTCTAGTTTTATGCCTTTGTGGTCTGAAAAGTTGGTTGGTAGGATTTCAATCTTTTGGAATTTTCTGAGGCTCTTTTTGTGGCCTAGTATGTGGTCTATTCTGGAGAATATTCCATGTGCACTTGAGAAGAATGTATATCCTGTTGCTTTTGGATGTAGAGTTCTATAGATGTCTATTAGGTCCATCTGCTCTACTGTGTTGTTCAGTGCTTCCGTGTCCTTACTTATTTTCTGCCCAGTGGATCTATCCTTTGGGGTGAGTGGTGTGTTGAAGTCTCCTAGAATGAATGCATTGCAGTCTATATCCCCCTTTAGTTCTGTTAGTATTTGTTTCACATATGCTGGTGCTCCTGTGTTGGGTGCATATATATTTAGAATGGTTATATCCTCTTGTTGGACTGAGCCCTTTATCATTATGTAGTGTCCTTCTTTATCTCTTGTTACTTTCTTTGTTTTGAAGTCTATTTTGTCTGATATTAGTACTGCAACCCCTGCTTTCTTCTCACTGTTGTTTGCTTGAAATATGTTTTTCCATCCCTTGACTTTTAGTCTGTACATGTCTTTGGGTTTGAGGTGAGTTTCTTGTAAGCAGCATATAGATGGGTCTTGCTTTTTTATCCATTCTGTTACTCTGTGTCTTTTGATTGGTGCATTCAACCCATTAACATTTAGGGTGACTATTGAAAGATATGTACTTATTGCCATTGCAGGCTTTAAATTCGTGGTTACCAAAGGTTCAAGGTTAGCCTCTTTAGTATCTTACTGCCTAACTTAGCTCGCTTATTGAGCTGTTATATACACTATCTGGAGATTCTTTTCTTCTCTCCCTTCTTGTTCCTCCTCCTCGATTCTTCATATGTTGGGTGTTTTGTGCTGTGCTCTTTCTAGGAGTGCTCCCATCTAGAGCAGTCCCTGTAAGATGTTCTGTAGAGGTGGTTTGTGGAAAGCAAATTCCCTCAGCTTTTGTTTGTCTGGGAATTGTTTAATCCCACCGTCATATTTGAATGATAGTCGTGCTGGATACAGTATCCTTAGTTCAAGGCCCTTCTGTTTCATTGTATTAAATATATCATGCCATTCTCTTCTGGCCTGTAGGGTTTCTGTTGAGAAATCTGACGTTAGCCTGATGGGTTTCCCTTTATAGGTGACCTTTTTCTCTCTAGCTGCCTTTAACACTCTTTCCTTGTCCTTGATCTTTGCCATTTTAATTATTATGTGTCTTGGTGTTGCCCTTCTTGGATCCTTTCTGTTGGGGGTTCTGTGTATTTCCGTGGTCTGTTTGATTACTTCCTCCCCCAGTGTGGGGAAGTTTTCAGCAATTATTTCTTCTAAGATACTTTCCATCTCTTTGCCTCTCTCTTCTTCTTCTGGGACCCCTATAATACGGATATTGCTCCTTTTAGATTGGTCACACAGTTCTCTTAATATTGTTTCATTCCTGGAGATCCTTTTGTCTCTCTCTATGTCAGCTTCTTTGCGTTCCTGTTCTCTGATTTCAATTCCATCAATGGCCTCTTGCATTCTATCCATTCTGCTTATAAACCCTTCCAGAGTTTGTTTCATTTCTGCGATCTCCTTTCTGGCATCTGTGATCTCTTTCCGGACTTCATCCCATTTTTCTTGCGTGTTTCTCTGCATCTCTGTCAGCATGTTTATGATTCTTATTTTGAATTCTTTGTCAGGAAGACTGGTTAGGTCTGTCTCCTTCTCTGGTGTTGTCTCTGTGATCTTTGTCTGCCTGTAGCTTTGCCTTTTCATGGTGATAGGAATAGTCTGCAGAACTGGGACGAGTGACGGCTGGAAGGACTTCCTTTCTTGTTGGTTTGTGGCCCTCCTCTCCTGGGAGAACAGCGGCCTCTAGTGGCTTGTGCTGCGCAGCTGCGCGCAGACAGGGTTTCTGCTTCCTGCCCGGCTGCTATGGAGTTAATCTCCGCTGTTGCTGTGGGCGTGGCCTGGCTCGGGCAGCTACTCCAAAATGGTGGAGTCGCGTTGGAGCAGGAGCTGCTGGGAGGCTATTTATCTCCGTAAGGGGCCTCCCTGCTCCCTGCAGCCCAGGGGTTAGGGTGCCCAGAGATCCCGGATTCCCTACCTCTGGATTAAGTGGCCCGCCCTGCCCCTTTAAGGCTTCCAAAAAGCACCCGCCAAAACAAAACAACGAGCACAAAAAAAAACAAGAAAAAAAAATTTTTTTAATAAAAAAAAAAAAAATTTTTAATTAAAAAAAAAAAAGGTGGTCGTTCGTTTTTCTTTATTCTCCGGTGCCAGCCTCAGGCCTCTGCTCACCGGTCTTTCTGCCCTGTTTCCCTAATATTGGGGTCCCTGTCCCTTTAAGACTTCCAAAAAGCGCTCGCCAAAACAAAGCAGCAAAAAAGCAAAAAAAAAAAATGGTCGCGCGCTTTTCTTATGTCCTCTGTCGCCCAGCCTCCAGTGCCTGCTCACTCTTCTTGCTGCCCTTTTTTCCCAGTATCGAGGGCCCTGCACTCTGTCCCGGATGGCGGGGGCTGGGTGTTCGGCAGTCCTGGGCTCCGTCTCCCTCCCGCTCTGCCTGCTCTTCTCCCGCCGGGAGCTGGGGGGAGGGGCTCTCGGCTCCCGCGGGGCCGGGGCTTGTATCTTACCCCCTTCGTGAGGCGCTGGGTTCTCTCAGGTCCGGATGTGGTCTGGATATTGTCCTGTGTCCTCTGGTCTTTATTCTAGGAAGGGTTGTCTTTGTTATATTTTCATAGATATATGTTGTTTTGGGAGGAGATTTCCGCTGCTCTACTCACGCCGCCATCTTCCGCCCCACCCGGAACATTGGCTTTTAAGAATGGATCATAAATACTTGAACTTTGGAACATGCAGGAAGGCACAGGGTATGAACACAGATACTGTAAATGGATAAATAGAGTACTGAGGATTTTTTGCAATGAAGTACAAAATAAGCCCATTGATTGAGAATTATGATTGAGTATATAGAATTTAGAGGTTGAGAAGAGAAGAGAGGTATGAAATAATCATCTAGATTTATAAAAGAGTGAATCAACTAAGAAAATGAAGCATGATAGTGAGGAAGCATTAAGAGTCTGTTTGAGCTCATGGATTAAAAGTGAGACCAGTTATCACACAATGTATATTTTTAGTTATATTCAGTTGTTCAAGGACAGGGATAGAATAGGTGGAAAGTTGGACTTAACTAGTGTTGTGGTTTTACAACTGCAAATGTGGTGAAATAAGAGAGGTGAAGAGGAGATGAGGAGCTACATGAGGGTGAATTGATTGTAATTATTTACAACAGAATAAGCTGGGTAAGGAAGGAGGAGGAGATATCAGTGGGTGAGGGAAAATGAGAAGTTGTTATGACCAGTGAATTGGATGTCTTAGTAGGGGTCTTAGTATGGAATTTGGGTACCAGAGTGTCTGAGCTGGAAAGTTGGAAGGTGGTCAGGGAGTGAGATGCATGCAAATGAGTTCATGGAGGTGTTTCAGTTATTGGTAATGACAAGGTCATTATGTACACGGCAATGGCAGTGAGTGGCTGAGGTAAGGTAAAGGACAAGGTTATTTTTGGAAAAGAGCTTTATGAACGGAATCATCTTTTGGAAGGTTGGAATCATTCGAAATATGGTGTTGGAATTATCTCTTTGAAATAGATTGAATATGTATTTGAAACATATATTGAAATCTCCATGAACTGGAAATGTTGCACAGAAGAGAGTAGAATAAAATATGTCAATATACGTACAGGGTACCATATGGGTGTTCGCTTTAAGGTTACTTCTTATGCTTCACGTATTATTTTTATAATTAGAAGTAAATGATTAAAAAAATAAATTGTTTATCTTTTTTATTGGGGTTCAGTCAGGAAAACATGAATTTTATATAATTTTAATGGAGGCATTTGGATGCTTAGAAATTACTGGGAAACCTAGAGGAGTGAAAGTCAGATCAACATCAGTTTTCAATTTTGCCATGGTCAAGATTCAGAGTGCTGTCACCCGAGAGTCAAGAACTTGCAGGAAATTTCTGATGACTTCATAGCTTCTTCAAATCCTGAGATGAGTGAATGGCAGGGGAATGCAAAGGTTCTTGAAACACTTATCCATACAAAGCTCATGAATCTGGTGGCACTGCTGGAGGAAGAAGAAAATGGCTTGCCTCCTTTACCCCTTCCAAATCTCATGTGAATGCATCTCACTAGTAGAACATAATCACCACCATTTGTCTGCAGGCAAGGGAGTCTGCATAATACAGATTTAGTGCCCAGCTCCTAGATACATGAGGGAGCATAAGAGGGGAATGGGAATGAATGCTAATTGTAGAAATAAGACAAAACAATAAAATGAAACAGACTAAATTATGTCCAGCTTAGCTAACATTGTTTCCTAGAGTCAAAAATGCATTCCATGGCTCAGTTTGTATTATCCTCTCTTAAGCTTGGAGTTAGACCTTTTGATATTAAATTCTCCCTGTCTTGTATTTTAATGAATCCAGTAGAGAAAGGACTTTTCTCTTTCTAGGATCCATTTTTGAGACTAGATCAAACATCAATGGAGAGGTCTTTTAAAAACTGCATGTATGAACAGACCCATAGACCAGTGGAACAGAATAGAGAGTCCAGATATAAAACCAAGCATATATGGCCAATTAATAAATGATAAAGGAGCCATGGATATACAATCTGGGAAATGAGAGCTTCTTCAACAGCTGGTGTTGGCAAAACTGGACAGCTACATGTAAGAGAATGAAACTGGATTATTGTCTAACCCCATACCCAAAGTAAATTCGAAATGGATCAAGGACCTGAATGTAAGTCATGAAACCATAAAACTCTTAGAAAAAAATATAGGCAAAAATCTCTTGGACATAAACATGAGCAACTTCTTCATGAACATATCTCCCCGGGCAAGGAAAACAAAAGCAAAAATGAACAAGTAGGACTTTATCAAACTGAAAAGCTTCTGTACAGCAAGACACCATCAATAGAACAAAAAGACATCCTACAGTTTGGGAGAATATATTCATAAATGATATATCCGATAAGGGGATGATATCCAAATTATATAAAGAGCTCATGCACCTCAACAAACAGAAAGCAAATAAACCAATTAAAAACTGGGCAGAGTTGCTGAAAAGACACTTTTCCAAAGAAGAAATTCAGATGGCCAACAGGCACATGAAAAGATGCACTACATCGCTAATCATCAGAGAAATGCAAATTAAAACCACAATGAGATATCACCTCACACCAGTTAGGATGTCCAACATCCAAAGACAACAACAAATGTTGGTGAGAATGTGGAGAAAGGGGAACCCTCCTACACAGCTGGTGGGAATGTAAATTAGTTCAACCATTGTGGAAAGCAGTATGGAGGTTCCTCAAAAAACTTAAAACAGAAATACCATTTGACCCAAGAATCCCACTTCTAGGAATTTACACTAAGAATGCAGCAGCCCAGTTTGAAAAAGACAGATGCACCCCTATGTTTATCGCAGCACTATATACAATAGCCAAGAAATGGAAGCAACCCAAGTGTCCATCAGTAGATGAATGGATAAAGAAGAGGTGGTACATATACACAATGGAATATTATTCAGCCATAAGAGGAAAACAAATCCTACCATTTGCAACAACATGGCTGAAGCTAGAGGGTATTATGCTCAGTGAAATAAGCCAGGAGGAGAAAGACAAGTGCGAAATGATTTCAGTAATATGTGGAGTATAAGAACAAAGAAACAACTGAAGGAACAAAACAGCAGCAGACTCACAGAACTCAAGAATGGACTAACATTTACCAAGGGGAAAGGGAGTGGGGAGGATGGGTAGGAAGGGAGGGATAAGGTTGGAAACGGGCATTACGATTAGCACACATGATGTAGTTGGGGGGGACATGGGAAACGCAGTATATACAGGGAAGACAAGTAATAATTCTATAGTATCTTACTATGCCAATGGACATTGACTGTAATAGGGTATGTGGTGGGGACTTGATAATAGGGGTAGTCTAGTAACCATAATGTTGTTCAAGTAATTGTACATTAACTATCAAAAAATATATGTATATATAAAACAAAAATAAAAACTACAACAAAAACTGCATATATATGTGTGTGTGTGTATGTGTGTGTGTGTGTGTCTTCATTGCACAAATATGATCACCCCTAAAAGATTTTCTGCACTTAAAGGAGAGAAGGTGTTGGTTTTAGCTGAGGACAGTTACCAATGTATCCAAATAAAGTTTATAGAGTCAGAGGAATGGAGTAAACAGAGCACAGTTGGCCAGTATAGTCAAGGATAGCTTTGTGAAGAAGGCAGAATTTGATCTAGGACTTGAAGGACAGGGAAATAGAAAAAAACACATAAACAGGGTGTTGGAATTGTAGATTTCTAGTTTTGGCTCTGCACTTAATAGCTACGTGACTCTGGTTGTCATTACAACTGTTCCCAAGCATTGCTGCTCTCGTCATTTTGGCTAGGTATTAGGAATGCATTTGTTTAGTGCTCTTGAAATCAGGTGTGACCATGTGACTTCCTTTGACAATGAGATATTAGTGTAAGAGACTTATACTACTTGTAGGTAGAAGCATTGACTTGTTAGGACCTGATGCCAATTCCTTTTCCTTGCTGTGGTAATTATGCAGACAGGTGCTAAGAGGGATCCTCTGTTAGTCTGGATCACCAAGGGATTATTAGGAGATGTGTAAGGCACATAGTGTGAGAAAGAAATACACCTTTGCTGCATTCAGCCAATAGATTTTTGGAGTTCTTGTTATAGTGGCATAATCCTGACCATCTTGAGTATTAGAATGACTTTGAGCAAACCCCTTCATTTGTGGGAGCCTCAGTCTCCCATGGTTAAGATGAAAGATATAGAATAAATAGATTGTTTTCAATAATTTTTCTCTTCCAGCTGCACATTTCAAAAGAAATATACAAGGAAACATAAAGTGTAAATGGCTGCAGAATGCTAGGTGTCTGCTCTGTGAAAGTACTGGATAGACGTGGTTAGTGTTTTGTTCAGTCCATTATGAATCTCTTGGATGACTCGGAGTCTGGCTGTTCTGGTTAGTGTGGCCCAACCTCTCTCTCACTGAAGCAGATCTGACTAGTATGAATTTTGGTGGGACAAACCAGTGTTTCCCAGATTTCTATGCATCAGTAAGGTGAACACAGTGATTCTGGTTTACAGAACAATCTGCCTTAAATGCCTTTCTGGTTTCTCCTTGACACACTGTGACAGACAGGTAAGATGACCTACCCTTTGCCCCACATTTGTGTCTCACTGGGTGAACATATGGGTAATATCCTACAGGGGACCTGAGGGCCACTCCAAGCAAGTGGCTTCAGCAACAAGGTCTCTGAGGCAGGCTGTTGACTTTGGCTGTTGACCACTGTCCAATATACCTGACAACTCCTGCTTGGTGATTGTGGGACTCAAAGTACAGTTGTGACAAGTATCTTGATGAATGTTTTGTAGAAAATTGGTAGCAGGGTTGAGAATGAATATGAGTTTATAGCTAGCATAAACACATAATAGTTCTTGGCAACATCCATGTGGATTTTTGCCTACCTAGATAATGGCTTTCCAGGGGACAGATGCCATCTGAAAGGTAAATCCGCTCACAATGGATGTTGACAAGATCTAGAGACAAAATCAGAGGTTATCATTTCTTTAGGTCTTGTATTATATACACTCTCCATCTAGGAAAACACCATTTTCTTCAGGTCTTGTATTTTGTTTAAATTCTCTTGGGATTTGTGCTGTTTCTGTCACTGGAAATTGCCACCTGTCAAAATATTTATCTCCCATTTTGTGGTTTTATGCAACAGACATATGGAGCATCTATTGTGTTTAAACCGTTGTGTTGGGAAGGTGTGGATAATTCTTTCCTTCAGTATTTATTTAAGGAAATTTTCAACCACAGAGAAAAATTGAAATAATTTTATAACTAGCAATTAGTTTATGTAATTATTTATATAAACACATCTATTCTTCTATATTTCCATCAATCCATTTCTTGTTTCCCTAAATAGTTGAGCATGCATATCAGAAACCACAGAAGTTTTTTTGAGCAGGAAGGTAATAATATTTAAGCTGCATATTATGTAAATGTCTCCTATGAAAATATAGATGAGATGGTGCTGGTCCTGGTGGTGTGCCCTTCTTGCTGCCTCTGTCCATCCTTTTCTTATTTTTTAAAAGAATCAGTCATTGGCTATTATAGTGGGAAGTGCAGTTTCCATAAAGTGAATGGGAGAGATCAGGGTGGCTGATCTCTACAGGCATGCTTTCACACATGTACTGGAAAGGTGATGCTAGGATGTGATCAAGTGGCATTGGGCTACGTAAAGTCTCTAGGCCTTATTTATCCAGATCATCATTTTCCAAAATGTTCAGTGACTGCTAGGAGTTTGATTGATCCTATTTCTTGACATCTTTGCAATAGCCCTTTGAGTTGTCATTACTATTCCCATTTTCCAATGTGTACACTTACTCTCAGAAAGTTAAAGTCACTTCCTTGAATTACTTGGTGGGGAGGTGATTTATAACTGGACTCAGACTCTAGAGACAATGTTCTTTCTCCTTCATTAGCTGTTGCCCAAAGTTGGTATTTATTCTACCACTTGCAAATCACAGTACTTCAAAAGGAAATGTTACAAAAGCAAAGGAAACCAGAAAAGATAATGTCTCTTCTAATAGACAAATTTTAGAATCTCACAGTCCCATGTAGCAATTTTCCAGTGTTCCTTTCAGACTGTGGATATTAGTGAGGAAAGATTTCCCTCTTGGGTTGTCTGCAGATTGCTGTTGCTAGCATAGATAAGCATGTTGCTCCTGGCTTGGCCTCTGCTGATCTGATTGCCCTCTGTTCACTAACAGTATTCTTTCCAACCCATCTAAGGCACTCCCTGCCCTTTCTGCTGAACCCATAGAAGTCTCAAAGATTTCCCAACTTCCTTGGGACTACAGTGCTTTCCCCATGATCATGATCTAGTAATATGAGGTCAGATTAGAGACTTGCTTCTTGAGGCCAATCTTCTCAATTTATGGGTCAGTTTTGTTTGGTGCTAGGAGATGGGAAGAAATAAGGACAGTTTGTTACTCCTGAGGGATTTACATCTGCCCCCCCTTAAATTTTTATTTATTTATTTATTTATTTTGTTATCATTAATCTACAATTACATGAGGAACATTATGTTTACTAGACTCCCCCCATCACCGAGTCCCCCCCACCAACCCCATTACAGTCACTGTCCATCAGCATAGTAAGATGCTGTAGAATCACTGCTTGTCTTCTCTGTGTTGCACAGCCCTCACCATGCACCCTCCACAGTATACATGCTAATCGTAATGCCCCATTCTTTCCACCCCCCCTTATCCTTCCCTTCCCACCAAACCTCCCAAGTCCCTTTCCCTTTGGTAGCTTTTAGTCCATTCTTGGGTTCTGTGAGTCTGCTGCTGTTTTGTTCCTTCAGTTTTTGCTTTGTTCTTATACTCCACAGATGAGTGAAATCATTTGGTACTTGTCTTTCTCTGCCTAGCTTATTTCACTGAACATAATACCCTCTAGCTCTGAAAGGAAAGGAGCGACACACAGCAACAATTCACCAGAGAATTCCGCTTTATTGGGGAAAGGTACTGGGTTATATAGGAAGGGGCATGGGGTGATTGTGGTGTTACTTCTACGGGGCTGGTGGCTATTGGCTAGGTGCTGGGAGTGGGAGTGGGGAGAGAGGTGATTGGTCTTTAGGTGGTGCCATTGGGAACTGAGGACCCGGAAGAGAAGCCGGAAGTTCGCCATCTTACTGGTGGGGGCCCTTCATTCCCCCCTTTCTCCTCTATGGGGTTGTGGATGTTGCTTTCTTTCTGACTGCTTCCTGCTAAACGGGGGCAGAGAAGGGAGTGAGGGCTTGAGGATTGGGGTAAAGGGTTGATAGGACTCCCCACAGTAAGGACGAGTACATGTGGACTTCTTCAGGTTGGAAATCAATGAAGGTTCTTTGTAACTATAGGTCGAGGACTTGTTGATTGTAATGGTGCCAGGAGGATACGGGTGCCAGAAGCCAGGCGTCTGTGGCCATTGTTTCCAGGAACAGTTTCCAGCAGAGAGAGGGGTCCATCTCAGCGTGTGGTGGGGAGGTCACATGAGGGTGAGGGATCATCTGTGGCCAGAAGCTGATAGTTCCTGAGTGAAAGCTGGTTGAAAGTTTGATTAGAGATTTTACTGACTTGGGATTTGATAAACTTTACTATACAAGGTAAGAAGAGACAGGCGAGAAGAATGATTATTATAGGGCCTACAATGGGCCACAGCCAGGTAAGGAGGGGGTTTGTTGGTATTGAAGAGAATGGGTTGGAATTGGAAGCAGAATGGAGGCTGGAGGCAAGGTTGATGAGTTTGGTAATGTCAGTTTCCACAATGCCGGATTCACTGATGTAATAGCAGCACTCTTCTCGAAGGAAGACGCAGGTGCTGCCCTTTTTGGCTGTAAGCAGATCTAAGGCCCGCCGGTTTTGAAGGGTGACCTTAGCTAGCAAAGTGACCTGTCTTTGGAGAGAGGCCAGGGAATCGGCAGTGGATGTCAGAACTCCTTCAAGTTTGGCGTTGAGATCTTTAATTGCCCATAGAGAGTGACCCAAGGCTCCTCTCGAAAACCCTGCCCCAATGGCTGAGGTGGTCAAAGAGATACCGACCATGATGGGAAGGAAAGCAGCCCTTTTTGTGCGTGAGGGCAAGGGAGGTTGGAGCTCAAGAAATTCTGCCATGCTGTGTAAGTGTAAGCTGTGGGATTAGAGTGACGAGAATGCAGGGTATATCGGAGTTGGGAGGCAGTGAGTTGAAAAGACTGCCATTACACTAAAAGAAGTGTCCTGGTTGAGTGAAAGTCTTAGAGCCGGAGGTAGGGGTGTATATAGAGAGGCAGTGATGTGCGCTGGAGGGGGGTGGAGCTGGGCCTACACAGTGGTGGATGGTGAGATTAACTGCGTATTCTGGTTCCCATACGGGTATGTCTGCCAGGGGGCAGAGGGGTTGTCCTTCTGCATGGAAGGAGTAGTTGGAAATATTAAGGGGCACGGCGGCCAGCAATGGGCGCTGTAGTGATGCGCACAAGAAACAATTGGTGGTATTGAGGGTGTGGTTGAGAAAGATGGTGGTGTCTTGAATAAGCTGTAACTAAGAGTAGGAGGAATAAGAAGATGCAGAAGTGCCATCAAGAGTTTGGATAATGACTTTTTCGGAATGTCCGATATCTGATGCAACTTGAGAGATCTGGGAGTGAGAGGGAACATACTCTCGAGAGATATGAAGGGTACCGTGGGTGGTTGAGGACTCCCCATAGTAACTGAGGCTGTGACCCCGGCGGCTCATCGAGAGTCCCAGGGATCTGGGATTGATAAGGAGAATGAGCTGTTGGGGTATTTCATGAAATGGTTGGAGGAGTAATACTGTGGGTACTGGGAGTTACTCATGTAGTGAATGGCGCAAGACCTGTAGGGACATCTCTGTAGGTGTCTGGCCATCGCCTGCAATAGGCTTGTCTTTGGTCATAGAGGAAGCAGAGGTAGGGAGAATAAAGGTAGCTGCTAGTGAACACTTCGGTGGAGGGAGGAAAGTGGAGGTATAAAGGCTCAGAGCAGCCTTTCAGAGGGCAGTCTGATGTGGCAATGAGGGCAGTAACTTTTGTTTGATGCTGTGTGTAAGTCTGTCTTACTTTGAATCGCCATACAAAGGAGGCTGGGGTGGCGGGAAAGACAATAGGAATGAGGAGAAAAAGCAAGAGAGCGGTAAAGGAGGAAAAAGTCATGATTCGGGTATGGATGGCAAAGGGGGTGAACGGGATTTTGGAGGAAAGAGGACAGGAAGGTCAGGAGTCTGGAGGGAGGGAGAGTCTGTAAACTTTTGTAGGTTAAGAGATCTTTTACGTGGTGTGGGGACAGAATGGTAAGGGGTGCCCCGAATGTCAGTTTATGAGCTTCCTTCTGCAAGAGCTTTCCAGCAGCTAATGCCCATAGGCAGGGGGCTCATCCCCGTACTGTGGGGTCTAATTGCTTGGAAAGATAAGCTACTGGGGCAAAGGATGGGCTATAATATTGGCCTAGGACTCTTAGAGCTTGACTGGACCTCTCATGAATGTATAATGAGAAGGGCTTCAACAAATCAGGAAGATGGAGAGCTGGGGCTTCTACAAGGGCTCGACAGAGCTTAATGAAGGAGTGTCGTGGTGAGGAGGATAATGGTTCTTCAGGGAGGCACTTGCTGAGGTCGTATAGGGGTCTTGCTAACAGGGAGAAGTTAGGGATTCACGCTTTAAAATACCCAGCCAGGCCTAGAAAGGAAAGGATTTCTGTCTTGGTTTTGGGAATGGGCAGGTCAGAGAGGAGCCGTTTTCTGTCTAAGGTAATGGAATTTCTTTGTTGAGATAGAAGAAATTGGAGTTAAGTGACAGAAGGGGAGGAGATTTGAGCTTTGACGGGGCATACTCGGTAACCTCTGGAAGCTAGAAGGTTAAGTAGGGAGGCAGTGTCAAGTTGAGACTGTTCCCACGAGGGACTGCAGAGTAGAAGGTCATCCACATATTGTAATAAGGTGGACTCAGAGTGATCATGATGAAACTGTTTGAGGTCCTGAGCTATAATCTGTCTAAAAATATGGGGACTATTTCGGAAGCCGTGTGCAAAACTGTCCAAGTGAGTTGTTCAGAATGTCTTGTGTATGGGTCCGTTCAGGTGAAGGCGAAAAAATCTTGAGAGGAGGGGTCTCGGGAAGGCAAGGCAGGGCAGCGATAAAAGGGTGTATGGATTTGGGACTAAGGGATGGATAGGGACGATGGCCATGTTGATGAGGTGAAGGTCTTGGACGAGGCGGAAAGATCTGTTGGTTTTTTTTTAACAGCTAATATGGGGGTATTAAACGGGGAGTGAGTGGGTCTGAGGTAATTTTGTTTAAAAGATCTTGAATGATGGGTTGGAGGCCTATGAGGGCTGAAGTGGTTAGGGGGTATTGGGCCTGACAGATATACTGAGAAGGGTCATGTAATTTGATAGAGGCAGGAGGACATAGAGCCATGGAGGGGCTTGTAATGGAGTAATGGCAGTTGTGGTAGGGCCCCAGTATTCCTGCAAGACTGAGAAGGTGGCTCTTGTATCTAGGAGGAAGGAGATGGGGCAACTGTCTACTATTAAAGTAACTCTGGGCTCTTGTTTGGTGATGGAAATGGTCGGGTGAGAAGCCCCCGGGCTCGTCAATCTTCTTCTGCCAGCCTCACTACGGAGGGCTTAGGATGGGGGTTGTTCGTCCAGCCTCCCCTTCGGGTGGCTGGGCAATCAGACCCCTAGTGGCCCTTTTTGTGGCATCTGGGGCATGGGGTGGTAGCCCTTGACCAATGTCCTTCTTGTCTGCACTTGAAAAAGCTCTTGTGGGGGGCTTGTTTGTAGAAGAGTGCCCAGGTTGTGGTTTTATCAGCTGGGCCAACATTTGGAAATTGGCCTGATCAGCCTTTTGTTTGCGGCGTTCTTTCTCCTCCTCCCGGTTATGGAAGACTTTAAAGGCCACTGTTAAGATCTCAGTCTGTGGGGTAGCAGGGCCCTGTTCTAACCTTTTGAGTTTAGCTTTAATGTTGGGGTGGCTTTGAGCTAGGAAGTATGTCATAAGGACATGTCTCCCGTCAGGTGTTTCTGGGTCCAGGCTGGTGTACTGTTATAGGGCTTGAGTGAGTCTGTCTAAGAACTCGGAGGGAGCTTTTGAAAATTGACTATTTACGAGCTGTTTTTTTCAGACCTGCTATTAAGCAGCAGGCGAAGATATCTCGAGAGCGGAGACTCACGGTGGTGTTATAATCTCAGTGTGGGTCTTGTTCAGGGACAGCGGTGGGGGCCAGGGGAATAGGTGGGGTCAGTCCTGCGGGTTTAGGTGGCATGCGTTTGGGCGAAGTCTCAAACTCGTCTGCGCTCTTCAGGAAGGAGGGTATTGGCCAGGAGCATGAAAATGTCATGATGTGTGAGGCTGTATGACTGGAGGGTCCATTGAAACTCTCTGATATATGTTGTGGGATCAGTGGAAAAGGAACTTAGGTGTTTCTCAAGTTGGGCTAAATCTCTTAAGGAGAAAGGGACGTGAATGCGCACGATGACTTCGGATCTTGCTACTTCTGGGGGGGGGCAATAATTTTGGGAGGCCCTCGGGACCGAGTCTGAGGGGGACTGAAGGGTTCTGGCTCAGTCTGTGGGGGAGAAACAGGTGATGGGGGCAAAGACAGAGGAGGCTCTTGGAACTTAGTTGGGGGGGGCTGAAAGGCTCAGGTTTGATCTGCAGGGGGGTGAGGTGGGGGAGAGATGGTGGTGGAGGAAGGGGGAGGGGCTGTTGTAGGAGAGGAGGGGGAAGGGAATGAATGGGAGGCTTCTGTGGGAGAGACGGCTTGCAGGCTAGGAGAACTTGGGGGGAGGTGGAGGGAGGAGGATGCAGCAGCTGTGAGGGAGGTGGAAGGAGGAGGGGGAAGGGAGTGAAAGGGAGGCTTTTGCGGGGGAGACGGCTTGCAGCCTAGGAGAACTTGGGGGGAGGCGGGGGAGGAGGCGGAAAGCTTCAGTATAGGGAATCTCCTTCCAGTTTTTCAGGCGCTGGCAGTAGTTAAAGAGATCGCGAGTGATGTTAGGATCAAGAGTTTCCTCTGCGGGCCATTGGTTGTTATTGTCTAGGGGGTATGTCGGCCAATCTTGGGAGCAGTATTTGCGGAGAAGTTTTGGTTTTATATCAGGCATCAGGGAGAGGGTGGCTAGATACTTGAGCAGGCATTCAAGAGGTGAACTTTTAGGCGGGGGGATGAGGAGGCTCCCATGACTAGAGGACAGAGAAGGAGACAAACAGGGGAAGATGAACGGAGATCCTCGGACTGGGAACAGACCGCAAGGAGACAAAGGGCTTCCCCAATGATCCTTGGTGGTCTGCGGAAACTCGTATACGAGTCGGTTTCTTAGGAAGTGTGGGTCGTCACCCAGACTTCTCTAAGAAGGCAGAGTGCCGGAGTCCGAGGTACCTAGTACTAGGAGTTTTCAGCGGACAGAACGGATTTTGGCAGGTAAAATGGAAGGAAGGAGTGGAAAAGGGAGCGTTCTCATCCACAAAGGAGTCACCTCGTTTATGGCTGTTGGAGGAGGGGCCTGAGGGTCTGTCGCAGCCATGAAGGCCTGAGGCAGGGTTTATGGCTGTTGGAGGGGGGGCCTGAGGGTCTGCTGCAGCTGTGCAGGCCAGAGGCGGGAAGAGTTCATTCTTCGTCCCTGAGCATCACGGCCTTGCCGGATGAGCACAGTCAATGGCACTGCGATAGCTTGGGGAAGAGTGGCCCACTCTTGGGGAAAACTTACCTAAAGGCCAAAGAGGAGTGGTGAGTGTGAGGAGCCAGTGCCGGAAAAAGAGGACAAGGGCAAGCTGCTGCTGTTGTCGGGGGGGAGACCGGGCCCAGTTGGGGTGTCCCGTCTCCCAGGTTTCAGCACCAATGAAAGGAAAGGAGTGACACACAGCAGCAATTCACCGGAGAATTCCGCTTTATTGGGGAAAGGTGCTGGGTTATATAGGAAGGGGCATGGGGTGATTGTGGTGTTACTTCTACGGGGCTGGTGGCTATTGGCTAGGTGCTGGGAGTGGGAGTGGGGAGAGAGGTGATTGGTCTTTAGGTGGTGCCGTCAGGAACTGATTACCCGGAAGAAAAGTCGGAAGTTCGCCATCTCACTGGTGGGGGCCCTTCAAGCTCCATCCATGTTGTTGAAAATGGTAGGATTTGTTTTCCTCTTATGGCTGAATAATATTCCATTGTGTATGTGTACCACATCTTCTTTATCCATTCAGCTACTGATGGACACTTGGGTTGCTTCCATTGCTTGGCTATTGTATATAGTGCTGCAATAAACATAGGGGTGCATATGTCTTTTTCAAACAGGTCTCCTGCATTATTAGACTAAATTCCTAGAAGTGGAATTCCTGGGTCAAATGTATTTCTATTTTGAGCTTTTTGAGGAATCCCTATAATGCTTTCCACAATGGTTCAACTAATTTACATTCCCATCAGCTGTGTAGGAGGGTTCCCCTTTCTCCACAACCTCACCAACATTTGTTGTTGTTTGTCTTTTGGATGATAGCGATCCTTACAGATGTGAGGTGATATCTCATTGTGGTTTTAATTTGCATTTCTCTGATGATTAGTGATGTGGTGCATCTTTTCATGTGTCTGTTGGCCATCTGAATTTCTTCTTTGAAAAACTGTTTGTTCACCTCCTCTGCCCATTTTTTTTTGTTATCCTCAAACACTCTTTATTATTCTTTTTGATTTAAGTAATTCTCTATTTCATCCTGCTTCTTACCATGTACACAGCTGTCCATCTGCATTATGTATCTATTTATTGAGATTATAAGGCTTTCTTTCTTGGGCTTTTGCTCTGGATCTCCCTCCAGACTTGATTTTTTTTTTGAGAGGGCATCTCTCATATTTATTGATAAAATGGTTGTTAACAGTTAACAACAATAAAATTCTGTACAGGGGACTCGATGCACAATCATTAATCCACCCGAAGCCTAATTCTCATCAGTCTGTGATCTTCTGAAGCACAATGAACAAGTTCTTACATGGTGAACAAATTCTTACATAGTGAATAAGTTCTTACATGGTGAACAGTACAAGGGCAGTCATCACAGAAACTTTCGGTTTTGATCATGCATTATGAACTATAAACAATTAGGTCAAATATGAATATTCGTTTGATTTTTATACTTGATTTATATGTGAATCCCACATTTCTCCCTTATTCTTATTCTTATTCTTATTTTTAATAAAATGCTGAAGTGGTAGGTAGATGCAAGATAAAGGTAGAAAAGATAGTTTAGTGCTGTAAGAAAGCAAATGTAGATGATCAGGTGTGTGCCTATGGGCTAAGTATTAATCCAAGCTAGACAAGGGCAACAAAACATCCACGGGTGCAGATGATTTCTCTCAAAACCGGGGGGGGGTGAGGTTCTAAGCCTCACCTCTGTTGATCCCCAATTTCTCACCTGATGGCCCCCCTGCGACTGTGCCTGTCTTAGGTTGTTCCTCCCTTGAGGAATCTTACCCGTCTCTGGCTAACCAGTCATCTTCTGGGGTCATACAGGGAAATGTAAAGTTGGTAAGTGAGAGCGAAGCAATATTGTTTGAAAAGGTTGGCTTTTTACAACTTTGCAGATTTATGCTCTGTGGGTTTTATGCCCAACATTTGTCTTGAGGTATCTTTACCACTTGGGAGAATTATGATACTTGGTAAATTCGATATGAGGCACAAATTCTATTTAAGGGTTGTAATTAGGAAGGAAGAAGAAAAGCTATAGAAGTAGCAGACGGAAGAAAACATGGGAAGATTGATTATTTCTTTGACATATCTTCTTGTAGAGTAATTTAAGCATGTATAGGTTTTAAACTACTAATTAAATTGCGCTCCCACATTAACATAATAGGAGTACCATTACTTAACCAAAGTAGACCTACAATTACCAGCCATCTCCAGTGAAACCAAGAAAACCAGTTAGGCACCCTAAGCATTTGTGAAAACTTATCTATGATATAATGTATATTTTCTAACTGAATTTGAATAGTTTGAGAAAAATCAGACAATTTAAAACAACACATTCCTGGGAACTGTTCACATCCCATATGTTCTTTTAACAGTAGATAGTCTGTAGTCTCAAGATTTTGGACCGCTGCAACTTGCCCTTCTCCTAATTCTTGGTTGAGTTCCAACAGTATAGATCCAGTCAAATTTGTTATTTTACTGTATGCACAGGCCAGCTTAGATATCTCCTTCATCATTCCAATGGCAATTCCAGGAACCAGTGGAATGAATGCAGCTACAACTGCAACAGCACCAGGATCTTTGTTGAGGTTTTTTGATGATCATGTTCTGGAATGACTCTTCCATAGTATGTTGATGTTGGAACTTCTTCTTCATATCGTATCTTAGTTAGTTTTCTGGGTAGCCAAATTAGGCTTTGATCCTCTGTGTAAACACAAATAGACCCTATGCCCACACTTTGATATGCCCTTTATACCATTGTGAAGAACTTATTGGAGGTCACCACACAGGAACTGCTTTTTTTTTATCATTAATCTACAATTACATGAAGAATATTATGTTTAGTAGGCTCTCCCCTATACCAGGTCCCCCCTATAAACCCCTTTACAGTCACTGTCCATCAGCATAGCAGAATGCTGTAGAATCACTACTTGTCTTCTCTGTGCTGTACAGCCCTCCACTTTCTCCCATCACCCCCTTTATGCATGCTAATCTTAATACCCACTTTGTCTTTCCCCACCTTATCCCTACCTAACCACCCATCCTCCCCAGTCCCTTTCCTTTTGGTACCTGTTATTCCATTCTTGTGTTCTGTTATTCTGCTCCTGTTTTTTACCTTCAGTTTTTCCTTTGTTCTTATACTCCACAAATGAGTGAAATCATTAGGTATTTCTCTTTCTCTGCTTGGCTTATTTCACTGAGCATAATACCCTCTAGCTCCATCCATGTTGTTGCAAATGGTAGGATTTGTTTTCTTCTTATGGCTGAGTAATATTCCATATGTATAAGTACCACATCTTCTTTATCCAATCATCTACTGATGGACACTTAGGTCGCTTCCAATTCTTGGCTATTGTAAATAGTGCTGCGATAAACATAGGGGTGCATCTGTCTTTTTCAAAATTTGATTGCTGCATTCTTAGGATAAATTCCTAGGAGTGGAATTCCTGGGTCAAATGGTAAGTTTAGTTTGAGCATTTTGAGGAACCTCCATATTGCTTTCTACAATGGTTGAACTAATTTACATTCCCACAGGAGGGTTCCCCTTTCTCCACAGCCTCACCAACATTTGTTGTTTGTCTTTTGGATGGTAGCCATCTTTACTGGTGTGAGGTGATATCTCATTGTAGTTTTAATTTCCATTTCTCTGATAATTAGTGATGTGGAACATCTTTATATGTGTCTGTTGGCCATCTGTATTTCTTTTTTGGAGAACTCTCTGTTCAGTTCCTCTGCCCATTTTTTAAGTGGATTATTTGTTTTTTGTTTGTTGAGGTGCGTGAGCTCTTTATATATTTTGGACCTCAAGCCTTTATCAGATCTCTCATTTTCAAATATATTCTCCAATACTGTAGGGTTCCTTTTTGTTCTATTGATAGTGTCTTTTGCTGTATGGAAGCTTTTCAGCTTAAAATAGTCCCACTTGTTCAGTTTTGCTGTTGTTTTCCTTCCCCGGGGAGATACGATCAAGAGGTCACTCATGTTTATGTCTTATAGGTTTTTGCCTATTTTTTTTCTAAGAGTTTTATGGTTTCATGACTTACATTCAGGTTTTTGATCCATTTTGTATTTAATTTTGTGTATGGGGTTAGACAATGGCCCAGTTTCATTCTCCTATATGTAGCTGTCCAGTTGTGCCAGCACCATCTGTTGAAGAGACTGTCATTTCGCCATTGTATGTCCATGGCTCCTTTATCAAATATTAATTGACCATATATGTCTGGGTTAATGTCTGGAGTCTCTAGTCTGTTCCATTGGTCTGTGGCTCTGTTCTTGTGCCAGTACCAAATTGTCTTGATTACTGTGGCTTTGTAGTAGAGCTTGAAGTTGGGGAGTGAGATCCCCCCTACTTTATTCTTCTTTCTCAGGATTGCTTTGGCCATTTGGGGTCTTTGGTGTTTCCATACTAATTTTTGAATTATTTGTTCCAGTTCATTGAAGAATGTTGCTGGTAATTTGATAGGCATTGCATCAAATCTGTATATTGCTTTAGGCAGGATGGCCATTTTGACGATATTAATTCTTCCTAGCCATGAGCATGGGATGAGTTTCCATTTGTTAGTGTCCCCTTTAATTTCTCTTAAGAGTGACTTGTGGTTTTCAGGGTATAGGTCTTTCACTTCTTTGGTTAGGTTTATTCCTAGGTAGTTTATTCTTTTTGATGCAATTTTGAATGGAATTGTTTTCCTGATTTCTCTTTCTATTGGTTCATTGTTAATGTATAGGAAAGCTACAAATTTCTGTGTGTTAATTTTGTATCCTGCAACTTTGCTGTATTCCGATATCAGTTCTAGTAGTTTTGGAGTGGAGTCTCTAGGGTTTTTTATGTACAATATCATGTCATCTGCAAATAGTGGCAGTTTAACTTCTTCTTTACCAATCTGGATTCCTTATGTTTCTTTGTTTTGTCTAATTGCTGTGGCTAGGACCTCCAGTACTATGTTAAATAACAGTGGGGATAGTGGGCATCCCTGTCTAGTTCCCCATCTCAGAGGAAAAGCTTTCAGCTTCTCGCTGTTCAGTATAGTGTTGGCTGTGGGTTTATGATATATGGCCTTTATTATGTTGAGGTGCTGGCCCTCTATTCCCATTTTTCTGAGAGTTTTTATCATGAATGGACGTTGAATTTTGTCAAATGCTGTTTCAGCATCTATGGAGATGATCATGTGGTTTTTGTCTTTCTTTTTGTTGATGTGGTGGATGATGTTGATGGATCTTTGAATGTTGTACCATCCTTGCATCCCTGGGATGAATCCCACTTGGTCATGGTGTATGATCCTTTTGATATACTTTTGAATTCATTTTGCTAATATTTTGTTGAGTATTTTTGCATCTACATTCATCAGGGATATTGGCCTGTAATTTTCTTTTTTGGTTGGGTCTTTGCCTGGTTTTGGTATTAGGGTGATGTTAGCTTCATAGAATGAGTTTGGGAGTATTCCCTCCTCTTCTATTTTTTGGAAAACTTTAAGGAGAATGGTTATTATGTCTTCTCTGTGTGTCTGATAAAATTCTGAGGTAAAACCGTCCTGCCCGGGGGTTTTGTTCTTGGGGAGTTTTTTTTTATTACCGTTTCAATTTCTTTGCTCGTAATTGGTGTGTTTAACTTTTGTGTTTCTTCCTTGGTCAGTCTTGGAAGGTTGTATTTTTCTATGAAGTTGTCCATTTCTTCTAGGTTTTCCAGCTTGTTGGCATATAGGTTTTCATAGTAGTCTTTAATATTTCTTTTTATTTCTGTGGAGTCTGTCGTGACTTTTCCGTTCTCATTTCTGATTCTGTTGATTTGTGTTGATTTTCTTTTTCTCTTAATAAGTTTGTCTAGAGGCTTATCTATTTTGTTTATTTTCTCAAAGAACCAGCTACTGGTTTCTTTGATTTTTGCTATTGTTTTATTCTTCTCAATTTTGTTTATTTCTTCTCTGATCTTTATTGTGTCCCTCCTTCTGCTGAGTTTAAGCCTCATTTGTTCTTCTTTTTCCAGTTTTGATAATTGTGATGTTAGACTATTCATTTGAAATTGTTCTTCCTTCTTCAAGTGTTCCTGTATCGCTATATACTTTCCTCTTAAGAATGCTTTCTCTGCGTCCCACAGAAGTTGGAGCTTTGTGTTGTTGTTGTCATTTGTTTCTATATATTCCTTGATCTCTATTTTAAATTGTTCGTTGATCCGTTGATTATTTAGGAGCATGTTTTTAAGCCTCCATGTGTTTGTGAGCCTTTTTGTTTTCTTTGTAGGGTTTATTTCTAGTTTTATACCTTTGTGGTCTGAAAAGTTCGTTGGTAGAATTTCAATATTTTGAATTTTGCTGAGGCTCTTTTTGTGGGCTAGTATGTGGTCTATTCTGGAGAATGTTCCATGTGCACTTGAGAAGAATGTATATCCTGTTGCTTTTGGATGTAGAGTTCTATAGATGTCTATTAGGTCCATCTGTTCTACTGTGTTGTTCAGTGCCTCTGTGTCCTTACTTATTTTCTGCCCAGTGGATCTATCCTTTGGGGTGAGTGGTGTGTTGACGTCTCCTAAAATGAATGCATTGCAGTCTATTTCCTCCTTTAGTTCTGTTAGTATTTGTTTCACATATGCTGGTGCTCCTTTATTGGGTGCATATATATTTAGAGTGGTTATATCCTCTTGTTGGACTGAGCCCTTTATCATTATGTAGTGTCCTTCTTTATGTCTTGTTACTTTCTTTGTTTTGAAGTCTATTTTGTCTTATATTTGTACTGCAACCCCTGCTTTCTGCTTTCTGTTGTTTGCCTGAAATATGTTTTTCCTTCCCTTGACTTTTAGTCTGTGCATGTCTTTGGGTTTGAGGTGAGTTTCTTGTAAGCAGCATATGGATGGGTCTTGCTTTTTTATCCATTCTATTACTCTGTGTCTTTCGATTGGTGCATTAAGTCCATTAACATTTAGGGTGACTCTTGGTCGATATGTACTTATTGCCATTGCAGGCTTTAAATTCGTGGTTACCAAAGTTTCAAGGTTAGCTTCTTTAGTATCTTACTGCCTAACTTAGCTCACTTATTGAGCTGTTATATACACTGTCTGGAGATTCTTTTCTTCTCTCCCTTCTTATTCCTCCTCTTACATTCTTCATATGTTGCATGTTTTATTCTGTGCTCTTTTTAGGAGTGCTCCCATCTAGAGCAGTCCCTGTAAGATGTCCTGTAGAGGTGGTTTGTGGGAAGCAAATTCCCTCAGCTTTTGCTTCTCTGGGTATTGTTTAATCCCGCCATCATATTTAAATGATAGTCATGCTGGATACAGTATCCTCGGTTCAAGGCCCTTCTGTTTCATTGCATTAAATATATCATGCCATTCTCTTCTGGCCTGTAGGGTTTCTGTCGAGAAGTCTGATGATAGCCTGATGGGTTTTCCTTTATAGGTGTCCTTTTTCTCTCTAGCTGCCTTTAAAACTCTTTCCTTGTCCTTGATCTTTGCCATTTTAATTATTATGTGTCTTGGTTTTGCCCTCCTTGAATCCTTTCTGTTGGGGTTTCTGTGTATTTCCGTGGTCTGTGCGATTATTTCCTCACCCAGTTTGGGGAAGTTTTCAGCAATTATTTCTTCCAAGATAGTTTCCATCCCTTTTCCTCTCTCTTCTTCTTCTGGTACCCCTATAATACGTATATTGTTCATTTTGGATTGGTCACACAGTTCTCTTAATATTGTTTCATTCCTGGAGATCCTTTTATCTCTCTCTATGTCAGCTTCCATGCGTTCCTGTTCTCTGGTTTCTATTCCTTCAATGGCCTCTTGCATCTTATCCATTCTGCTTATAAATCCTTCCAGAGTTTGTTTCCCTTCTGTAATCTCCTTCCTGGCATCTGTAATCTCTCTCTGGACTTCATCCCTTGCTCTTGCATTTTTCTCTGCATCTCCGTGAGCATGTTTATGATTTTTATTTTGAATTCTTTTTCAGGAAGACTGCTTAGGTCTGTCTCCTTCTCTGTTGTTGCCTCTGTGATCTTTGTCTGCCTGTAATTTTACCTTTTCATGTTGATAGAAATAGTTTGCAGAGCCGGAACGAGTGATGGCTGTAAGAACTTTCCTTCTTGTTGGTTTGTGGCCTTCCTCTCCTGGGAGAACAGCGACCTCTAGTGGCTTGTGCTGGGAAGCTGCAACGCAGACAGGCTTCTGCTTCCTGCCTGGCTGCTATGGAGTTTATCTCCGCTGTTGCTGTGGGTGTCGTCTGGCTTGGGCTGCTGATCCAAAATGGTGGAGCCCCATTGGGGGGGAAGCACTGGGAGGCTATTTATCTCCGTTGGAGGGGGAGCGGCCGTGAGGCTATTTATCTTGTTGGGGGCCTCCATGCTCCCCGCTGTCCAGGCGGTTTGAGTGCCCAGAGATCCCCAGATTCCCTACGTCTGGACTAAGTGTCCCTCCCTGCCCCTTTAAGACTTCCAAAAAGCAGTCGCCAAAACAAAACAAAACATAAATTAAATTAATAATTAAAAAAAAACAAACAAAACCCACTTGCTTTTCTTTGTCCTCAGGCGCCGGCCTCAAGCACCCGGTCACCGGTCTTGCTGCTCTGTTTCCCTAGTATTGGGGTCCCTGTCCCTTTAAGACTTCCAGAAAGCACTTGCCATAAAAAAAAAAAAATGGTCACTTGCTTTTGTTTGTTCTCTGGCGCCGGCCTCAGGCTCCCGTTCACCAGTCTTGCTGGCCTGTTTCCCTAGTATCCAGGACCCCACGCATGCACTGTGTTTGCGCTCCAGTCTGGATGTCTGGGGCTGGGTGTTCAGCAGTCCTGGGCTCCCTCTCCTTCCCCACTCCGACTCCTCTCCTCCCACTGGGAGCTGGGTGGAGGGGCACTCGGATCCTGTGGGGCTGGAGTTGTATCTTTTCCCCTTCATGAGGCACTGGGTTCTCGCAGGTATAGATGTGGTCTGGATGTTGTCCTGTGTCCTCTGGTCTCTATTCTAGGAAGTGTTGTCTTTGTTATATTTTCATAGATATATGTGGTTTTCGGAGGAGATTTCTGCTGCTTTACTCATGCCGCCATCTTGGCTCTGCCTCCCTCTGCCAATTTATAATTTGACTTTTTGCTTTTTGTTTGTTGAGGTGCGTGACCTCTTTATATATTTTGGATGTCAGCCCTTTATCGGATCTGTCATTTATGAATATATTCTCTCATATGGTAGGATGCCTTTTTGTTCTACTGATGGTGTCCTTTGCTGTACAGAAGCTTTTCAGCTTAAAATAGTCCCACTTGTTCATTTTTGCTTGTTTCCCTTGCCTGGGGAGATATGTTTATGAAGAAGTCGCTCATGTTTATGTCCAAGAGATTTTTGCCTATGTTTTTTTCTGAGAGTTTTATGATTTCCTGACTTACATTCAGGTCTTTGATCCATTTTGAATTTACTTTTGTGTATGGGGTTAGACAGTGATCCAGTTTCATTCTCTTACATGTAGCTGTCCAGTTTTGCCAACACCAGTTGTTGAAGAGACTGTCATTTCTCCATTGTATGTCCATGGCTCCTTTATCATATATTAATTGACCACATATGTTTGGGTTAATATCTGGACTATCTATTCTGTTCCACTGGTCTGTGGCTGTATTCTTGTGGCAGTACCAAATTGTCTTGATTAATGTGGCTTTACAGTAGAGCTTGAAGTTGGGAAGTGATATCCCCCCTGCTTCATTCTTCCTTCTCAGGATTGCTTTGGTTATTTGGGGTCTTTTGTGGTTCCATATGACCTTTAAAACTATTTGTTCTAGTTGAAGAATGTTGTTTGTATTTTGATAGGCATTGCATTGAATCTGTAGATTGCTTTAGGCAGGATGGCCATTTTGAAAATAATAATTCTTCCTAGCCAACAGCATGGGATGAATTTCCATTTGTTAGTGTCCTCTTTAATTTAAGAGTGTCTTGTAGTTTTCAGGGTATAGGTCTTTCATTTTCTTGGTTAGGTTTATTCCTCAGTATTTTATTCTTTTTGATGCATTTGTGAATGGAATTGTTTTCCTGATTTTTCTTTCTGCTAGTTCATCATTAGTATATAGGAATGCAACAGATTTCTGTCTGTTAATTTTGTATCCTGCAACTTTGCTGAATTCCGATATTAGTTCTAGTAGTTTTGGAATGGATTCTTTAGGGTTTTTTATGTACAATATCATGTCATCTTCAAATAGTGACAGTTTGACTTCTTCTTTTCCAGTATGGATGCCTTTTATTTCTTTGTTTTGCCTTGTCCTGGCTAGGACCTCCAGTAATATGTTGAATATTAGTGGGGTAAGTTGGTATTCCTGTCTTGTTCCTGATCTTAGAGGAAAAGCTTTCAGCTTCTTGCTGTTAAGTATGATGTTGGCCACGGGTTTGTCATATTTGGCCTTTATTATGTTGAGGTACTTGCCCTCTATACCCATTTTGTTGAGAGTTTTTATCATGAGTGGATGTTGAATATTGTCGAATGCTTTTTCAGCGTCTATGTAAATGATCATGTGGTTTCTCCTTCTTTTTTTGATGTGGTGGATGATTTGGTGGATATTTGAGTGTGGTAACATCCCTGCATCCCTGGGATGAATCCCACTTGATTATGGTGTATGGTCCTCTTGATATATTTTTGAATTTGGTTTGCTTATATTTTTTTGAGTATTTTTGCATCAATGTTCATCAGGGACATTGGTTGGTAATTTTATTTTTTTGTGGGGTCTTTGCCTTCTTTTGGTATTAGAGTGATGCTGACTTCAAAGAATGAGTTTGGAAGTATTCCCTTCTCTTCTATTTTTTGGAAATCTTTAAGGGGAATCTGTTTTATGTCTTCTCTATATATCTGATAAAATTAAGCGGTGAATCCATTTGGACCAGGGGTTTTGTTCTCTCTTGGGTAGTTTTTTGATTACCAATTCAATTTCTTTGCTGGTGATTGATCTGTTTAGATTTTCTGTTTCTTCCTTGTTCAGTCTTGAAAGGTTGTATTTTTCTAGGAAGTTGTCCATTTCTTCTAGGTTTTCCAGCTTGTTAGCATATAGATTTTCATAGTATTCTCTAATAATTTTTTGTATTTTTGTGGGCTCTGTCATGATTTTTCCTGTCTCATGTTTGATTCTGTAGGTATGTGTAGATTCTCCTTTTCTCTTAATAAGTTTGGCTAATGGCTTATATATTTTGTTTATTTTTTCAAAGAACCAGCTCTTGGTTTCATTGATTTTTTCTATTGCTTCATTATTCTCAATTTTATTTATTTCTTCTCTGATCTTTATTATGTCCCTCCTTCTGCTGACTTTGGGACTTATTTGATCTTCTTTTTCCAGTTTCAATAATTGTAACAGTAGACTATTCATTTGGTATTGTTCTTCCTTCTTTAAATAGGCCTGAATTGCGATATACTTTCCCCTTATATCTGCCTTCGCTGTGTCCCACAGAAGTTGGGGCTTTGTGCTGTCATTGTCATTTGTCTCCATATATTGTTTGATCTGTTTTAATGTGGTCATTGATCCATTGATTATTTAGAAGCTTGTTATTAAGCCTCCATGTGTTTGTGAGCCTTTTTACTTTCTTTGTACAATTTATTTCTAGTTTTATGCCTTTGTGGTCTGAGAAGTTGCTTGGTAGAATTAAATCTGTTTGAGTTTACTGAGGCTCTTTTTGTGGCCTAGTATGTGGTCTATTCTGGAAAATGTTTCATGTTCACTAGAGAAGAATATGTATCCTGCTGCTTTTGGGTGTCGAGTTCTGTAGATGCCTGTTAGGTCCATCTGTTCTAGTGTGTTGTTCATTGCCTCTGTGTCCTTACTTAATTTCTATCTGGTGGATCTGTCCTTTGGAGTGAGTGGTGTGTTGAAGTCTCCTTGAATGCATGCACTGCATTCTATTTCCTCCTTTAACTCTGTTAGTATTTGTTTCACATATGTTGGTGCTCCTGTATTGGGTTCATATATATTTATAATGGTTATATCCTCTTGTTGCACTGACACCTTTATCAGTTTGTAATGCCCCTCTTTATCTCTTGTTACTTTCTTTGTTTTGAAGTCTATTTAGTCTGATACAAGTACTGCTACACCTGTTTTTTTCTCCCTATTGTTTGCATGAGATAACTTTTTCCATCCCTTGACTTTTAGTGTGTGTATATCTTTGGGTTTGAGGTGAGTCTCTTGTAAGCATCATATAGATGGATCTTACTTTTTTATTCATTCTGTTACTCTGTGTATTTTGATTGCTGCATTGAGACCATTTATATTTAGGGTGATTATTGAAAGATATGTACTTATTGCCATTTCAGGTTTTAGATTTGTGGTTACCAAAGGTTCAAGGGTAGCTTCTTTACTATCTAGCCATCTAACTTAACTCTCTCATTAATGTATTATAAACACAGTCTGCTGATTCTTTATTTCTCTCTGTTCTTATCCCTGTTCCTCCATTCTTTATATTTTAGGTTTTTTATTCTGTACTCTTTTGTGTTTCCTTTGACTACTTTTGTGAGTAGTTGATTTTATTTTTTGCCTTTAGTTATTATTTGATTGGTCTGCTTTCTTTGCTGTGATTTTATTTTCTCTGGTGACATCTATTTGGCCTTAGGAGTGCTTCCATCTAGAGCAGTCCCTTTACAATATCCTGTAGAGGTGATTTGTGGGAGACAAATTCCCTCAACTTTTGTTTGTCTGGGAATTGTTTGATCCCTCCTTCATATTTAAATAATAGTCTTGCTGGGTAAAGTATTCTTGGTTCATGGCCTTTCTGTTTCATTGCATTAAATATACCATGCCATTCTTTTCTGACCAGTAAGGTTTCTGTTGAGAAGTCTGATGATAGCCTGATGGGTTTTCCTTTGTAGGTGACTTTTTTCTCTCTCTAGCTGCCTTTAATACTCTTTCCTTGTCTTTGATATTTGCCATTTTAATTATTATATGCCTTGGTGTTGTCCTCTTTGGGTCCCTTGTGTTGGGTGTTCTGTAGGCCTCCATTGTCTGAGAGACTATTTCCTCTCCCAGTTTGTGTAAGTTTTCAGCAATTATTTCTTCAAAGACACTTTCTATCCCTTTTTCTCTCTTTTTATTCTTCTTCTGTTACTCCTATAATGTGAATATTGTTCTGTTTGGATTGGTCACACAGTTCTCTTAATATTGCTTCATTCCTGGAGATCCTTTTATCTCTCTCTACCTCAGCTTCTCTGTGTTCCTGTTCTCTGAATTCTATTCTATTAACGGCCTCTTGCACCTCATCCAGTTTGCTCTTAAGTCCTTCCAGAGATTGTTTTATTTCTGTACTCTCCCTCCCTACTTGCTCCTTTTACTCTTCCATATTTCTCTGCAGGTCCATCAGCTTGGTTATGACCTTTATTTTGAATTCTTTTTCAGGAAGATTGGTTAAATCTATCTCCCCAGGCCCGATCTCAGAGTCTGAGTAATTCTGGACTGCACCAAATTCTTCTGCCTTTTCATGGTGATAGAGGTAGCTGTTCGCAGGTAGCGCATGTGTCAGCTGGAGAACAAAGTCCTTTCCTGTTTATTGGTCACATTGCCCTTGTCCGCTGCCTGTGCTTGTTACCTGCACTCCTGGAGTAGCCTCTGGATTAATCGCCTAAGCTGCCATGGGCAGAGTCACTGATAGGTTAGCTAAGAGCCCTGTGGGGAGTGGCAGGCACACCAGGTGTGCTCTCCTGTGAGAGCGGTGCCACTTCATGCCTTGCCCTGGTTTCTTCTGCCTGTGCTGGTTAGCTTTGCGCTTTGGTGGCCTTTGGGTTTGGCCTGGGCAGATGCACACCTGGAGTAGGTTCTGTGTACCTGCTGGGGAAACAGCCACTCCTGGGCCGCTCTGTCGCTGTGGCCGCTGGCTTGCACATCCGCTCCCGTGCTGCTCATATGGGCATGCATGGCCCCTATCAGTCTCCTGGGCCACTGTGTCTTGGGCCATGTCAGCTGGGGGAATGACTGGTAGGCTGTTTATGGCTGTGTGGTGTTTCAGAGCTGTGCTGCCACCCATGGCGTTAGGGTTCCTGGAGTTCCCTGGGATTCCCAGCTACTGGGCTGAGTGTGCCGGGATGATTCTGTCCATCTGTGAGATCCCTGCCCCTTTGAGACTTCTAAAAAGCAGTCACTTTTCTTTTGTCCCAGGGGAGCCAGTTGAGGGGACCTGCTGGCACATTTTGCTTTTCCGTTTCTCTAAATCTAGCACACCATGCACTGTGTGTCTGTGCTCCTGGTGCAGATTACTAGAGCTGGTTGTTTAGCAGTCTTGGGCTTTCATTCCCTCCCTGCTCTGGCTCCTTTCCTCCCGCTGGTGGGCTGGGTGGGGGCAGCACTCAGGTCCCACTGGGACATGGCTTGTATCTTACCCCCTTCATGAGATGCTGAGCTCTCACAGATGTAGATGTAGCCTGGCTGTTGTACTGTATCCATTGGTCTCTCTTTTAGCAATAGTTATATTTGTTGTATTTAAAAAAATATATGGCTTTGGGAGGAGATTTCCACTTCCTTACTCACTCTGCCATCTTGGTTCCTCACATCTGCCCCTTTAAAAAAGTTATAAAATTTACCATCTTAATTTTTAAACATAGAGTTCAAAAGTGTTCTGTATATTTACATTGCTGTGCAATGGATCTCTGTAGCATTTCCATCTTGCAAAACTAAAACTATAATCTTAAACAACTAGTACTCATTTTCCCCTCCCCCACAGACCTTGAAAGCCTCTTTTTATGACTACCTTAGATAGCTCATATAAATGGGATCAAACAGTATTTCTCCTTTAGTGAGTGACTAACTTCACTTAATGTCTTAAAGCTCCGCCCATACTGTAGCATGCAACAGGATTTCTTTCCTTTATAATGTTGATTAATATTGTATATACCAACTTTTGTCTATCCATTGATTAGTCAGTGGACACTTGGGATGTTTCCATCTCTTGGCTATTGTGAATAATTAGACTGTGAATATGGGTGTGCAAATACCTTTCTGAGATCCTGCTTTCAGTTCTCTTGGGTAAATACCCAGAGGTGGGGTTGCTGGATCAAATAATAATTCTATTTTTAATCTTTTCAGGAGTTCCTGTACTGTTTTCCACAGCAGCTGTAACATTTTACATTCCCATCACAGTGCAACAGGGTTCCAATTTCTCCACATCTTCTCCAACACTTGTTATTTTTAGTTTTTTTTGATAGTAGCCATCTTAATGGGTGTGAAGTGATTTCTCACTGTGGTTTTGTCTTCCGTTTCTCTATTGATTCATGATGTTGAACTTCTTTTCATATGCTTTTATGTGCATATACCATCTTTGAAGAAGAATCTAATTCAAGTCTTTTCCCATTTTCAGTAGGGTTACTTGTTGAGTTGTAGGAATCCTTTATGTATTGTGAATATTAACTTCTAATCAGGAATTTGATCGTAAATATATTTTTCTAATTTTAGTATCATTAATATAAAATTACATGAGCAACACTATGGTTACTAGATGCCCCCCATTATCAAGTCCCCACCACATACCCCATTACAGTCACTGTCCATCAGTGTAGTAAGATGCTATAGAATCACTACTTGTCTTCTCTCTGTTATACTCCCTTCCCCATATGCCCCCTCCTACATTATATGTGATAATCATAATGCTCCCTTTTCCCTCTTACCTCTCCCTTCCCACCCATCCTCCCCAGTCCCTTTCCTTTTGGTAACTTTTAGTCCATTCTTGGGTTCTGTGGGTCTGCTGATGTTTTGTTCCTTCAGTTTTTGATTTGTTCTTATACTCCACAGATGAGTGAAATCATTTGATAGTTGTCTTTCTCCTCTTGGCTTATTTCACTTAGCATAATACCCTCTAACTCCATCCACGTTGCAAATGGTAGGATTTGTTTTCTTCTTATGACTGAATAATCCCATTGTGTATATGTACCACATCTTCTTTATCCATTCATCTACTGATGGACACTTGGGTTGCTTCCATTTCTTGGCTACTGTATATAGTGCTGTGATAAACATAGGGGTTCAAATGTATTTTTCAAACTGGGCTCCTGCATTCTTAGGCTAAATTCCTAGGAGTGGAATTCCAGGTTCAAATAGTATTTCTATTTTGAGTTTTTTGAGGAACCTCCATACTGATTCCCACAATGGTTGAACTAATTTACATTCCTACCAGCAGGGTGGAGGTTTCCCCTTTCTCCACGTCCTCACCAGCATTTGTTGTTGTCTGTCTTTTGGATATTGGCCATCCTAACTGGTGTGAGGTGATATCTCACTGTGTTTTTAATTTGCATATCTCTGATGATTAGGGATGTGGAATATCTTTTCATGTGCCTGTTGGCCATCTGAATTTCTTCTTTGGAGAAGTGTCTGTTCAGCTCCTCTGCCCAGTTTTTAGTTGGCTTATTTGATTTTTGTTTGTTGAGGTGTGTGTGCTCTTTATATAATTTGTATGTCAACCCCTCATCAGATATGTCATTTATGAATATATTCTCCCATAGTGTAGAATGTCTTTGTTCTAGTAATGGCGTCCTTTGCTGTACAGAAGCTTTTCAGTTTGATATAGTCCCACTTGTTAATTTTTGCTTTTGTTTCTTTTTGCTGGGGAGATATGTTCATAAAGAAGTTGCTCATGTTTATGTCCAAGAGATTTTTGCCCATTTTCTAAAGAGTTTTATGGTTTCATTATTTACATTCAACTCTTTGATCCATTTTGAGTTTACTTTTGTGTATGGGGTTAGACAATAATCCAATTTCATTCTCTTATATTTAGCTGTCCAGTTTTGCCAACATCAGCTGTTGAAGAGACTGTCATTTCCCCATTGTATATCCATGGCTCCTTTATCATTTATTAATTGACCATATATGCTTGGGTTTATATCTGGGCTCTCTCGTCTGTTCCATTGGTCTATGGGTCTGTTCTTATGCCAGTACCAAATGTCTTGATTACTGTGGGTTTTAGTAGAGCTTGAAGTCAGGGAGCATAATTCCCCCTGCTTTGTTCTTCCTTCTCCAGATTGCTTTGGCTATTCGGGGTCTTTTGTGGTTCCACATGAATTTTAGAATGATTTATTCCAGTTAATTGAATTATGCTGTTGGTATTTGATAGGGATTGCATTGGATCTGTAGATTGCTTTAGGCAGGAAGGCCATTTTGACAGTATTAATTCTTCCTGTCCATGAGAATGGGATGTGTTTCCATTTATTGGTATCTTCTTTAATTTCTCTCATGAATGTCTTGTAGTTTTGAGGGTATAGGTCTCTCTCTTCCTTGTTTAGGTTTATTCCTAGGTATTTTATTCTTTTTGATGCAATTGTGAATGGAATTGTTTTCTTGATTTATCTTTCTGCTAGTTCATCATTAGTGTATAGGAATGCAACAGATTTCTGTGTATTAACTTTGTATCCTGCAACTTTGCTGAATTCAGATATTAGATCTTGAGTTTTGGAGTGGATTCTTTAGGGTTTTTTATGCACAATATCATGTTGTCTGCAAATAGTGACAGTTTGACTTCTTCCTTACCAATCTGGATGCCTTTTATTTCTCTGTGCTGTGTGATTGCTGTCACTAGGACCTCCAGTAATATGTTGAATAAAAGAAGGGTGAGTGGGCATCCTTGTCTTGCTCCTGATCTTAAAGGAAAAGTTTTCAGCTTCTTGCTGTTAAGTATAATGTTGGATCTGAGTTTGTGATATATGGCCTTTATTATGTTGAGGTACTTGCCCTCTATACCCATTTTGTTGAGAGTTTTTATCATGAATGGATGTTGAATTTTGTTGATTGCTTTTTCAGCATCTATGGAGATGATCATGTGGTTTTTTCCCTTCTTTTTTTGATGTGGTGGATTATGTTGATGGGTTTTCAAGTGTTGTATCATCCTTGCATTCCTGAAATGAATCCGACTTGATCATGGTGTTCAATACTCTTGATGTATTTTTGAATTCATTTTGCTAATGTTTTGTTGAGTATTTTTGCATGTATGTTCATCAGGGATATTTGTCTGTAATTTTCTATTTTTGTGGGATCTTTGCCTGGTTTTGGTATTAGAGCGATGCTGGCTTCATAGAATGAGTTTGGAAGTATTCCCTCCTCTTCTATTTTTTGGAAAACTTTAAAGAGAATGGGTATTATGTCTTCTCTAAATGTCTGAAAAAATTCTGCGATGAATCCATCTGGCCTGGAGCTTTAGTTCCTGGGTAGTTTTTTGATTACCGATTTAATTTCATTCCTGGTAATTATTCTGTTTAGATTTCTGTTCCTTCTTTTCTCAGTCTTGGAAGGTTGTATTTTTTCTAGAAAATTTTCCATTTCCTCTAGGTTATCCAGTTTGTTAGCATACAGATTTTCATAGTATTCTCTTATAATTCTTTGCATTTGTGTTGTGTCGATTGTGATTTTTCCTTTCTCATTTCTGATTCTATTTATGTGTGTAGATTCTTTTTTTATCTTAATAATTCTGGCTAGGTGTTTATCTATTTTGTTTATTTTCTTTTAGAACCAGCTCCTGCTTTCATTGGTTCTTTCTATTGTTTTATTCTTCATATTTTTAAATTTATGCTCTAATCTTTATCACGTCCCTCCTTCTACTGACTTTGGGTCTCATTTGTTTTTCCTTTTCTAGTTTTGCTAACTGTGAGTTTAGTCTGTTTATTTGAGATTTGTTCTTCTGTTTTGAGGTATGCCTGTATTGCAGTGTACTTACCTGTTAGTAAAGCCTTTACTGCCTCCCACAGAGTTTGTATTGTTTAATTATTGTTGTCATTTGTCTCCACTTATTGTTTCATCTCTGTTTTTATTTGGTCATTGATCCATTGATTATTTAGGAGCATGTTATTAAGCCTCCATGTGTTTGTGGGCTTTTTCATTTTCCTTCTGTGATTTATTTCTAGTTTCATACCTTTGTGATCTGAGAAGCTGGTTGGTACAATTTCATTCTTTTTTAATTTACTGATGCTCTTTTTGTGACCTAGTATATGATCTATTCTTGAAAATGTTCCATGTGCACTTGAGAAGAATGTGTATCCTATTCCTTTTGGATTGAGTGTCCTGTAGAGGTCCATTGGGTTCATCTGTTCTAATACGTTGTTGAGTGCCTCTGTCTCTTTGCTTATTTTCTGTCTGGTTGATCTGTCCTTTGAAGTGATTGGTTTGCTGAAGTCTCATAAAATGAATGCATTACATTCTATTTCCCCTCTTTAATTCTGTTGGTATTTGTTTCACATATGTAGGTGATCCTGTGTTGGGTGAATATATATTTATAATAGTTACATCCTCTTGTTGGACTGGCCCCTTTATCATTATGTAATGCTTCCTGGTTTTTTCTGTCACTTTCTTTGTTTTGAATTCTTTTTTGTCTGACACAAGTACTGCAACTCCTGCTTTTTTCTCCCCTTTACTTGCCTGAAATACCTTTTTCCATCCCTTTACTTTCAGTCTGTGTAGGTCTTTGGGTTTGAGGTGAGTCTCTTGTAGGTAGCATATAGATGGGTCTTGTTTTTTATCCATTCAGTGACTCTATGTCTTTTGATTGATGCATTCAGACCATTTACATTTAGGGAGATTATTGATATGTACTAATTGTCATTGCAGGCTTTAGATTCATGTTTACCAAGGGTTCAAGCTAATTCCCTTACTATGTAACAGTCTAGTTTAAGTCAGTTTGTCTACTATTACAAACACTACCTTAAATGTTCTTTTTATTCTCCTTTTTCTTCCTCCTCCATTCTTTATATGTTAGGTTTCATATTCTGTACTCTTTGTCTATCCCTTGATTGACTTTGGGGGTAGTTGATTTGATTTTGAATCTGCTTATTCATTAATTGTTCTACTTTGCTGTATTTTTACTTCCCCTGGTGACATCTATTTAGGCTTAGGAATACTTCCATCTATAGCAGTCCCTCCAAAATGCACTATAGAGGTGGTTTGTGAGAGGTAAATTCTCTCAGCTTTTGCTTATGTGAAAATTGTTTAATCCCCCCTTCAAAGTTAAATGACAACCTTACTGGGTAGAGCATTCTTCATTCCAGGACCTTTTGCTTCATTGCATTAAATATATATTGCCACTCGGTTCTAGCCTGTAAGATTTCTGTTATATTCCTATTCTGTAATTTCTATTCCATTTACTGTCTTCTACTACATCCAATCTGCTTTTAAATTCCTCCACTGTGTTTCATTTCAGATATGGAGTTTCTTAATGATTAAATCTCTGTCTTAAGTTCATCCCTGAGTGTTTTAATATTTTTCTGTACCTCCTTGAGCATGTTTATGATTTTTATTTTGAACTCTCAGGAAGACTGGTGAGTTGAGTTTCATTTGGCCCTTTTCTGGGGTTTTTGAGATTTTGGTCTGAACCAGGCTTCTTTCACTTTTCATATTTCTATGTGGCACCCTCCAGTGCCCAGAACATCTAGTCTCTTGAGATGCTCAGCCCCTAGAGTGAGGTTGGGGTTTGTAGGGGAGCGATGCTGCTGCCTGGGGGGTAGGAAAGGACTGTTTCCTGATTCCCATCTGCAGTGCCTGTCTCCAGTGTCAGATCCAGTGGGCTGAGCAAACAGGTGTAAGTTTCTGTTCTTTATGTCTCTAGCTGTTGTAGGTGTGGCCTCCCTCTGGCTGGCCTGACACCAGTGCAGTGACTGCCAGTTTGTGTGCAGGTGCCTGCAGGCCAGGAGGAAGGTGCAAGAGGCTGAGTGTCACAGTGGAGGGCCTCGGAGTTGAGTAGCCAGCCGGGGGGATGGAGTGCCTGAAGATCCTCAGAGTTCCCAACCTGCTGGGCAGAGTGCACCCAGACAACCTTGTCCAACTTTCCCTTTTTCCTGCGCAGCAAGCCCCATGTAAACTCCACCCCTTCAGTAGCCCTCTCGCTGCAGGAAGCCTCTCAGACCACCTGCCTTTCCTTTGTCCCAGAGCTGCTGGATGTGGATCCTCATCTTTCACAAATGACTGGAATCTCAGTCTCTCAAGCACTCTGCCTGTCCCAGCTCCCCAACCCTACCAACCTCCAGAGTACCAGAGAATGTAGGTTTGTGTTACAAAGCAGACCTCCAGGGCTGGGTGTTCAGCAGTTCTAGGCTTCCAATCCCTCCCTACTCCATTTCTCTTCCTCCCACTGGTGACCTGGGGTGGGGGAGGGGCTTGGGTCCCGCCGGATCAAGGCTTTGGTACGTTACCCTGCTTCATGAGGTCTGCTCTGTTCGTGAGGTCTGTATGCAGTCTGGTGCAGCCTTTCCTCCTGTTGCTGCTCCAGGGTTGGCTGTATTAACTATATTTTTGTAGTATATGTGGTTTTGGGAGGATTTATCTGTCTCACCTCTCATGCCGCCATCTTGAATCTCTACTCTGATTGCAAATATTTTATCCTATTCTGTTGGTTGCCTTTTCAATCTGTTGATTATTTCCTTTCATCACATCTGCCTCTTTTTTAAAGATCTTCTTGTATGTTGAGTATCAGAAAAGCTTCTCAGATTAGGATTTATTACTTGTGTGTGATATAACACCTGCTGTACTTAACTATCATTTAATTAATGTCTTTAAAGACAGGTTCTGGGTACTATTCAGTTTAGTGTTCTTAGTTCCTAGATCAATAAGTGTTTAAATCCTTATCTCTCATTTATATACCTGGCTTTCCTTGACTCAGAGTTAACTCCCTCTCCACACTAGGGCTACCAGAGCATGCCAGTTAATTAGTTATGCCTTGAGTGGGGGGATTCCGACCAGGTTAGGAATTAGACTGTTAGGAACAGGAAGTGGTCACTAAGCAGTTCCACTGGTGAACTCAGTTTCTATAGTTTGCAGAATCTGGTGATCTGCCATCAGCTGTCCATGGAAGGTGCTCTTAGTTCAGCATTCTTTCTCTAAGCTATACTAACAAGAGAACTGTAAAAAATTCCTGGTTGGTCATCATGGGGTTTCATTCATTTTTGTGATTTCTCTAACACCTAGCATAGCGTCAGACACAGCAAGTACAAAAATAGTCCAGGAAGAAGAATATTGGGTCGGAAGTCAGAAGATTTGGATTGACTCAAGGGATGCTGCTTATATGGGGTGCAATCATGAGCAAATCATTTAACCTCTCAGGCAATTTGTTTCCTTGCTTTGAGCAATAGTTCTCTCAATTTTTATGATTTCCATAGGTACTTTCTAATTCTTCATAGAATTGAAATACAGACCTGCTTTTTCATAAGATTTGATATTCTAGGATTTTCTGAACATATCTACACTCTTTTTTTCCTTTTCTTTTTCTAAAGAGGAAATAGGCAAAATTGGTAGGGCAATTATTCTCTCTTAGTAATTTTGATATGAATTTAATTTAATATTTGTGATATAGCATCCTTGTACAAAAGTACACTAATAGTATTTAATTAATTACTTTTTAAATAAATACCTGTCCTATAGCTTTACAATAGGCCTAGAGGCTAATAATCATGTTAACTATGGCACCATTTTCATTTGACTGTGGCAAACACTAATCATGATTTTGCACTAGGTTGGCATTTTTTTACTTAATGCAGAACGTTAAGGTGAGTGAAGAGACTGAAGTTCCTATACAGAGCTAGTGTTGATATATTAAATTAACTTTTTTCTCTTGCTCTTCAAGTTTTGGAAAATGTTATATAGTGCTTGAAATGTCTCAGAAGTTTAGAAATACTTCATGATTTGTTACAAAGGACTATGAGACGGTGTGATCTGGAAAGCAGAGAGTCTTCAACTGTATTTGTTCCCAATGGGATCTTGCTGCTGTCAATTATATTAGGGAAGAGTGCAAAGTCATGGCACATCATTGCCAAAAATAGTCCAGTCAGGGGATCAGCTCCAAGTTGCTACTTATGCTGCAGTTGCATGCCAGGATTGTTTTGCTCCACCTGAACCTTGGGAATCCTGAAGCTAGGTATTTGGTCACTAAATCTCCTCCTCCCCCTGCTCACACACAACACCTCCCCACCCCATTTACAGAACACAACACATACCACACACACACACACACACACACACACACACACACACACACACACACACACACCCCTAGAGTAACTGAGAACTGATGCTTCACTGAGCATCTGCATCTGAAATAGGAGGCCCATGACCCATGAGCAAACTAATTAAGGCAACCAAGTTGATGTCAGGGACCTATAGGTACCCCTCCAGAGCCTCCTATTGCCTCTCCCTCCCCCAGTCTGTGTGTGCTCCTGCTTGTGCTCTGTTCTCAAGGTCTTTGTCACTGCAATGCTCAGTCAGTGACTGAATTCCCTTTCAGAATTAAAAGGTCTTTATGCTGTAGAAAATTCCACCCAGCCTGGTGTGAATTAGAATGTGTTCATGGGGGCATTCAAAGACCAACTGGGACCCCTCTCCTTCTGTGATCATATGAATGAGACATTTGGCAAAGCAGGGCTGCCTGAAAGTTTAGTTTTACTTAAGTGACTGACATTCTTTCTAGGAGTTTTATCAGCCAAATCCTTTTCTTGTACTTGAGGGAAATATTTTTATGATGCTTGAATAAGTGGAACCCTTCCTAGGCATTTAACTTCCTTTGATTTGAATCCAGTGCCCTAGTAGTCCAGCTTTTTGGGTTTTGGGCTACATGTGCAGGTGGAAGGTGAGAGATACCTGTTACCTAGGGCAAAGGCGGTCCTTATTGAGCTTCAATTCATTCATCAGACATCGAATAAAGGGAAGTGGGGGTAAGATTCAGAGCACATTGGAAAAGTCCCACACTTTGCAATTTCCACATTTTTATATCCTCAAGGCAGGGAGAGAGTGTTGGGCTGAGGGTGACAAAAGCAATTTTGGCCAATTCTGTACAGATTCTGTATAGATGGTGTATTAGTTTCTTAGGGCTGCTGTAACAAATTACCACAAACTGGGTAGCTTAATAAAACAGAAACTTATTCTCTCACGGCTCTGGAGGCCAGAAGCTCCAAATCAAGGTCTTAGCAGATCTATATACCCTTTTTGAAGGCTCTAGGAGAGATTCGGCCCCATGACTTTCTCTTGGAGTTGACTTATAAATGCAGGGCTACCATCTCTGTCTCTGTCATTACATGACATTCTTCCTGTGGGCCTCTGTCTGTGTCTCTGTTTTATCTTCTTATAAGGACACTGGTCATAACAGATAAGGGCGTATCCTAACTGCGTATGACTTGATTACATCTGAAAGACCCTATTTTCAAATAAGGTCATATTTATAACATTCACTGAGTGTTAGCACTTCCGTATATATTTTTTGAGGATATAATTCAACTTACGAGAGGTGGGTTGGCAGTGAGGCTGGCATGCAGTCTTGGAGAACTTCTATTAAAACCTAGATCATAACCATTTCATTTTATTCATAAGAATATTTGTCAAATTTCTTGGATCTGTGGGTTAATAGTTTTCATCAATCATGAACAAGTTTTGGCCTTTATTTCTTCAAATATTTTTCCATCCACTCCACTCTTCTATTCTTCAGGGACTCCAATTATATGTACATTAGGCCTCTACAATTCCATAGCTCACTGACACTGTTAATTTTTTTCTTTCTGCATTTCATTTTGAATACTCTCTTGCTTTGTCTTCATAGTTCGCAATGCTCTAATTTTGCAATAGTTAATGTGCTGTTTATCCCATGCAGTATATTTTTCATCTTAGACATTAAGGTTTTTAACTCTAGAAATTTTATTTGGGCCTTTTAAAATATCTGTCATGTCTTAATACATTCAGTCTTCTAGCTTCTTGAACATATGGGGTACAGTTATAATAATTTAATATTCTTGCCTAATAACTTAATTTATTTGTCATTTTTCCATTGGTTTCACTTGATTTATTTTTTTCTGCTTGCTTGCATTCCTGGTAATCTCTGCATGCTAGTCATCATAAATTTTAAATTGTTGGGTGCCACATATTTTTGTATTCCTATAAATATTCTTGGGCTTTCTTGTAGAAAGGAGTTAAGTTATTTAGAAACAGCGTGATCCTTTGAAGTCTTCCCTTTAAGCTGTGTTAGGTGGGTCCAGAGCAGCATTTAGTCTAGGGTAGAACAAAAGGTACCCTATGTCCTCGCCTTCATGTCAGAGCTCTACCCTAACTAACTGTAAACCTGTACTCCCTGTGCACCTTATAGAACACCTAAACATAACCCGAGCCCTGGCTCCCGGACCTGATGACTCACCATAAACCTGAACCTCAGTGAGAACTTGCCCTCACATCAGAGATGGACCCTAATCCTAACAGTAATCCTATCCTCCCAATACCCCTTACCAAACACCAAACCTTAATCCTAGCCCTGGCCCCTGGAGCTGAATCCACCATCACGATCGATGTAGCCCATGCCTCACCGCAGACGTCAAACTCAATCCGACCTCACTCTCACATCAGAGCCAGACCCTAACTCTAACTGTAGCCCTAGCCTCCCTGAATAACTTACTGATCAGGCCCCTGGATCTGAACCCATGAAAATACCTATGTCTCACCATAACCCTGGACCTTAATAATGCCCTCAGCCTCCCATTAGAGCTGGACCCTAACTCTAACCCTGACCTTATCCTCCCTGTAAACCTTAGACAACACCTAATGCTTATCCTTGGCCCTGTGTCCCCAACCCTCACTGTCACAATCGACATCAACCAAGCCTCACTGTAACCCTGAAACTCAATGTCTCCCTCACCCTAAGATCAGAGCCAGAAGCTCACTCTAGCCATAACCCTATCCACACCATACACCTAAGTGAACACCTAACCCTACCCCTAACCCTGGGGCCTAGACCTGAACCCTCACAGACATGATCGACATCACCCAAGGCTCATTATAACCCTGAACCTCAATCTTGCCCTCGCCTTCACTTCAGAGCTGGACCCTAACTCTACACATATCTGTATCCCTCATACACCTTACCGAACAATGAACACTAACTCTAGAACTGGCCCATGGACCTAACCCCACCCCATCACCATTGACGTCAGTCCACCAAACCATTCTGAAATGCAATCATGCCTTTGCACTCACATCAGAGCCGCAAAATAATTATAAACATAACCGTATTTTCCCCATACACCTTACCCAACACCTAACCCTAACCCTAGCCCTGTCTCTGGTACCTGACCCTTCATCATCATGATCGTAGTAACCCACGCCTCACCGTAACCCTGAACCTCAATATTGCACTTGCCCTCAAATCAGAGATGGTACCTAACTCTAACTGTAAACCCATCCTCCCCATACACCTTACCAAAGACCTAACCCTAACCCTAACCCTTACCCCTGGACCTGATCCCATGACGTCACCCATGCTGCACCATAAACCTGAATGTCAATCTCGCCCTCATCCTCATATCAGAGCCTGACCCTAACTCTAACTGTAACCCTATCCTGCATGTACACCTTACTGAACAACTAACCCTAACCCAAAGCCTGGCACCTGAACCCTACCCCTCACTGTCACCATCGTCCTCGCACATGCCTCACTGTAACAATGAACCTCAGTCTCGCCCTCACCTTCACAACAGAGCTGGTCCTTAACTATACACTTAACCGTATACCCCCATACACCTTACTGCACACCAAATGCTATCTCTAGAACTGGGGCCTGGATGTAACCTCACCACGTCACCATCGATGCCACCCAAATATAACCGTTATACTGAAATGCAATCTCACCCTCGCCCTCACATCAGAGCTGCACACTACCTATAACCATAACCTTATTTTCCCCATACACCTTAAGGAACACCTAACCCTAACCCTAGCACTGTCTCCGGGACCTGACCCCTCACCATCACCATCCAAGTAACCCACACATCACCATAAACCTGAAACTCAATATTGCCCTCACCCTCACATCAGATCCTGACCCTAACTCTAACTGTAACCCTATCCTGCATGTGCACCTTACTGAACAATTAACCCTAACACTAACCCTGGCCCCTGGCCCCTACCCCTCACCATCACCATCGTCCTCACCCAGGCCTCACAGTTACCCTGAACTTCAGTCTCACCCTCACATTCACAACAGAGCTGGTCCTTCACTATACACGTTACGGTATACCACCATACACCTCACTGCACACTGAACGCTACCTCTAGAACTGGTTCCTGGACGTGACCCCACCCCATCATCGACGCCACACAAACATAACCATTATCCTCAAATGCAATCCCGCCCTCGCCCTCACATCAGAGCCGCACACAACCTATAACCATAACCTTATTTTCCCCATATACCTTACCAAACACGTAACCCTAACCCTAACCCTGTCCCTGGGACCTGACCCCTCATCATCACCATCCATGTAACCCACAAATCACCATAAACCTGAAACCCAATATCGCACTCATTCTCACATCAGATCTGGAGTCTAATTCTAACTGTAAATATCTCCTCCCATATACCTTACTGAACACCTAAACCTAACCTTAACCATGGTCCCTGGACCTTACCCTCATCATCAACATCTTTGTCACCCTTTCCTCACTGTAACCCTGAACTTCAATCTTGCTCTTGCCCTCACATCAGAGCCTGATCCAAACTCTAAACATAACCCTATCCTGCCTGTACACCTTACCAAACAACTAACCCTAACCCTAATCCTGGCCCCTGGCCCCTACCAGTCACTGTCACCATCAACGTCACCCATGCCTCACCATACCCCTAACAACAATCTAAGCCTCGCCATTACATCAGAGCAGGACCGTAACTCTAACCCTAAATCTGTCCTTGCCGTACACCTTACTGAACAACAATCCCTAAGCCTAGACTTGGCCCCTGGATCTGAACCTGCAACAATACCTATGTCTCACCATAACTCTGAACCTCAATAATGCCCTCATCCTCACATCAGAGCTGGACCCTAACTCAGAGCCCTGACTCTTAAAACAGACGCGAACCATGAATATTGACATCACCCGAGTATCACTGTAACACTGTAATTCAATCTCGATGTCACCCTCACATCAGAGCCACATCTTAAATGTAACCATAACCCTATCCTGCCAGTACACCTTACTGAAACCATAACCCTAACACCAGCCCTGGCCCACAGACCTGACCCCACACAGTCAAAATTGACATCACCCACAGGTCACTGTTAACCTGTCGTGAAATCTCTCCATCACACTCAAAGCCAGATCCTCATGGTAAACATACTGCTATCCTGCCCATACCCATTACTGAACACTTAACCCTTACCCTTGCCCTGGCCCCTGCAGCGGACCACTCACCATCATTTTAGTGTCAGCCCCAGTAAATCGTAAACCTGAGACACAATTTTGCACTCACCCTCACATCACAGCCGAATGCTAACTCTATCCAAAAGCCTATCAGCCCCGTGTACCATCCCAAACACCGAACCATAACCCTAGGCCTGACTCTTGGAACAGAACCCTACCAAGAATATCGACATAACCCATGTTTCACTGTAACACTGTAATTCAATCTCACTGTCTCCCTCACATCAGAGCTGTATCCTAAATGTAACCAGAACCCTATCCTGCACGTATAATTTAGTGAAACCCTAGCCCTAACCCTAGCTCTGGCCCCTGGACCTGACCCCTCATGGTCAGCAACATCATCCACACCTCAACGTAAACCTGTCATTCAATCTCGCCCTCACCCTCACATCTGAGAAGATCGTCAGTGAAAACGTAGCACTATCCTACCCATGCACATTACTGAACACTTAACCCGAACCCTATCCCTGGTCCCTGCACTGGACACGTCAATATCATTTTAATGTCATTCCCACTAAATCATAAACCTGAGACACATTCTCACACACACCCTGACATAACAGCTGGACACTAACTCTAACTGAAACCCTATCAGCCCTGCACACTTTCCGAATCACCAAACCCTAACCCTAGCCCTGATTCTTTGACTAGACCCTTACCAAGAATATAGACATCACTCATGTCTCACTGTAACACTGTAATTCAATCTTGCTGTCGTCCTCATGACAAATCCTAATGTAACCAGAGCCAAATCCTAAATGTAACCAGAACTCTATCCTCCCCGTAAACCTTACTGAACCCCTAAACTTAACCCTAGCCCTGTCCCCTGGACCTGACACCTCACAGTCAACATCGATATCACCCACAGCTAACCATAACCTGATGTGCAATTTCACCCTCACTCTCATATCAGAGCCAGATCCTCACTGTAAACGTAGTGCTATCCTGCCCATAACCATTATCAAACACTTAACCCTAACCCTAGCCATGCTTCCTGCACAGGACCCCTCACAATCATTTTAGTGTCAGCCCCACCAAATTATAAACCTGAGACATAGTCTCGCACACAGCCTCACATCACAGCAGGTTTCCTAACTCTAACCGAAAGCCTATCAGCTCCATTCACCTTCCCAAACACCGAACCCTAACACTAGCCCTGACTCTTGGAACAGACCCCTACCAAGTATATCGATGTCATCCGTGTCTCACTGTAAGAATGTAATACAATCTCACGGCCAGTCTCACATCAGAGCAGAATCCTAAATGTAAGCAGAAACCTATCCTGCCCATCCACCTAACAGAAACCCTAACCCTAACGCAAACCTGGACCCTGGACCTGACCCCTCACGGTCAACATCTACATCACCCACAACCCACCATAAACCTGATGCACAATCTTGCCCTCACTCTCACATCAGAGCAAGATCCTCACTGTAAACGTAGTGTTATCCTGCCCGTAAAACACTTAACCCTAATCCTAGCACTGTTCCCTGCACCATACCCCTCACCATCATTTTAGTGTCTGCCCCAGCAAATTGCAAATCTGAGACACAGTCTCGCACTCAGCCTCACATCACAGCCAGACCCTAACTCTAACCGAAAGCCTATTAGCCCCGTATCCTTCCCAGACACCGAACCCTAATCCTAGCCCTGACTCTAGGGACAGACCCCTACCAAGAATATCGTCACCCATGTCTCATTGTAACACTGTAATTCACTCTCGCTGTCACCCTCACATCAGAGCCTAATCCTAAATATAACCAGAACCCTATCCTGCCCATACACCTTATCGAACTCCTAACCATAAACCTAATCCTGGCACCTGGACCTGACCCCTAATGGTCAATATAGACATCACCCAGAGCTCACAGAAAACATGTTGCTCAATCTCGCCCTCATCCTCACATCAGAGCCAGATCCTCACTGTTACCATAGTGCTATCATGCCCATACCCATTACCGAACACTTAACCCTAACCCTAGACCTGGCCCTTGCACCAGACCCCTCACCATCATTTTAGTGTCAGCCCAACCGAATCTAAACCTGAGACACAATCTCGCACTCACCCTCACATCACAACCAGACCCTAACTCTATCCAAAAGCATATAAGGCCCATATACTTTCCAAACACCAAAACCTAACCCTAGCCCTGATTCTTGAACAGATCCATACCAATAATATTGACGTCACCCATGTTTCAGTGTAACACTGTAATTCAATCTCACTGTCGCCCTCACATCAGAACCGAATCCTAAATGTAACAAGCAAGCACCCTATCCTGACTGTACAACTTAATGAACCCATAACCCTAAACCTAGCCCTGGCCCCTGGACCTGAACAATGATGGACAAAAGTGACCTCACCAAAAGCTCACCATAAAACTTTCACTCAGTCTCACCCTCACCCTCATATCAGAGCCAGATCGACACTGTAACCATAGTGTTAACCTGAACGTACTCATTTTCGGACACTTAACCCTAAGCCAAGCCCTGGCCCATGCACTGGATCCCTCACCATCAAATGGATTTCTCCCACTTTATTTCTCTCTTTTAATTTTGGTTTCAAAGGTGTTTTGCCCTGGACTGGGAAAATATTTTCTCTCTGGAGTTATAGTAGGTTCAGGGAACTGAAGGCCACTGTGTTTGGAACTAGTAAATGATGAGCAGAGGGAGAATGGACGGGATCTGAGGTAGTATCTCAGGATGATTTTAACTGAGAATCATGACCCTAATTGGCTTAGACAATAAGGAAGTAATTTATCTCACATGGGATGTTTAGAGATAGAGTGGCTCCAGGATTAGTTGATTCAGTAGCTCAGTGAAGTCATAAAGATGCAGGTTTTCTGCATTCCTTTGCTATGCCATCTTTTAGCAGCTTCCCTCCTGATCTCAAGCTGGTTGCAGTTGGTTTAGATAAATACTTAAGCACAATAATGCTAGAGAAGAAGAAAAGGTTCAGTGCCTTCTTTTCAGGATGAGGAAGGCTTTCCTAGAAGCAACCCATCTAATTTCCTCTCATGTGTCATTTGGCTGAGTTTGGATCTCATGCCCATACAGTGGTAAGACAACAATGGTAAGAATGGAGTTACCATGTTTGGTTTTGCTCAATGGTCATCACAATGTGGTCCCTGGAGTAGCAACATCATGGTTACCATGGAGTGCAGAAATGCAGGACCTCCGGGGTCAGAGACTCTGCGAGTGGCATCCAGTCATATCAATGTCCTTACAAGTCCTCCAGCTGATTCTGATGCACTCAATTTTTTTTTTTTGGTTTTCAGTATATATTTAAAGTAGAACAAGGTATAAACTTGTAAGATCTATTGACAATTATGATACAGCCGTAAATTTGAGAACGTTAAATCTGAGAGGTATTCATCAGGACTTTTTAGGGTGGGGGACTTTTGACCAATTTTACTATGTCTCTGGGGAGAAAGAGGTAAGTAGATTTTTATTTACATCTGAATCGTTAAAGCAGTGCCTAGTCTTAGTGTGTGTGCTGTCAATCAAGTCACCTGGGATTTGAATAAGGTTCCATTTCAAGCCTAGAGGAATGCACTGCCTTCTTAGAAAGTTTATAATTCCCCATGAGCTTTGTACTTTCTTCTTAAAAAAGCCCCAAAACTTAAAAAAAGCAGTATTTTTTAAGAACAGTTTTAAATTTACAGAAAAATTGAACAGATAGTACAGAGTTCCCTTATAGCACCCATCAGTTTCTTCTATTATTAACATTTTACATTAGTATACCACAGTTGTTACAATTAATGAACCAAATTTTGATATATTATTATTAACTGAAGTCCATAGTTTATTCAGATTTTCTTATTTTTTGTCTTCTAATGTCCCTTTTCTGCTCCAGGATCCCATCCAGGATGCCACATTGCAGTTAACTGTAATTTCCTTAGGTTCCTCTTGGAGGTGATAGTTTCTCAGATATTCTTATTTTTGCTGACAGTTTTAAGTACTGGTTTGGTCACGTGGTAGGATGCCCCTCCACTGGAATTTGTCTTAGGTTTTTCTCATGATTAGAATGGGGTTATAATATTGGGAGGAAGACCACAGAATAAAGTATTATTTTTCATCAAGGGTGCATATTATCAATTTGATTTATGACTAATGATATTGGCCTTTATTTCTCTGTTAGGATGGAAAATCTACAATATTTATTTGGAATTCTACAGCAGCGATATTTGTGTCTTCTCCCCATTTATTAATTTAATTGATCATTTATATTGGTATGGATTCATGAGTTTTATACTTTGGGTTATAATCTAATACTACTTTATTTTCTTGCTCAAATCATTTGAGCTTTGGGGCCACTGGGGACTCAGTTGGCTCCTGTGCCCTTCTGGTGTATGTCCATCAGTGTGTATGTTAGCACTTCCTTACTTTATGACACTATAACATGCTCCACACTCATTTTGCATATTTTCTATCACAGTCCTAGAATCAGCCATTTGACACTCAAGTTTGAAAACCACTGATTTAGGCTAATCATTTGAGGAATGAATATATGTTAGGGATGAAAGCATAAAGCACCATAGGGATCAGATCATCAGAAAAGTAAACCAAAGTAAAGAGTTATATGCTCTTCCAAATATCATTAAATACCACTGGAAATTTTAGTTAGGGAGAAATATAATTTGACTTTTCTATCTTTGATCTACTTGCTGAATAGAGAATAGGTTATAAGGGAAAGCATGAGTAAAAGCAGAGAAACAGTTTAGGAGGCTATTACACTTAACCTGGAGAAAACTGACAATGGCTTGAATGAAAGTGTTAGCCATGGTATGGCTAAGTGAGAGGAGGCTGGATTTGGAATATGTTTCAGAGGTAGAACTCAAAGTGTCAGCTGATTGATTAATGAATAGGATGTAGGGTATTGTTGATATTAATAGGGACTGAAGGGAATAAAGGAGACAAATGAAGGATAAAGGTGAAGGACAAAGGAGTCAGAGAATCAAGAGCAATAGGTGAGTGGTGGTGCTATCAGGTGATGAAGGAAAATTTGCAGAGGAGCAGGTTTTGAGTTTGAAAATGAAGAGCTCTATGTTGGTTATGTTAAATATGAGATGCCTATTGTGCTAGAGGGGAATTTCAGCTCTGGGAATGTTCACTCTGGATTTGGTGAGATTAAATAATGACAGTGGAGTGTTGGGGGTAAAAGGGTTTATACCAAGTTTTATTTTTGTGGTGGCAGGTAGAGTGCTAGAATCACATCTGTGACCAGCAAGTCTGCAATCCACCTCTGCCTCTAACTCCACCAGTTGGGGTAGAGCACTGGGCAGAACTCTTTGTATAGCAACACAGACAATTCTGGCTCATTGCCAACATGTGTGTAAGCATTAGCCTATTCAGTAGGCCAATTGCATCATTGCACATGCACAGAGGGCAAGTAGATTAGGGTCAGGTGAGGATCCTGGCCATGGGAACTTCCATTTTCCCTGCACATAGTAAACATACAAGACACATTGAATGGACAGCTTGCAGGTTTGGACTTGGAGAGATGTGAGGGTTGGAGATATAAATTTTGGAATGCATAGCACCTAGATGGTCATGCAACTAGATGATAGTCGCTTTGGGGAAGAATTTTAGTAGACAAGTGGTGAGGGATTACCCAGGAGTTAGGCAGAGGAGGAAGACCCAAGAAAGTAGATCAATGGAAAAAATCATGGAGTTCGCTGTTATGGAAGTCAAGGCAAGAACTTGTTTCAGGAAGGATGTAGTAATAACACTGTCAGATGCTGCTGAGAGACTGAGGATGACGAAAGCAGTGACTTGCCCATAGAATTTGGCTGGAAGGTACTGGTTGGTAATTTTCACAAGAACTGTTTCAGTGGAGTGGTAGGGATGAAAGTTTGTTTGGAGTGGTTTCAAGGAAATTACATAATAAGAAGGTAGAGAGGGAGTCTAGATGAATTGCATTGTAAGGGGTGTTAATAAATGTATGAATAGTTTTAAGGTAATGTGGGTGTTGGTTTGCAAACTGCCCCCTTACACAGAGGGCAGGGAGAAATCAAAGAAAGATGCAGGCTGCTACAGATTAGTATGTGGCAGATTTAATAAGTAAGGGAACTTACTTACAAGGCTTGTCTTTGACAGCCACATAAAGAGCAGATTTCCACACCCACTCACCAAATCTTAAAAATTTATATAGGGCTCTTAACTGGGTTCAATCATATATACTATCCAGATGGTCTCAAGGTTGTTACTTAAGGATGTTCCTTGGGAAGCTCCTAGAGAAGGGAAGGCAAATTAATGCACCTTCTAATGACAAGCATGGGGCTGAGGAACCTCTGATTGCCTGCGTGCAGCTCTTAGGTCAACCAGTGGTCACATCTTCTCAATGACCTCCCCCAACAGTGGGATCATGGAAGCTTCTTTTTTAAGATGTGAAATATTTAAACTTGCTTGTATATCAGCAGGAATGATCCAGTTGAGAGGAGTAAAATGATAATGTAGAAAAGAGTTATTGTTATTTAGCAGAAACCAAAAGGAATTTCATATGGAGCAGTGTCTTGCCTGAGGGTTTCAGCCATGGGTAAATTTACTATGGATTTGGTGAGACTGAAAAATGACAACAGAATGTTCTTGGGGTAAATGGGTTTATACCTGGCTTTAGTCTCACAGCAGTAGGTTGAGCACTAGAATCTATCTGCCTCCAGCAGTCTGCAGGCCTGTAACCCACTTCTGTCTCTGTCTCCACCCAGAGTACTGGATGGAGCTCTTTATATAGTGACTCAGTCAGTAGCAGCTTATTGCCTATGGGTGTGGAAGCAGAAGCCTAGCAGCAGGCCAATTACATCATCAAATAGTTTAGGGTCAGGTGAGGATCCTGGCCACAGGAACTTCAATTTTCCCCACACTGATGTATGTCAAAGAAAAACTTCAACTTGAACTTAAATTTAGGACTTGGCTTGCTCCAATTCTGACTCTGAAATCTATACCAAAGTCTTGATAAACATCTTTTCTGCATGGGTCTTAACCTGAATGGTTATACAAAAATGAGCATATTGAAAAATGCAATGAAGTACAAACAAAATTTAGTTAAATTTAAAACCATCCTGGGTAATGAATATACCAAAGGAGATTGCAGAAATTAACTGCAACAAGTTAGCAGAAGCAGTATAAACAAGAAATCAAGTAACAATTTTAATAGGCTTCTGAAGGAGAGATAACCCAGATCAAATTGAAAAACATGGAGTGTAGAAGGAGGTTAATTGGAGGTGGTTATTTATAAGTTTGTATCTCTCACATTCTTTAATCTATCTAAGTATAGACTATGTTGTGCTTATGTGGGCAAGAATTGTGTATGAAAAAAATCAGCACATTCTGGTAGTTTTTCAGAAATGCACTGATATCATCTCCTTTGAAGAATTGCACTGTGGCCTTCTAGGACAGGGCTGAGAGGTCTGTGATTGACAACTTGGCCTGAGGGCAGAGAAAGAGCAGGACAATTACCAGGGTGCTGGAAGCACATGTGCCACATCACATCACTAAAGACATTACTCTCCCTCCTGATACCTCATTTCCACCCCAAGTGCACATCAGTATTTGTGTTTCATGATAAAGAAGAAGGTAGCTATTTCAGAGGGGATAGAGTGGGATGGTTAAGAATTTGGGCTTTGGGTTAGAGAACCTGTGTTTCAATTTCAGCTTGACTACTCATTAATTACCTTTTTTTTCAGCTTCAGTTTCTCATCTGTCAAGCTGGAATAACAACAGTACTCTTACCCCCTGGAATTGTTGGGAGGTTTATATCCAGTAATGCCCAGAATTATACCTTTTTAAAGAAAAGGATGCTTCCATACATGGAAGAGGAAGCAAGTAATATTTGACCACCTAAATGTCTAGAGTGTTTTATGTACATTATAATTCTATAATCCTTTGAATAAATTGGTTTTCTCTCCACTTTATGAATGAGGAAACTGAAATTTACCAAGATTAAAAACTTGCCCAGATTCACTGTGGATAAAGGGAAGGTTCCTGTGGCTAGGATTCCCACCTGGCCCTGGTTGGCTAGCTCACTACACATGTGTGGACAATACATTGCTATTGACTCTATATAAAGAGCTCCACCGAGTGACACGGAGGCATGGTGTCTTGCCAATGGGTTTCATCCCCAGGCAAGTTCGCTATGGATTCAGTGTGACCAAAGAAACTGACAGTAAAACGTTCTTTGGGGTGAAAGGGTTTATTACCCGGCTTGTTCTCCAGCGGTAGATCGAGCACTAGCATCTCTACCTCCGCCCAGAGCACTGGGCCGAGTTCTCTGTATAGCGCAATAATAGCTTATTGCCTAAAGGTGTGGAAGCGGCAGCCCAGCAACAGGCCAGTTACATCATCAGGTGGTTTAAGTTCAGTGAGGATCCTGGCCCTAGGAACCCCAACTTCCCCACACATGGCTTCAGGAGAGCAGATACTGGCGTGGTGGCAACACTGAGGACAGAGACTGAGACAGCTGTGGGAGCAGAGAGGCCCAGAGACAGAGACTGGCTTGCTGCATGCATACTTGCTCTGAGTGGATGGGATTTTAGTGATTGACCTGGGGGGAATAAAGTTGGGTATGAACCCTTTCACCCAAAAATGTTCCATTGTCATTTTTCAGTCTCATTAAATCCATAGTGAACTTGCCTGGCTGAAACCCATTGGCAAGACATCAACTCAACCACTGGGTTAAACTCCAGATCTGTCTGATTCAAAACCTATGTTCTTTCCCTTAATGATGCTTTCATAACTTAACTGATTTTAGGTCGAGGTCAAAAATAAATTAACTGTGACTTTAAAGCCAACATAATTGTGATCTGTATTTGTTTTGGAATACTTTTTTTTATATAGACAAGCCCAATGCTGTGCTCACTGTTTATTTCAGAAGAGTTTTCAGTGTTGGCTGCAAACTGGAATTATCTGAGCATGTTAATATTGTTGTTGCCTGAATCTGACCCAGAGATTCTTAATTAGTTTTTCCGTGGGGTTGAGATTTTTTAACTCCACAGATTATTTCAATGTGTGGACAAGATTGAAAAGCACTGCGCTAAAGGTAACTATGTTCCCCACAGCCTTTCTGAGCAGCAGTGGTTATTCTTTGGGTCACGTAATTCTGCAATACTCCACAATTGATTAGATTAAGACCAGTCAATTTATATAATGGTGAAAGGCCATGGCTTACCTTTGTATAAAAAGATAACACAGGTTAATCAAATGCTCTGTTTATTTGAAATGTAATTGAGAAATACCAGGAAAATAGGGTTGTAAACCTGTAGTTCCCAAACTTTATTGGACATTTGAATCACCTGGAAGCTTTTAAAACTTTTAAAACTTCCAATAGTCTGTCTTGCCTCATAACACATCAAATTATAATGTCTAGGGTGGGAGAAAGGTGTAGCTTTGGGAGTAAGGGGATTCCCTGCCCAGGAAAAGTTCCCTATAAATCTGATGAAACTGAAAGGGCACAAGGGGAAGGACAGGTTGGGAGAAAGGGTTTTTATTGCTCACAGCTCAGTCTCTCACTAGGCTTCCCAAGGTGCACTCCGAAGTCCTTCCTCTCCAATAGCAAACCAGCTCCATCCCCTGTGCAGTGCATGCTCTCCTCCCCCTGCCTCCCACTTCCAGTGGGAACTCCATGGACATGTCCTTGGGCACTGGTGGGCACCAGCTCAATTAGGTACCAGGAACAGAAGGGAGGAGAGAATGGCATTTTTCTCTCTACCTCTTGCCCTGGATTGACCAGAAGCTCGGCTGTGGTAAACATCCATTGGTATGTAAGTGGACTAAGGCCACATAGGAAATTCTGGGTGAAAACTTTCATTTACCCCACACCAGGCATTGGTATTTTTGAAAAAACCCAGGTAATTGAAAGGTGTGTCAAAATTTGGGAACCACTGTTTGGAGTGGTGGGAACTTAAACCTAATGGTTGTGATGTGAAACAGCATTTCTCAAACTTAACTGCGGATTCTGATTCAGTACGTCTGTGGGGGTGGGGGTGCTCAAAGTTTTGTGTTTCTAATAAGCTCCCAAATGAAACTGATGGTGCTGGTTCACAGACCACACTTTGAACAGCAATAAGAGAGTCTAAGACACCCTGGGCACAGGTACAAACCAGAATGAGGGAATGGAGATTCTGAGATTAACAACAGAAGTTTCAGAATGGAAGGTGGGAAGACTGATCTATAGGAAGGGCAGAAGAGAACAGATATTTGTTCAGTTAATCTGTTGAGCTGCTGATACTGAGATTCCTACAAGTTCCCTTGGATATGGAAAGACCATTAAGTTCCCATTGTTCCTTAAAATCCGGTTTGGATTTTCCGAGTTTCTTGGTATGTGTGTTTTTATACTAAACCTTCATTAACTGAAGAAGCTGCGCCAGACACTGTTGATTACTCTAGATGGTTCCTCTTTTTCCTCCTTCCAATTTTGTTGACTACTGTATTAGTTATTTTTGCTACATAACAAATTGTTCTCAAAATGAAATGGCTTGAAACAACAAACATTTATAATCTTAGAGTTTCTGTGGTGCAGGAATTCAGGAGCAGCTGATGTGGGGGCTCCTGGCTCTGGACGCTCATGAGTTTGCAGTTGGGACAACGGCAAGGGCGTAGCCCTCTGCAGACCTGACCAGAGCTGAAGGGCCTGCTTGAGGGAGGGCTCGCTCCCTGGGTTGTTGATGGACGCCTCAGTTCTTTGCTGTGTGGGATTCTCCTTACAGTGTCCTCACAACACGGCCATGTGTTTCCTTCAGAGTGAATGACTGAGGAGAGTGACCAAGATGGAAGCTGCAATGTGTTTTGTGACCTACTTAAGCCATACGCCATCATTTCCCCTTCATACTGTTAGAAGTGAGCCACTATCTATCGTTCAGCATTTGCTTTAGGCAGTTCCATATCGAGTGGTTGCAATTCAATAATGGGAAGGGCTGACATTACGATTCCTACTCTCCCTAATTGTTGTGATGTTTTTTGATGGTTATAAGCAATGATTCTAAAGCACCATTTAAGAGGGCACAGAGATCTTTTCCGTTTAGGTAGATACAGCTCAATTTTTAGGTGGAGTGACACTTTCTATACCCCTTGTCTTGCTAGTGGGTTTCAGCCCCAGACAAGTTCACTTTTGATTGGATGAGACCAAAAAATGACAATGGAATGTTCTTCGGGTAGAAGGTTTTATACCCAACTTTATTCCCACAGTGGCAGGTCAATCACTAGAATCCCGTCCACTGAGAGCAAGTCTGCACGCAGCAAGCTGGTCTCTGCCTCTGGGCCTCTCTACTCCAGCAGCTGTCCCAGTCTCTGTCCTCCGCGCTGCCACTACCCTAGCCTCTACTCTCCTGCAGCCGTGCATCCCAGAGCACAGGGGTGGGAGGAGAGGGGGGCGGGATCTTTATATAGAATCAATAATAATTTATTGCCCACATGTGTGCAGTGAGCAAGCGGACCAGAGGTAGGTGATAATCCTGGCCATAAGAACTTTCATTTTTCTCTACATTCCTCTTAAAATGCATTGTATATACAGTCTTTGAGCCTAACACCCTCAGTTGTTATTATTACTTGTTAATTGAAGATGACTTTTCAGGTGAAGAAATGAAAAACTCCTATTAATATTTGAGTAGTAGTTTATTGTTTAGATTCCTTCCAGAAGCCAAGTCTCAGAAAAAATGTTCACGAGTTTTCAGGGCACAGACTTCCCAATTTTCAGATTAGGAAAATGAGGTTGAAAGATGTTATATGCCTTGTCAAAGACAACACTGCCTGTAAGAAGAAAGCCTGTGAGGTTTGTTTTTTTTTTGCACTGTGATTTATTGATTTTTAAGAGAGCAGTCTTCTCTCTTTGAGTCAAATTAGCAATTCTTCCATGTACTGGATAACTAAAAGATGCTTTATCCATAACTCATTTAATGGATCTTTATAGATGCCCACCATGTACGAGTTGTGCAAAACACAAATGCTATTCCTCTCCTCTGGGAGCTTAAAATTGAGTTGTGGAGAAAAACAGTGAGCAAGTAATTGTAAGAGTTGGGAAATTGATGAAATTCTTACATGTAATATTGAGAGAAGTTGAGAGAGAAGCATGTTCTTGTCTTTTATCAGAGGCCTTTTGAGTTTGGAGAAGTAGAAAGAACAGGACAAAATCATTGGTGGATAACCTGAGAAAATTTAAAAATCAAAGTTTTTATTAAATGATCAACTTAAGTAAAAAAAAAAAGCCACTAAGTCTAGCCCATAGTCAAGGGAAGGGGAATTACAGCTCACCATTCGAAGAGTGTCAGAGAATTTGTAGATGTATTTAAATGACCACAGGTGTTTATTCTTTCACATAACCATGTGTTTTATGGAAAATGTTTACATTCTTAGCAGACGTTTCTTGAAATGGTTGCAAAAATGGTTTTGATTATGTCATCAAAATCACCATAACTTGGGAACTCAGTATGTAAATACTTGGGCCCTACCCTAGAAACACTGAGCAAGGAATTCTGGGTATGAGGCTCAGTGACCTGTAGTTTAACAAGCTTTCCAGGTGATTTTAATGCACACTCAAGTTTGAGAACCATCAGCCTCAACTGGGCTGGTAATTAGTGTTGTCAGCTTGGAAACCAGTTCTGGTTAATCAGCTGTGAACAGAGGCTTCTGGGAAAGGTTTCATTGCTGTAAAGAAGCAACAACTGGGTGTGCTTCAATGTGTGGTTTTGAAGTTACCGCAAACGATCTTTTTACCAGCCTGCAGCAACAGTGGCAGAGCTTTAGAGATTCGTGGCTGCAACCTGTATTTACCTCTACAGAAGTCCGTCTGCATTATGGACTTGTGACTGGGAGAGTTGATAAATTCTCTATTGTTTATGCTAACTTGAGGCAATGGTTTCTGTTACTTGCTGTTGATATCCTGATTAGTGACTTGACTCCTTGTAACTTAAAGTGGTTACCTCTATGATTTTTCAATCTTACCCATATATTTGGGTTCTATGAAAAGTTTTTAAAAAAATACCACTCCTGGGATCACTTCTAGAGGATCTGAGCATGCAACCTTGTGGATAAAATGAAAGTTCCTGTGGTCAGGATTCTCACCTAGCCCTGGATGGCTAGATTAGTAACACAAGTGTGGGCAATGTGTTGTTATTGACTCTGAATAGAGAGCTCTGCCCAGTACTCTGGGTGACACAGTGGCATGGCTGCAAGGCTGCAGGAGAGAAGAGCAGAGGCTGGAGTGGTGGCAGTGTCAAAGACAGAGACTGGGATGGCTCTGCAGACAGAGAGGCTCAGAGGCAGAGACCGGCTTGCTGCATGCAGACTCGCTCTGAGTGAATGGGATTCTAGCGACTGACCTGCCACCGTGGAGATCAGGTTGGGCGTAACCCTTTCACCCCAAGAACGTTCTACTGTCATTTCTTTGGGCACACTGAATCCATAGTGAACTTGTCCGGGCTGCCCCCATTGTCAAGACAAGCCTCCATCCCGAAACTTTTAGATAGGTGATTGTGAAGTGCCAGTGGCCCTGAGAGCCACTGGTGACTACAACTACTGAAGGTCTGCCCTGGTATTGAAAACAGCTTTTCCTCTAACATTCCCAAACTATCATAAAATGAGAACTATTGAAGCTAAGAGGAGCTAAAACCTTGTATGTGGGATATGCCTTATTTTTTTCTTACACTATTGAAACTAACATGATGTTTGCTAGGTTAATATCATTTTTCTAAACTTACAAACTATAAACTAATTCCTTCCAATTAAGTGAGTTGTCCTGAGGTCTCCTGATACTTCTAGGTTTTTCAGTCCATGGGTTCTGGTGGCCATAGAAGGACATCTCCGAGGAAGTATCAGTTCTTGAGGGAGTCTTGTTTTGTTTTATGTTGCTTACCATAGAAAGGCAACTCCAGAAACACTTCCCCTAACATCACCAAGAAATTCTTTTCTGCATGAGTTTTGAATTTTTCTGTCTTCTCCCCTACTTCCTACCATCATGTCTCATTTTGTAATTATTATTCCAGCTTGAAATAACTCTCTAGGAGACGTGGGTCAGAATTTTCATTTTAACATTGCTGGAGGCAATTGAACATTGGTGGTAGCCTAAGTGTCCATTACCTGGGGATTGGAATAAAAATATGGTAGATGCACCCCGTGGGATATGTGGGATACATGGGATACTTGGCTGCAGTTAGAAGTAATGAACAACGTATACATTAAATTGCATGGTTAGAATTTCAAAACATAGTGTTGACTGAAAAACATAAGAAACAGGGCAGAGTCTACAGCATAATACAATATCTGAAAGTTAATTGATCTCAATTAGCATAAATATATTATACTTAAAAGGTTATATCTAGTTTTTGTATGTTTCTATACATGCATAAATACATTTCAAATAAACATAGTGTTAAACACAGTATGCTTCCTGTAAGGGAGGGGATAATGAAGAAAACTGGTATAAAGAGGGGAAATACGGGTCTTGCATGGAACAACGCTGAGAGTATCCCATGGACAGAGTATGGTTATCCAATATTTGTACCTGAGATCTCCACCCACTCCCCCACAGAATTGTAAAGTCCTTTAAAACCTTGAAATATGCTGTGGGATTTGAAAACCCATAATTGAGAATTGCATATTAAATAGTCATAAATAAGACAAAGTTTAAGCCTAAGTGCTTTGTTTAAACAAGAATTTCCGGGTGACTGTGCAGGTTGTACATGTGCAAGGGGCCAACACAGAGTGAAAGGAGTTAAGTGTAGCCAGTGTTCCACTTACTGTTTGGGAACTTTTTCTAATTCACTGGGAGATACCAAATGAACTAGTGGAGCCCTGGTGGCAACTTTTATTCTGGGAGTTTAGTGTAAGCTCCAGCAAGGTGGAGACTGTTTCCTTCAGATTGTGTGCCAGTCCTTAGCACAGTTCTGGGTTGCACATTTAGTCCCTAATAAATATTTGTTGAGTGAATTATGTGTTTGGCACAACATTTGGGCAGGCTAAAGTTTCTAGAAGTCCAATTTCTTTAAGTGGAGTATTATTTTGGTGAATTCTACTGAAGACTTTACTCATATATGCATACACATAAAACACATTTTTGGTAGCTTGGAAAAATGCTGTAAGCAAAACTTCATCTTTCCCTCACAGGCAGTATGCTCCAGTGGTCCAGGGTTTGGGCCCTGAACATGGGCGGGGGCATGTGAGAGTCTTAGCCCTGCACCATCACGGTCATCTCCAAACACCTGGGCACTTGCTAAAACAAGTGGCTTCTCGTGGTCTTACCTAAGCATGCTGAATCAGAGACTCTGGAGGTGGGGCCCCAGCAACCTGTATAACAAGCTCTCCAGGTAATCTTGATACAGGCTAGCATTTGGGAACCCCTAGCTTGAACCATTTACTATACTAAATGGTTCCATCCACATTTGCTCTCTTTTGGGATCCCTACTTTTATGTTAACATTCACTTGTGAACCCCAAATAATTGCTGTATTCTGATTGTATCTACTTTTCCATTTGCAGATAATGGGGAAACAAAGTCTTCTACTAGCATACCTAATGCTGAGGTTGGTTTTGGATTCATTGGGGCCTGATTATATATGCTGTACAGTTTACTTCTCAGGGTAGCACATACATGGTCTCGTGGCTAAAAAAGACGTATTAGAAGCAAGTGAAATAAAGTCAACATTTCATTGTAATGAACAGTACTTTCTACTTCTTAATTCTAGTATCATCATTCAAGTTGGCTGTGTGTGCTGTTATAAAATATGCAAAAGATGAATTACATAGGAAGAGAGGGAAAATATTTAATACCAAGGTCTGAAAATCATCATGAGAGAAAAGAAGATTAGCCAGTAATAGTAACTTAATAGTGAGATATGTGCTGGAGGTGGCACTTGTGTAATAGAGTTGTTATAGGGAGGGTCATGGTATTGAGCAGATTTTCTGAGTTAAACATTAAGTTTTATCTTAGTTTTGATAATGAAAGCATGACTGACAAGTAAATGACTATCAAATAATGGGACATACAATTGCCTTTTACTGTCACAGACCTAGAAACTTCTCTGAAGTGAAAAATGGCAATACATCAGTTAACAAGAAAAATCATACTTGTATTATCATCATTAGCCTACCGAAGGCCTCTGTTGTTCCTTTTCTCTCTCCAGCTCCTCCCTTCCACCTCCTCAGGTAACCATTCTCATGTATTTTATATATGCATATATGATGTATGTAAAATTTGTACTTTGTATATATGTATTTAAACTATTATACAAAAATTTAAGTACACAAAAATAGAATTATACTAAACTTTGTATACTCATTACCAACTTTGATAAAGTAATCTTGGCCATGAGTTTATTATTTTCTGTAATTTCTCCTAATTCCCCACTCATCTCCATCCTACCCAGATTATTTTGAGGCAAATTTCAGGCTTCATTTTTTTTCATATGTAGCTAATTTAAACTTGCATAATTGATATTTTTATAGTATTTTGCTTATTTCTTAACAAAACCGTATCTTTGCAGTTGTAGGTACTTCTGGACTCTCACTTCTGCCTACCTCATGGCACGCTGTGGTATGTGTATCATATATTGTGTATTCATCTTCCCAGAGTGGATGAAGTAGGGAGATACCTGGATTGCCTTTACCTCAGGTCTATCATAAATAGAACTGCAATAGACATCTTTATAAAAGGCCACTAGTAGACCTGTGTGAGAACTCCTTTGTGATACATGCTTGTGTTTGGGGTTTTGAAGTCAAAGAGTGTATAATTACTTCATTTAATTAAGGCTAACTCAAAAATCTGTTCAATACAATGATCGTCCCTATAATAAGCAGATTGGTTCAGAAATTCCTGAGAGCAGTCTGTACGTGCAGTAGAAATACTTGGCATTATGTAGCAATTTTTTCCCAGTTTATTAGGCATACAATGAAATTGCATTATTATTTTAATTTGCATTTTTCTCATTACTAATAAATATGACCATCCTTTCATATGCTTATTATGAAATAAGTTTTTTTGGGTTCCCTTTTCTGTAAATTGTTTATATCCTTTGTCCATTTCCCCATTGAAATTTTTTTCTTAGTGATTTTTCAGGAGTTCCTGCATTGTTTTAGTGTTACACTTTTATTAGGTTTGGACATCAGTAGTGTCTTCTTCAAATCTATCATCTGTTTAACCCTTTCCCTGGTGTCTTTGTATAGAAAGTCTTAATTTTGGTACAAATTCATTAGTTTTGTGGCCTTGTGGCTTGTGTTTTTAAGCAATTCTTCCCTGCCTTTACCTTGGGGATATCCTTCCATACCATATTTTCTTTTGATGTTATAGTTTTCCTTTAATATTTAGTTCTTTTTTGTATTTGGAGCCCACCCTTTTGAGTTAAGTAGAATTCTATCTTAATTTTTCTTAATGCGTGAACCAGTTTCCCCAGCTCTATATAAATAATCACGCTTTTCCATTGATTTGTGGTGCTCTTTTCTATTACATATTAAGTACCCATATGTAAATGAGTCTTAGGTCTTGATCTCATTAGATCGTTTGTTTCTGTACTAGTATCATAGTAGTTTTTATTGGTGTTTATAGTTATCTTCATGTCTGTAGTGTAACATCATAACATTTTCTTAGTTCTTTCTTTTCAAAGCTGTTTGTTACTCCTGTACCCTTATTTTCATGCACATTTCAGAATAAGTGTGTTGAATCCAAGTGGAGTTGGATTAGGGTTACATTAAATTTGATTAATTAGAGAGATACTATTTTATGTATCTCAATGATTCTCTTACCTGTGATTATGGAAATCTACATTTATTTGTATCAGTCACCTTCTATGTCCTTTATTAGATTTAAAAAATGTTTTCTCCATTGAAGACTTAGTTTCTTTAAGCTAAAACCTGGGTACTTTATTTTTGTTGTTATTAAAAAATGACATCTTGTTTTCCTGTTTCCTAGATGGTCATTTCAAGTTTAGAGAAATGTTTTTTTTGTAGGCTGATTTTTTTAGCCCAGTAATTTTGAATATTCTCACTCTAATAGTTTTTTATTATTTCTCTTTCTTCTCCATATTTTCTGCATATTTTTTGTATATACCCTTAGACTCAGGAAATTCTTTATTCCTGGGTTGCTAGTGTCTTCTCTCTAATTCATGAATGGATGCTGAATTTTTGGAAAAATAATTGTGTCTCTATTGAGATGATTATGATATTGCTATTAGGCAGGTGTTGGCACATGTCCTGTCTTCATGTGTTTTATCTTTTGAAAATTATCTCATCTTTTCCTGCTGTAATCTGAACTTCCAATTCCCTAAGTCTTTACCTTTGCCACATATTTATACCAAATATTTTGATTTAAAAATTTTCATCTATTATCACTTAGGAAGATTTTTTATTGTGGTAAGAAGTTCTAACATGAGAACTACCCTTTAAAATTAAGTGTGCAATACAGTACTGTTAACTATAGGCACAATTTTTGTACAGCAGATCACTAAATTTAGTCATCTTGTATAACTGCAACTTTATAGCCATTGAAAAGCAGCTCCCCATTTCCACCTTCGCCTAGCCCCCGAAAACCATTATTCTATTGTTTCTGTGAGTTTGACTGTGTAAGTAGAATAGCACTGTATTTATACTTTGGTAACTGGTTTATTTCACTTAGCACAATGTCTTCCATGTTCATCCATGTCACATATAGCAGGATTTTTTTAAGGCTGAATAATCTACCATTGTTTGTATGTACAATTTTTTAATCCATTCACCTGTTGATGAACATTTAGGTGATTTCCATATCTTGGATATTGTGAATAATGCTGCAGTGAACATGGGAGTATAGCAACCTCTTTGATATTTTGATTTAATTATTTTTTATATATACCCTAAAGTATGATTGTTAGATCACAGGTAGTTTCATTTTTAACTTTTTGAGTAATCACCACTGTTTTCCAAAGTGGCTGCACAATTTTGCATTTGCATCAGTGCATAACATTTCTAATGTCTCAACATTCTGGCCAGCGCTTATTCTATTTTTCTTTCTCTGATAATGCCATGCTAATAGGTATGAGAGGATATCTCAAAGTGGTTTCGATTTGTATTTCCCAGATGTTAAGCTTCTTTTCATATAGTTGCTCGCTATTTGTATGTCATCTCTGGAGAACTGTCTATTTAAGTCTTTGTTTATTTTTTAAAAATTGAGATTTGGTTTGTTTTATTTTCTTGCTAGTAACCTGTAGGAGTTCTTTACATATTTTGTATTTTAGCTTCTTATCAGATATGTGGTTTGCAAATACTTCTCTTTTATAGGTTGCTTTTCACTCTGTTGGTTTCCTCTGCTATGCAGTAGCTTTTCAGTTTTGTAGTTTCACTTGCATATTTTTAGTTATTGTTTTTTGTGCTTCTTGTGTCATATCAAAGAAATCATTATCTAAAACATTAATGTGAAGGTTTTCCCCCTATGTTTTCTTCTAGGACTTTATAGATTTAAATATAATACCTGAATCTTTAATCCATTTTGAGCTGGTTTCTGTACATCGTATAAGACATAGATCCAATTTCACTTTTTTGTATGGTGGAAATCCAGTTTCCCCAGCACTATTTGTTTAAAAGACTGTTCTTTTCCCATTGTATATTCTTGACAAATGTGTGTGTGTATATATATATGTATATATATTTATAGTGTATGTATGTAGTGTATATATATATATATATATATATGTATTGTGTGCATATGTATATATGACTTTATTTCTGGGTTCTCTATTTTGTTGGTCTATATGTCTGTCTTCTGGCCAATACCATACTGTTTTGACTACTGTAGTTTTGCAATATAGTTTGATATCAGGAAATAAGATGCCTCTAACTTTGTTTTCCTTAAGATTGCTTTGGCTATTCAGGATCTTCTATAGTTCTGTGTGAATTTTAGGATTGTATTTCCTTAAAAATTTGCCATTGGGAATTAATAAGGATTGCATTGGATCTGTTGATCTTTTTGGGTAGTATGCACATTTTAACAATTTTCATGCAATATTGTCTTAAGGATATTTATCAGGCCTATTTTTATTGAAGTATAGTTAATATACAATCTTATATTAATTTCAGCTATACAACATATTGGTTTACCAGCTATCCAGCTTATTAAATTCTCATCCCAACTAGTGCATTTTCTGTCTGTTAACATGTAAAGATGTTACAGAATCATTGGCTATATTCTCCATGCTGTACTACCAATCCTGTGACCAACTTATATTATGATTTTTTTGTGTCACTTTATGCCACTCACCCTTCCTATCCACATATCCCACCCACTCCAGCATGGTAACTACCAGTCACTTCTCATTGTCTATGAGTCTACTGCTGTTTTGTTCATTTTATTTTGTTTTTATATTCAACAAATAAGTGAAATCATATGGCATTTGTTTTTCTCCACCTGGCTTATTTTATTTAGTATAATAGGTCCATCCAAGCTGCTACAGATGGCAGGATTACATTCTTTTTTATGGTTGAATAATATTCCATTGTGTTTATGTACCAGCTCTTCTTTATCCAACCATCTACTGATGGACATTAGCTGCTTCCATATCTTGGCTACTGTAAATAAAACAGCAATAAACACAGAGTGCATATATGTTTTTAGGGATTTTGTTGTTTTGGGGCAAATTCCTAGAAGTAGAATTACTGGGTCATATGGTATTTCTATTTTTAGTATTTGAGAAACCTCTGTATTGTTTTCCACAGTGGCTGCACCAATTTACATTCCCAGCAACAGTGTAGGAGGTTTCCCTTTTCCCTACATCCTTGCCAACACTTGTTATTTCTTGTCATTTGGATAGTGGCCATTCTGACTGGTGTAAGGTATCTATTGTGGTTTTGATTTGCCTTTCCTGATGATTAGCAATGTGGAGCATCTTTTCATGTGCTTGTTGGCCATCTGTATTTTTTCTTTGGATAAAAGTCTGTCCAGGTCCTCTGCCCATTTTTTAACTGGGGTTTTTTTTTTTCTGGTGTTGAGGTGTATGAGTTCTTTATTTAATTTGGATATTAACCTCTTATCAGATAAATCATTTATGAATATATTCTCCCATACTGTAGGCTGCCTTTCTGTTCTGTTATTAGTATCCCTTGCTGTATGGAAGCTTTTTACTTTGATATAACCTTACTTGTTCATTTTTCATTTTGTTTCCCTTGCCTAGGGAGATATGTCCAGAAAAAAATTGCTCATGCTTACGTCCAAGAGATTTTTGCTTGTTTTCTCTTTCTTCTGAGAGTTTTATGGTTTCATGCCTTACTTAGGTCTTTAATCCATTTTGAGTTTACTTTTGTGTATGGAGTTATACAGTAATCCACTGTCATTCTCTTACATGTAGCTGGAGAGTTCTCCCAACACCAGTTATTGAACAGGCTATTTTTTGCTCATTGTATATCCATGCCTCATTTATTATATATTAATTGACCATATACCTGAGGGTTAATATATGGGTTCTCTATTCTGTTCCATTGATCTGTGGGTTTATTCTTGTACCAGTGCCATACTGTTTTGATTACTGTAGCTTTGTAGTATAGTTTAAAGCCCAGGAGTGTAATACCCCCAGCTTTTTCCTTTCTCAGGATTGCTTTGGCTATTCGGGGTCTTTTGTGGTTCCCCATAAATTAGGATTTTTAGGATTATTTGCTCTAGTTCATTGAAAAATGCCATTGGTATTTTGATAGGAATTGCATTCAATCTGTAAATTGCTTTGGGCTGGATGGCCATTTCAACAATATTAGTTCTTCCTACCTATGAGCATGGGATATATTTCCTTTTATTTGTGTCTTTAATTTGTTTCATGAGTGTCTTACAGTTTACAGAGTAGTGGTCTTTCACCTTCTTGGTTAGGTTTATTCCTAGGTATTTTATTCTTATTGATGCAATTGTAAATGGAATTGTTTTCTTGATTTATCTTTCTGCTAGTTTGTTAATACACAGAAATCTTTTGCATTCCTATGTATTAATTTTGTATCTTGCAACTTTGCTGAATCCAGTTATCAGTTCTATAGTACTAGGACCTCCAGTACTATGTTGAATTAAAGTGGTGAGAGTGGGCTTTCTTGTCTTATTCCTGATCTTAGAGGAAAAGCTTTCAGCTTTTTGCCATTGAGTATGATGTTGGCTGAGGGTTTTTCATATATGACCCTTATTATGTGAGGTACATTCCATCTATACCCATTTTATTGAGAGTTTTTTTTTATTATCATGAATGGTTGTTGAATTTTATCAAAGGCTTTTTCAGCATCTATTGAGATGATGTGGTTTTTATCATTCTTTCTGTTAATGTGGTGTATCATATTGATTTGTGAATATTGTATCATCCTTGTGTCCCTGGAATAAATCCCACTTGGTCAGGATGGATGATGCTTTTGATACATTTTTTGATTTGGTTTGCTAATATTTTATGGAGGGGTTTTGCATCTATGTTCATCAGGGATATTGGTCTAAAATTTTTTTTGTTGTATCTTTGGTTTTGGTATTAGTATGATGCTGGTCTCATAGAATGAGTTTGGATGTATTCTCTCTTTGAATTTTTGGAAAACTTTATGGAGGATGGGTATTAGCTCTTCTTTAAATGTTTGCTGGAATTCAGCTGTGAAGCCATTTGGTACTGGAATTTTATTTGTTGGGAGTTTTTGATTACCAATTCAGTTTCATTACTGGTAATTGCTCTGTTCATATTTTCTGTTTCTTTCTGGGTCAGTCTTGGAAGGTTGTATTTTCCTGGGAATTTGTCCATTTCTTCTAGGTTGTCCAATTTATTGGCATATAATTATTCATGGAATTATCTAATAATTTTTTGTATTTCTGTGGTGTCAGTTGTAACTCTTCCTTTTTCATTTCTGATATGGTTAGTGTCCTCTTTTTTTTCTTAAACTTGGCTAGAAGTTTGTCTATTTTATTTTCTCAAAGAACCAGCTCTTGATTTTTTAAATTTTATTCTCCTTTTTATTTATTTCTGTTCAGATCTTTATATCTCTCCTTCTACTAACTTTGAGTTTTGTTCTTTGTCTAGTTTCTTTAATTGTGAGTTTAGACTGTTTATTTAGGATTGTTCTTGTTTCTTGAGGTAGGCTTGTATTGCTATGTATGCCCCTCTTAGAACTGCTTTTGTAGTGTCCCACATATGTTGAACTGTTGTATTTTTGGTTTTATTTGTCTCTGTGTATTGCTTGATTTTTTCTTTGAATTGTTCATTGATCTATTGACTATTTAGATGCACGTTGTTTAACTTCCATGGGTTTGTGGATTTTTTTGTTTCCTTCATGTAACGTATTTCTGGTTTCATGGCATTTTGATCTGAAAAGATGCTTGATACAACTTTAGTTTCTGAACTTATTGAGGCTCTTTTTGTGTCCCAATATGTGATCTGTTTTGGAGAATGTTCCATGGGCAATTGAGAAAAATGTGTATCCTGCTGCTTTTGGTTGGCATGTTCTGTATATATCTGTTAAGTCCATCTGATCTAGTACGTTTTTTAGTGCCTCTGTTTCCTTATTTTCTGCCTGGTTCATATGTCCATTAATGTAAGTGGTGTGTTACAATCCCTTAATATTATCGAGTTGCAGTTTATCTCTCCCTTTAGTTCTGTTAGTATTTGTTTTACATATTTAGCTGCTCTTATGTTAGATGCATAGATGTTTGCAATGTTTATATCCTTTTGTTGAACTGGTCCCTTTTATCATTATGTAATGTCCTTCTTTGTCTCTTGTTACTTTGTTTTTAAGTCTATTTTGCCTGATGTAAGTAGTGATACTCTTGCTTTTTTCTCCATATTACTTGAATGAAATATTTTACAACCTTTCACTTTCAGTCTGCATATATGTTTTTGTCTGAAATGAGTCTCTTGTAGACAGCATATAGATGAGTCTTGTTTCCTTATCCATTCTGTCACCCTATGTCTTTCATTTCTTGCCTGTTATTTATTTTATTTTTATTTTGGTATCATTAATATACAATTACATGAGCAACATTATGGTTACTAGACTCCCCCTATTATCAAGTCTGCACCACATACCCCATTACAGTCACTGTCCATCAGTGTAGTAAGATGCTACAGAGTCACTACTTGTCTTCTCTCTCTTATACTGCATTCCCTGTATCCCCCACACTACATTATGTGTGCTAATTGTAATGCACCTTTTCCCCCTTATCCCTCCCTTCCCACCCATACTTCCCAGTCCCTTTTCCTTTGGTAACTGTTACTCCATTCTTGGGTTCTGTGAGTCTGCTGCTGTTTTGTTCCTTCAGTTTTTTCTTTGTTCTAATACTCCACAGATGAATGAAATCATTTGATACTTGTCTTTCTCCCCCTGGCTTATTTCACTGAGTATAACATTGCCTAGGTCCATCCATGTCATTGCAAATGGTAGGATTTGTTTTCTTCTTATGGCTGAATAATATTCCATGGTATATAAGTACCACATCTTTACCATTCATCTACTGATGGCAACTTAGCTTGCTAGCAATTCTTGGCTATTGTAAATAGTGCTGTGATAAAAATAGGGGTGCATATGTCTTTTTCAAACTGGGCTGATGCACTGTTAGGGTAAATTCCTAGGAGTGGAATTCCTGGGTCAAATGGTATTTCTACTTTCAGTTTTTTGAGGAACCTCCATACTGCTTTCTGCAATGGTTGCACTAATTTACATTCCCACCAGCAGTGTAGGAGGGTTCCCCTTTCTTCACATCCTCACCAACATTTGTTGTTGTTTGTCTTTTGGAAGTGGGACATCCTAACTGGTGTGAGGTGATATCTCAATGTGGTTTTAATTTGCATTTATCTGATGATTAGCAATGTGAAGCATCTTTTCATGTGCCTCTTGGCCATCTGGATTTCTTCTTTGGAGAAGTGTCTGTTCAGCTCCTCTGCCCATTTTTTAATTGGCTTATTTACTTTTTGTTTGTTGAGGTGCATGAGCTCTTTATAATTTGGTTGTCAACCCCTTATGGAATATGTCATTTATGAATATATTCTCCCATACTGTAGAATGTCTTGTTTTTCTACCGATTGTGTCTTTTGCTGTACAAAAGCTTTGATATAGTTTGCTATAGTCCCACTTGTACATTTTTGCTTTTATTTCTGTAGCCTGGGGAGATACGTTCATGAAGAACTTGCTCATGTTTATGTCCAAGAGATTTTTGCCTATGTTTTTTTCTAAGAGTTTTATGGTTTCATAACTTACATTCAGGTCTTTGATCCATTTTGAGTTTACTTTTGTGTATGCAGTTAGACAATAATCCAGTTTCATTCTCTTGCATGTAGCTGTCCAGTTTTGCCAAGACCAACTCTTGAAGAGGCTGTCATTTACCCACTGTACATCGATGGTTCCTTTATCATATATTAACTGAGCGTATATGCTTGGGTTAATACCTGGACTCTCTACTCTGTTCCATTGGTCTGTGGGTCTGTTCTTGTGCCAGTACCAAATTGTCTTGATTACTGTGGCTTTGTAGTAGAGCTTGAAGTCAGGGAGCATAACTCCCCCCACCTTATTCTTCCTTCTCAGGATTGCTTCGGCTATTCAGGGTCTTTTGTCATTCCATATGAATTTTAGAACTATTTGCTCTAATTGGTTGAAGAATGGTGTTGGTATTTTGATAAAGATTGCATTGAATCTGTAGATTGCTTTAGGCAGGGTGGCCATTTTGACAGTATTAATTCCTCCTACCCATGAACACGGGATGTGTTTCCATTTATTGGTATCTTTTTAAATTGCTCTCATGAGTGTCTTATAGTTTTCAGTGTATAGGTGTTTCACTTCCTTGGTTAGTTTTATTCATAGTTATTTTATTCTTTTTGATGCAACTGCAAATGGAATTGTTTTCCTGATTTCTCTTTCTGCTAGTTCATCATCAGTGTATAGTAATGCAACAGATTTCTTTGTATTAATTTTGTATTCTGCAGCTTTGTTGAATTCAGATATTAGATCAAGTAGTTTTGGGGTGGATTCTTTAGGGTTTTTTATATGCAATATCATGTCATCTGCAAACAGGGGCAGTTTGACTTCTTCCTTACCAATCTGGATGCCTTTTATTTCTTCTTCTTGTCTAATTGCCATGGCTATTACCTCCAGAACTATGTTGAATAAAAGTTGAGTGAGTGGTCATCCTTGTCTTGTTTCTGATCTTAAAGGAAAAGCTTTCAGCTTCTCGCTGTTAAGTATAATGTTGGCTGTGGGTTTGTCATATATGGCCTTTATTATGTTGAGCTTCTTGCCCTCCATAGTCATTTTGTTGAGAGTTTTTATCATAAATAGATGTTGAATTTTTTCAAATGCTTTTTCAGCATATATGGAGATAATCATGTGGCTTTTGTCCTTATTTTTGTTGCTGTGGTGGATGATGTTGATGGATTTTCAAATGTTGTACCATCCTTGCATCTCCGGGTGAATCCCACTTGATCATGATGGATGATCATTTGATGTATTTTTGAATTCAGTTCGCTAAGATTTTTTTGAGTATTTTTGCATCTATGTTTATCAGGGATATTGGTCTGTAATTTTTATTTTTGGTGGTATCTTTGCCTGGCTTTGGTATTAGAGTGATGCTGGCTTCATAGAATGAGTTTAGAAGTACTCCCTCCTCTTCTACTTTTTGGAAAATTTTAAGGATGATGGGTATTAGGTCTTCACTAAATGTTTGATAAAATTAAACAGTGAAACCATCTGGTCCATGGGTTTTGTTCTTAGATATTTTATTACAAATTCAATTTTCCTGCTGGTAATTGGTCTATTCATATTTTCTGTTTCTTCCTGGGTCAGCCTTGGATGGTTGTATTTTACTAAGGAGTTTTCCATTTTTTCTAGGTTATCCAGTTTGTTACCATATAATTTTTCATAGTATTCTCTCATAATTCTTTGCATTTTTGTGATGTCCATAGTGATTTTTCCTTTCTCATTTCTGATTCTGTTTATGTGTTTAGACTCTCTTTTTTTCTTTTAAATCTGGCTAGGGAGTTATCTATTTTGTTTATTTTCTTGAAGAACCAGCTCCTGCTATCATTGATTCTTTCTTTTGTTTTATAGTTCTCGATTTCACTTATTTCTGCTCTAATCTTTATTATCTCCCTTCTTCTACTGACTTTGGGCCTCATTTACTCTTCCTTTTATAGTTTCATTAATTGTGAGTTTAGACTATTCATTTGGTATAATTCTTCTTCCCTGAGGTAGGCCTGTATATCAGTATACTTCCCTCTTAGCATGGCTTTCACTGCATCCCACAGATTTTGTGTTGTTGAATTATTGTTGTCATTTGTCTCCATATATTACTTGATCTCTGTTTCTATTTGGTCAGTGATCCATTTATTATTTAGGAGCATGTTATTAAGAATCCATGCGTTTGTGTGTTTTTTCATTTTCTTTGTGTAATTTATTTCTAGTTTCATACCTTTTTGATCTGAGAAGCTGTCTGGTGCAATTTCAATCTTTTTAAATTTACTTATGCTCTTTTTGTGGCCTAGTATATAATCTATTCTTGAAAATGTTCCATGTGAACTTGAGAAGAATGTGTATCCTATTGTTTTAGAATGGAGTGTTCTGTAGATGTCCATTAGGTCTGTGTGTTCTAATACATTTTTCAGTGCCTCTCTTTACTTATTTTTCTGTCTGTTTGATCTGTCCTTTGGAGTGGGTGGTGTGTTGCAGTCTCCTAAAATGAATGCATTGCATTCTGTTTCCCCCTTTAATTCTGTTAGTATTTGTTTCACATATGTAGGTGATCCTGTGTTGGGTACATAGATATTTATAATAGTTATATCCTCTTGTTGGAATGACCCTTTTATCATTATGTAATGTCCTTCTTTGTCTCTTTTTAATTTCTTTGTTTTGAAGTCTATTTTGTCTGATACAAGTACTGCAACTCCTGCTTTTTTCTCCCTATTAGATACATGAAATATCTTTATCCATCCATTTACTTTCAGTCTGTGTATGTCTTTGGGTTTGAAGTGAGTCTCTTGTAAGCAGCATATAGATGGGTCTCGTTTTTTTAATCCATTCAGTGACTCTATGTCTTTTGATTGGTTCATTCAGACCATTTACCTTTAGGGTGATTATCAGTAGGTATGTACTTATTGCCAGGCTTTAGATTTGTGGTTACCAAAGGTTCAAGGGTAATTCCTTTACTATCAAACATTCTAATTTAACTCACTTCATATACTATAACAAGCACAACCTGAAGGTTCTTTTTTTTTCCTCCTTTTTCTTCCACCTCCATTCTATATACGTTAGGTATCATATTCTGTACTTTTTCTCTAGCCCTTGATTGACTTTGGGGGTAGTTGATGTGATTTTGCATCTGCTTAGTAATTAATTGTTCTACTTTGCTGTGGTTTTATTTCCCCTGGTGACATCTATTTAGCCTTAGGAATACTTCCATCTATTGCAGTCCCTCCAAAATGCACTGTAGAGGTTGGTTGTGGGGGGTAAATTCTCTCAGCTTTTGCTTATCTGAAAATTGTTTAATCCTTCCTTCAAATTTAAATGATAATCTTGGTGGGTAGAGTATTCTTGGTTCTAGGCCTTTCTGCTTCATTGCATTAAATATATCATGCTGCTTCCTTCTGGCCTGTAAGGTTTCTGTTGAGAAATGTGTTGATAGCCTGATGGGTTTTCCTTTGCATGTGATCTTTTTTCTCTCTATAGCTGCTTTTAAAAGTCTGTCTTTTTTCTTTATCTTTGCCATTTTAATTCTTACATGTCTTGATGTTGTCTTCCTTGGGTCCCTTGTTTTGGGAGATCTCTGCACCTTCATGGCCTGAAAGACTATCTCCTTCCCCAGATTGGGGAAGTTTTCAGCAATTACCTCCTCAATGACACTTTCTATCCCTTTTTCTCTCTTCTTCTTCTGGTACCCCTATAATGCAAATATTGTTCCGTTTGGATTGGTCACACAGTTCTCTCAACATTCTTTCATTCTTAGAGATCCTTTCTTTTTCTCTGTGCCTCAGCTTCTTTGTATTCTTCTTCTCTAATTTCTATTCCATTTAGTATCTCTTCTACTACATCCAGTCTGCTTTTAAATCCTTCCATTGTACATTTCATTTCAGATATGGAATTTCTTAATGATTGAATCTCTGACTTAAATTTGCTCCTGATTTCTTGAATATTTTTCTGTACCTCCATGAGCATGTTTATGATTTTTATTTTGAACTCTCTTTTAGGAAGATTGGTGAGTTCAGTTTCATTTGGTCCTTTTTCTGGAGTCTGTGACATTTTGGTCTGAAGCAGGTTCCTTTGTTGTTTCATATTTGTATGTCATGCCCTCTAGTGCCGAGAAGCTCTAGTCTCTGGAGCTACTCAGCCCTAGAGTGAGGTTGGGGGTTGTAGGGGAGCAGTGCTGGTGCCTGGGGGAGGAAAGTGCTATTTCCTGATTCCTGGCTGCAGTGTCTGTCTCCAGTATCAGAGCCAGTGGGCCAAGCACACAGATATAAGCCTCTGTGCTTTGCATCTCTAGATATTGTAGGTGAGGCCTCCCTTTGTCCTGATGCCAGTGCAGTGACTGCCAGTTAGAAGCCAGTGCCAGCATGCCAGGAGGAAGGCACAGCAGGCTGTGTGCTGCTGTGGGGGGCCTCGGAGCTGAGTCGTCAGCCAGGTGGATGGAGAGCCTGAGGAGCCTCAAAGTTCCCAATAAGCTGGGCACACCAGACAACCTTGTCCACCTATCCTTTCTCCCACGCAGCAAGCTCTGTGCAAATCCCACCCCTTCAGCAGTTCTCTAGCTGCTAGGAAACCTCTCAGATTGCCTGCCTTTCCTTTGTTCCAGAGCAGCAAGATGTGGATCTCTGTCCTTAACAAATGGCCAGAATCTCAGTCTCTCAAGCACTCCGCCTGTCCCAGCTCCCCATCCTCCAGAGTACCACACTATATAGGTTTCTGCTCACAAAGCAGAGCTCCAGGGCTGGGTGTTCAGCATTCCCAGGCCTCCAACCCCTTCCCACTCAGTTTCTCTTCCTTCCGCCCATGAGCTGGCATGGGGGAAGCTCCTGGGTCCTGCCAGATTAAGGTCTTTGTACGTTACCCTGTTTCATGAAGTCTTCTCTGTTCATGAGGTCTGCGTGCAGTCTGGTCCAGCCTTCCCTCCTGTTGCTGTTCCAGAGTTAGTTGTATTAACTATATTTTCATACTATATGTGGTTTTGGGAGGAGTTCTGTGTCTCACCTCTCACACCACCATCTTGAATCCTCTCCACCCTATGTCTTTTGATTGGTGCATTCAGTCCATTTACATTTAAGGTAGTTATTGATAGGTGTGTACTTATTAGTATTTTATTAATTGTTTTCTGATTGTTTTTGTATTTCTCTCTGATCCTTTATTTCTCTTTTATACTCTTGTTATTTGATGGTTTTTCTTAAGTGTTACTATTGGATTTCCTTAAAAATTTGTGTGTATTTTGTAGGCTTTAGGCTTGTGGTTACCATGAGGTTTATAGATAGTTTCCTAAATATATAACAGTCCATATTTGGTTGCTCTATTTTGAACACAATTTAAGAGTACATTTTTATTCTTCTTCCTTCTCCACACTTTATGTATAAGATGTCATGATCTGCATCTTTTTTTTGTATCCCTTGACTGATTTTGTGTATAGGTGATTTTACTATTTTTTTTTAACTTCATACTTGCTTAGTAGATAATTGGTATACTACCTTTACTGTACATTTATTTTCACTACTGAAAAATATTTAAATTTAAGAAAATTTCCATCTACAGAAGTCCCTCTAACATATCCTATAAGGCCAGTTTAGTGGCGGTCAATTCTTTAAGCTCTCATTTATCTGGGAAACTTTAAATCTTGCCTTCAATTCTGATTGATAATCTTGCTGGGTAGAGGATTCTTGGTTGAAGATCCTTCTGTTTCAACATTAAATATTTCATGCTACTCCCTTCTGGCCTGTAAAGTTTCTGCTGAGAAATATGCCAATTGCATTGTGGGGTTGCCCTTAGAAGTAATTTTTGCCTCTCTTTAGTTGCTTTCAGTACCCTTTCTTTATCCTTAATATACGTCATTTTAATTATTATATGTCTGGTGTTGTTTATGTCTAGGATTCTTTTTGTTAGGGCCTCTTTGTGCTTCTAGAACCTGGGAGTCTATTTCCTTTCCCAGATTGAGGAAGTGTTTAATTATTTCTTCAAAGAGACTTTCTACTCCTTTGTCTTTCTCTTCTCCTTCTGGTACCCTTATGATGTGAAAATTGTTTCATTTGGAGATGTCACACAACTCTCTTAGCATCCTCTCATTTCTAGAGATTTTTTCCTGTTCCTCAGCTTTTTTGTGTTCCTGTTTTCCAATTTCTATCTCATTTGTTTTCTCCTCTACTTGCAGCAGTCTACTATTCATTCCCTCAATGGTATTTTTCATTTCTGTTATTGTATTCTTTAGCCTTGTGTGGCTTAAAAAATATTTTTGTTGAAATCCTTCCTGAGATCTTCAATAGTTTCCCAAAGAATAGTAAGCATATTTATGACCATTATTTTGAAATCTTCATCAAGAATATTGATGATCCCATTTCATTTAGACCTCTTTCTGGCATCTTATTCTGTAGTTTTGTTTGGAACATATTTCTCCACCTCTTCATTTTTCAGGGTTTCTGTTTCTTCTTTTGTGTTAGAAAGGTCCACTATGCCTCTTGGTCTACAGAGTAATGGCTTTATGAAAAAGGTGTCCCTTAGTCCCAGAAGCTCAGGACTCTTTGCTCACCTGTGCCTGGTTCTCTTTTATGGTGGAGCAGCAGGTGCTGTTGGTGGACTGTGGGCAGGGCCTTTCTGACTGTCTATTGGCAGTGGCTGATCTCTGTCAGCAGAGACCCTTTGTGAGATATACAGCAGCACTTCTGTGAGGATCATTGTTGGCAGGGCTTCCTTTCTGCCCTTCTGCCAGCAGTGGTTGTTCTCTGTCACTAAAGCCCCTTTGTGGACTATGCAGCAGTGCTTCTGCTGGTATTGCTGTGGACGGGGCCACCCTCTGCCTACCTTGCAACAGTGGCACTGCTGGTAGGCCAGTGGGGGTGAGTGAGGCAGGTGCACAGTAGAGCACACTGCTGGCTTGAGCCACCAGTGAGGAGAAAGGAGCTTTTTGAACTGGCTTCCATGGGTGGCTTCCCAGTTAGACTGAGAGAGGGCTTAGGAAGCCTCCCTCCACCCATCAGGCAACAAAGTCTGACCACTGCTGGGCCAAGAGGGCCAGGCAGGCAGGCAGATGAGTGTATAGTCAAGCTGCCAGGGAAGGGGCTAAGCTGCTAGTGAAGGGGATGGAGGGTTTGGGGGCTGGCTCCCAAGTACACTGAGAAGTTGGGCTGTGGGAGGCCTGGGGAAGCATCATCCACCTGCCCTTTTTACTGTTGAGAAAGCTCCTTCCAAATCTTGCCCCTCTGACACTGTTCCTGCTGCTCATAAATCTTTCAAACTCCTTTTTCTGTGTTGTTTTCAGAGCATGCCTGTCTTCCACAAGTTGCAGAAGTCTCAGTCTCCCAGAGTGCTCCACCTCTTCCTGGTGTCCAGCCCCTTAATCACCAAGCCGGATGCAATGTGGACTCGTTTTCCCAGAGCAGATCAACAGTGTCAGGTGTGTAATTCCTGAGCATTTAGCCCCTCTCTGCTGTGTTCCTCTCCCTCCTGCTTATGGGCTGGGATGGGGGAAGGGTTTTCATTCTGGTCTAAAGCATTTCTGCCACTTTACCCTTCTCTGTGTGGTCTTCTCTTCTACACCAGGTGTAGGCAGTCTGTTCTGCAGTCTTCAGGTTATTTTCAGGGTTAGTTGTCTTTGTTGTAGTTGCTTCCTTGGTGTGTGTGTGGGAGGTTTCCACCTGCCTTCCTACTCCACCATCTTTTTCACCAGAAGTCTCCTATCAGGCCTATTGTAAATAATCTATCAGTTATAATTATTTCAGATGGTAAATATTGACATCTTAAAGTCTTTTTAAAAATCTTCCTCAGTTGCATATTTTTTCTTGTAGTATCATGTTCTCCCATGGATGTTAGCTATTGTGTGTAATCATGTATATAGGAGAAGGACCAAAGGTGAGGTCCTAATCTATATCCCTTCCTGTGACTTCAAAGGAGAAAAAAGGGGAGAAGAGTGTGAGAGCGAAGAGCCACAAACCCACAAAACCACTATTTGCATCTCCCCTCCTGGCCAAGTTCTGGTCAGGCTTTTGCCTTTAAAATCCAGAGATGGTGAAGTTAAGATATGAAGGGATTGGGATGTACATTCTATTTCTCTAAAACCCTAAGATGAATAAATGATGATCAAAGGCTCAAGGAAGGCTGGCCTAGCTCCTCTTTTCATGAATTCATCACCTCAGGAGGGCTTTATCCTGTTGTGATTTTATTCTGTCCATGCCAGCCCCTGTGATCTAAAGACTTTAATGATGAAGAGGCTGGCAATCATCTCAATGTAATCTGTGGAGAGAAAGGAGCATAGCTGAATTCCAAGCTATCATTTCACTGCCACCCTTACCCCAGATATTCATCCTGCAGAGAATTTGATCCTCCAGCTACATAGCCATGGGGGAGAAAGAAGGAAAAATGTAAGTTCATATTAGTCAAAGATTAACAGTCTTTACATGAGACTAAAAGTGAAAATTCAGTGTGGCTATGAATTACATTTAAAGAAAAAAGTATACTTGTTTTACTCAGGAAATTTTGTATCTATTAGTAATGGAACTTAAGCAAAATTCATGGCTGTAAGTTTTTTGGTTAAAAATTGAGAAATGGTATATTCAGCAAACCCTGTAGAATCTTACCATAATGTTCTGACTCTAAACAAATTATTTTGTGTGATATGAAATTTAGAGGAATTGAACTGAAGAGAGCGATTTGTAGGTGAGGGAGAGAACTGGCAGGAAGGCTTAATCTTAGACAAACCTCCCTGGTAAGAGTTAGCCCAGGGAAACTGCATGCTAGGGGAAGCAGTGAGTGGGAGTACAAAAGCAGTATGTAGCACATATATTTAGGAGGTCACATGTAGTCTAAAAAGAGAATGTGATTGGGTGGGAAATGGCATTGTGGAATGAAGTCAGGCCAAATCAGGGTAGGCTTTGTATAAAATCCTAAAATTTGGGGCTTTATGTTAGATACAATGAAGAATCTTGGTAATATTGATGAAAAGTGAAATATATTGTAACAGACAAAGGGAGTTACTTTATTTGGTTAAATAATGTGTGGATAATATGCCTTGTAAGTGGATTGGGCTAACAAAACCCCACAAATTGTATTCTATTTCCCACTCCACCACTATTTTTTCCAAATACATGTATATATTTTTTAATAGGTAAGTGTGCTGCAAATATTACATAGATATTTATTCATTGTTTATCTGAAATGCATAATTAACCTGGCATCCTATTTTTATTTGATCTGGAAACCCTATGAATAGGATGTATTAAATTAATAGAATTAGGTGATCATGACCCAGGGAATCAGAACACATTGTGATCAGGAAGATAGAAGGGATGCTTGTTTGATAAAGAGATTGTTCTTCATATTTTAGACCATAATAAAGGGAGGGGCTGCATTTGAGTTTGGGAGTGAATTTGTGCAGAGAACAGTGACCAAGGACCTATGTTGAGAAGCTTGAATTGTGGCTGAACAGTTGACTGTGGAGAGGTAGAAGCCAGTGGGTAACTGCCTCCCCCTTTCTTCCACTGGGCATGTGGCTTGAGATGAGTTCTGAGGACTCACAGGATGGAGCAACCTTGGTGGCAGCTAATTCTACAGATCCTTGTCCTGGTTCTCCATCATTGTCTGTTTTCACTTTTACTGTTTGTTCCCTGGCATCATATTGGCAAATAAAGTACTTACATAAGGAAGAATGGAAAAAGGAGAAATCTCCACCAAAATAGGGAACAAAGTAATATGGTAGGAATAAATTCAAGTATTGGTTCAGTAATTTCAATAAACAGAATAAAATCATCAAAGAGATTGTTAGGCTAGGTTAAAAGAAATCCCTATCCTGTCCAGAAAGGATAAAATATGCAAGATAGATACTAAATAAAAATGAAGCTATAGTAGCTACATATCAGACAAAAAGCAATTTTAAGAATATAGAAGATACCTACAAATTTAAATTTAGGAGAACACAATAGCCCTAAATATCTAAAACTTAAGTGGTTAAGAAGCAAGGAGACTGAGTACCATCATAGTCAAATTGGGATTGTGGCAAAATGGACAGCCTCCATTGCTCTAAGTAAATCCCATTTCTTATTCCTTAAGACCAGCAAGGAAAGGTGAGACCCCCTGGAGGTGCCGGTTGAGAGGGTGCTTATCCACAGCCAAAGGTTGATGAGCAGTCAAACAGAATGAACACTTGAAAGACAAGAGTAAAATATAGATCATTGTATACCTTTTGTAAAAATGGTTTTAGAAAAGAGCAGAAGTCAGATTTTAGAAGGTCTAATACTAAAAGTCAAGTGACAGTGTAGCCTCAGAAAACTCTCGGATCTCTTTCACACCATTGGCAGCTACAGGAATTTGGGGTGGTAAGGAGTCTTCTTTGGCTCAGATGTACCATATTGCTATTTTTATTGCCCTTACCATGCCCAGATTGGGGTTCCTCTCTGAGAGAGCAGCTCTTGAATTCCCAGCCCTAAGTGAGGCACAAATCCAATCAATTCTGTGTTCCAAACTTAAAGGGGATTTTAAAAATTTGTCCTGTCTCAGTCAATCACTTGACTTTCAAGTGACAATGATAGAGTAGGAGTGTACCAGTTATGGTCTATCAAGGGAAACAACCCACACCAGATATTACAATGGGAACAATTTAATACAAGGAATTGGTTACATAGGTGACAAAAGAACTAAAGGGCAACTAGGGGATTGGGCAGAAGCTAGAAGCCACCCTGAGCTGGAGGGGTGGAAAGAAGGAGGTGGTCCTAACAGAGTTAGGATGCTGTTGATGTCTAGAACTGTGGAGAGGGCTGTCTGACAGGAGCTGGGACTGCAGAGGGCAGGGCTTTCCAGTGGCAGCTGGAGCCAAGGAGCAGGCAAAGGCGTTGCTGGCGGTATTGCCTGAGTTAGGAGAGGCAGAAATACTCTAGTGCTCCCTCCTCACTTCCTACAGTCTTTCGTCAGTGCCTCTTATTGACTGACAGTACCTGGAAAGCAGATGGCAAGGGAGCTGAGGCAGGTGAAGGGTGGAAATAGATCTGAGAACAAACAGGCAAATGACCAGCCCAAGTAGCAGGAGTAGAGGACATGCCTCGTGCTCTTCTCTCCTGCTTCTGCTCTAGGATAACTCTTCCTCCCCAGCTAATTAGGGCAGGAAGAAATACCTGACCTCCTTATTTGTAAGCGGTACTTATTATCTCCTATAGCCTTTCAAATCTTGGAGCTGATATCTTGGATCATGATATCTTTCTCTGCAGTGGATTCCATAGCACTAAGCTGCTGATGTAACTATCAAGGGATGGTAAAAGGAGGGCTACCTAGTGGATAGTGTTGGGAGTCTGCTCAGGACTTGAATTTCCAGGTATAGGTGATATAACCAGAGATCTAGCATACGAAACTGTACAAAATGCTCCAGCTGTGGCTCCCTTGCTTATGAATGCATTGTACCTTTATTAAAGGCATCCATCAAGACAATATAACCCCATCAGAAAATTATACCTTTGTTAAGTTAGCCTGGGCTTGTGTTAGGGTTTTTAGGTGTTTCAGCACACAATTATGTGGTGTTTCTTATTTGTATCAACTACTATCAAGCTTCACTTCACTAAGCATTCTTGATATTTTATTCTCGTTTGAAAAACAAGGCTCCTTTATCTTTATCTTTTGAGAGATTGTTAGATTTTGACTCTTTGATTTAACAAATTATTCCTCCTGGTTTATCTACAAAGATGATAAACATACTTTTTATAACATTTTCCAGACTGTTGATAAAATACTGACATTGTTGAATTCCTTTAACACCTATTTATTAATCTTAAGGCCCTTTTGGGGCACAGTTGTTCAATTAAAAACTTGCCTAGCCAAATTTTCTGCCAATCTATATTTCTCCATCTTACTTAGGAATGACATCTATAACATCCGCAATCTATCAATATAACAAGACTATTCTTTTAAGTAAAGACATTAACTTGACAGGGCTCTTTTTTAATGAAGTCGTGCTTTATAATGATGACTACTTTCTGTAAGTGCTCACAAATCATTTGTTTGATTGCCTATTAATAGAATTGCATGGAAGAATGAACTAACATACTGTTCAGAGAAAATGCAGTAGGCATCTTGTCTTTGATCTTTTAAAAGTATTTCTATTCTCTATGAATTCATAAAGAATAAAATTAGTCTTTCTGAGAACCAATAGGCAAGGTCTTAGAGTATTATGAACTGGTAGGATGCTGGTAATGTTTAGAACTCCCAAACCTTCTGGGAGTGGGAAAAAATGAGATTTTCTTTCTGTGTAGGGCTTCTTTATTTTTTGAATTTGGAAAAATATAGAGCATAAGGAACAAATAAATCATATAATACTACTGTATCAGATAGTGATTGCATTCAATGGTGAGTAAAACAGAAACCCAAAAAAGGTGTGTCTTCAATTTGGAGTTTTCTGTATTTGGTAAGAGCTGGGGAGATGGGCAGACCAGTGCTGGCATGGCATTTTGTGGTGCTTTTGGAATGAAGCTCCTTCTATTATTCTGCTCATTCATGGTGGCAAGACAGCTGCTCCACTTTCAACTTTGTATGCACATCCCAGGCAGGAAGAAAACCTTTGTGCTCACTTTTTGTCACATGGTGGAATAAATATAAACTGTCTCAGCTTACACCAGGATTGAACACAGTATTACCTCTGGTTTACAAATCAGAAAATGGGGGCCCACTTTCCCAAGGTACACAGTCATGAAACGGCAAGTCTGGGGGTCAGTTACACATTTCTCTTAACTCCCAGGTTCGTGCTCCTTCTAATATATTACCATTTTATTAGCAATGGTTTAAGTTGTTTTTGACTTCTAAAATATATCAAAGTTCTTATTATTTCACCCAAGAACCAAATTTAAGTATCTCTTTGGCACTCCGTCGCCCCCTTCATTCATAATTAGAATTGTCTTTTCCCAAGAGCAGCACTTGGCAGTGTGGTCTGGGAACCTGTCCATTAGGTTAACCTGGTGGTGGTGGTAGTAAGACTTGTTAACAGCACAGATTACTGGGTCCAATCCTTGATCAGTGAATCAGACTCTGGGGGCTTGGTTCTCTGAAAATGCATTTTTAATAAGCTGGATAAGTGAATGTCATGACCATTAAACTTTCAGAACCACTATAGTAAAAGATGATTTTCTGCTGAGATTAAATTTACTCTATGAGTTGCTTCGAGGTCATATTCATATTATACTTTGAGGTGAAATTACATTAAAGTAACATTCTGTCTTACAGCAAAGTTTTTTTACCTCTGCTCTGGGAAATGGTCCCACACCTCCTGGAAGCTGAGAAAATGATTTATGCTAGCAAATACAGTCAGTGAGACTGTGTATGTCTTAGGTAACATAGTGTCCTGGCTAAAACTGTGGACTCTAGAGTCAGAAGGACTAGGGCAAAATCCTGACTCTAGCACTGAACTAGCTGCAGAATCCTGGGCAAATTACCTACCTCTTTGTGTCTTAACTTTCCTTATCTGTAAGGTGGAGATAATACCTACCTTCCAATTGTAAGGATTAAGAGAGTCAATACATGCAAAGAACTTAGAGTAGCCTCTGGTGTAAGTTCTCAAGTAAGTGTTAATGATGCTTTCATGATGTCATGGCCAGAGTTTCAACCTGTGTGACTGGTGTGTCTTTGTTAATTGTAAGGTCTCCTATCACCTTGAACTTGATCTATTTTTACTATAAAGTGTGTGAGTGTAGAAGAGAGGATGGATCTGAACAATTACACTTATTGGCAAACAGCTTATGACATAGAGCTTATTAATGGCAAAGAACAAAGCATGAGGGAATTCTTATGCAGACTGCTGGTATAGCAGAATTTGACTGAGATTAGTTGACTGATTATTTAACCACTTCCTTAGAACAAGCAGGGGGTTAGGAGGTGGGTCAGGACTTCTCTGAAGCTCAACTCTTAATTGAGCAAAATTTGATAGCATTCCTCCTACCTCAGAGGAAAGCTGAGAGACTAATTAAGGTATTTCTGTGGCTCAGCATTTTAAGCTCTTAAGAGATTGAATTATGCTCAAATGTTACCATTGCAGCCTGTGGTCTAACTCTGATCCCTGAAGCTCCTATTGCTTCCAGTTTGGAATGTATTCAGTAATCCAAAATGCATGAAGGGCTGGAATAAGAAGCATCATATGTGAATGGATAAAGAAGATGTGGTACATATACACAATGGAATATTATTCAGCCATAAGAAGAAAAGGAAAATCCTCCCATTTGCAACAACATGGATGGATCTAGAGGGTGTTATGCTCAGTGAAATAAGCCAGGCAGAGAAAGACTAATGCTGTATAATTTCATTTATTTGTAGAGTATAAAAACAAAGCAAAACAGAAGGAACAAAATAGCAGCCGATTCACAGACACCAAGAAGGGACTAATGGTTACCAAGAGAGAGGGGCTAGAATGGTGGGGGAGGAAGAAGGGGATAAAGGGCACAATAATTTGCAATCACCATATAAGTTGGTCACAAGGACAGTAGTACAGCATGGACAACACAGTTAATGATTCTGTAACATTTTACTATGTTGATAGATAGGGACTGCACTAGAGGGAGTGAGGATTTAATAATATGGGTAACTGTTAAACCATTATGTTATGTATTTGAAACCAATGTAAGGTTGTATATCAACAATACTTTAATAAAAAAAAGCATCACTTCTGAGTAAATAATAAAATATGCAATAATAAAAAAAATATGCCATCACTTCTGAGTGGCCCTCAGTAGGGGCTCCTTTTATTGTCTGTCCTGCATCATGTACTCATGGTGTTGAAGGTGGCATGGGTGTTCTGCTTCTTTATTAATTCTGCTTTCCAGTCATGGTTTGTTTCTCCCCTGTCCCTTCTTAGGGCTTTTTTAAGCATCTTAATTGCCCACTTCTCCTTGTTGTAAATTTATAACTGTCATTTTCCTTTATGTTCTGATGATTTTAGCATATGATTTACTGTCTTGTCTTTACCACTACTTCTGTTAACATATAAAAAGTTTCAGTGTCCACAGGGATGGTCCATCCAGCGTCCTGGACTGTCAGTTATTTGAATTGCTCTCTATTTCTTCTGTCTTCATCCCACCTCAGCCGCTTCTCTCATTGTCATATCAGTTTAAAGCATCCCACTCTGACCATCACCTCCTATTTTTCTAATTTACTCTTTAACAACTTGACTATCCAGAACATCTTACAACTGACCTTCCCTCTTTTTAACTGTTCATCAACTCCATCAAAGGGACTTGCTTCCTTTCTTTTCCAGTTTAGATTCTATCTTCCATTATAACTACCATTCTTTCATATCTGTACTCAACTCCCTTGAGACCCTCTTGACCTCTGCCCAATTTCCCACTTTCACCAAACCCCTATGGAAGCTGGGAGAACAACTCACAAACATGTTGACTATCACATAACATTCATCATATATGTATCAAATAAATATACAAGGAGGCTTTCAGTGTTGCCAAACAATCCTCTTGCATTTTTGTGAATTCACCCTTCTCCTATCCTTGAAGGTATCTCATACCTCCTCTTTCTCAGTCTCCTGTACCCCTTGCCTCTCCTCACTTTCAGTCAGTGACCTTGCTGCACAGTGAAAATAAAAATACCAGAAGAGAACACCACATTTTTTGAAGCACAAGTCTACTGACATGTATACACCTGTACCCTTATACTCTGCTTCTATCCAGTGTTGATATTCAAGATTAGCCCCTCAACATGTGTACTGAATCTCATTCCTTCTTACCTAAGGACTTCACTCATCCTTGTGAATGCTTTCTCTTGTATTTCCTCTTTTGTGTCCATTTCCATGAGCATACAAGTATAAGATAATATTTCTCATCTTAAAAATCTTTCTACTTGGCTTACACATACTATTTCAGTACCACCTGATTTCTCTGTTCTGTTTACAACAAACATCCCAGAACTGTTAATTGAGGTAAATTTACCCCCTATCCTCTCTTGAATACATCTATTAGATCTTTGCTATTGAAACTTTTATTTTCAAAGTTATTAATTATCTCTTCAAATCAAATGGTCAATTCTGAGTTCTCCTTTTTAAATCTTGCTGTATTATTTCACATTGTTGATTACTGCTACCCCTCCCCCAATTATTTTTTCTTCTTCTATTGGTTTTTGGCAGCCGATCCTCTCTCAGAAGCCTACCTTCCTCACTGACTAATTCTCAGGCTCCTTTGCTGAATCCTGCTCACTCCCCCAAACTCTGAATTGTTAATCTTAACTGGAAGTTTGTACACTTGACCCATATTTCCCCACTTCCCCTACCCGTAGGCCTCTGATAACCACTACTTTAGGCTGTTTCCTGAGGTCAGCTTTTAAGACTCTGCATAAGTGAAATGGAGCAGAATTTGTCTTTGTCTGATTTCACTTAGCATAATGTCCTCAGGTTACATCTGTTTTGTCTAAGTGGTAAGATTTCCTCCTTTCTCATGGCCAAATAATGTCCCATTACATATATTTGTATCTTCTTTATCCATTTTCCCATCGATGAACACTTTGTTATTTCCACTTCTTGGCTACTGTGAGTAATCCTGTGGTGAACAAAAGTACAATTATCTCTGAGATGCTCATTTCATTCTCTTTGGATATATATGCAGAAGTGGAATTGCTGGATCTATGGCAGTCCTGCTTTGAATTTTCTGAGGAACCTCCGTACTGTTTTCCACAGTGGCTGCACCTTTTTACATTCCCATGCACAGTGTATGAGGGTACCCTTTTGTCCACATCCTCACCAACACTTGCTATTTCTTGTCTTTTTGATAATAGCCATTCTGGCTAATGTAAGGTTTTCATAATGGTTTTGATTTGCATTTCCCTGATTGTTACTGGCTAAGGTGCTGTTTTTCTCAGGATCATGTCTCAGAGGTGACAAAGAATGAAACCAGCAAACAAGAGTATGGAGCAACCAGCAAAGTTTTTAATGAGTGAAAAGGAAAGAAAGAAACCTGCTAATCTGGAGGGGCTCCAAGAGAGGACACCGCTGGGCCTGCAGTGTCTAGATTTCATAAGCACAAAAATGGAGTAAATCTACACAAGTGGCTGGGAGTTGTCCCTAGGGCCAGTTGCTAGGGCTGAGATGAGATCAGGAGACTCCCTTGTGTCTCAGGCTGAGTCTTTCCAGGTGTCCAGGATGAGGCTTCTTGTTTACTGTGAAGCCTTGACCCTGACTGTAACTTACTGGGGTCTTGAGGTCCGTCTGCCTGTGTCTGACTAACACCTGCCTCATTATGATTAGTGATGTTGAGCATTTTTTAATATACCTGTTTGAATACTTGTAATTCACCCTTGGAGCAATTATGTAGCATTTTGACCTGAGCTGCAATAATTAATTACTCTGGGACCCCTTGTCCTCATGGAACCCAGTTTAAGAGCTTCTCTACCATTTTCTCTTCATGCTCTGCTGTGCACACAAAGTCCTTCCCTTGTTTTCCTGCCACAAAACCACAAAACAATATGACGAAATAATTAATATAATAAAGTTAAAGACACCCTTATGGAAACTTCTGGAGGTTGCATGACAATCATAAATTAGTTTTTTAAATATAGGCTTGTGCTAGATATTCAAAGAAATACCACTACTTTAATAGGTTAAATATCAAAATAATAAATTCAGAAGCATTTTTGGGAGGAATCTCTTTGGAGGCAGCAGCACTGATTGGGTAAAAGGTCTCCAACTCTGAGAAGAGCTGACAATAGTTGCAGCCTGACAATTTCTCATCGATTGGCTTAAAGGAAATTCAAATCTTAATTCCCTGATCTGCAGATGTGAGGGAGCTGGACTCTAAACCACTTGCTCTGCCTCCCTCTTAGCATGGTTTCTACATGAACTGGCCACATGCTATTCTCAAAGAGTTCTGGAGGAGCAGAACGAGGGTGAGTGAGACTCTTATGTATTACTGTGACACTTCTGTGTGGTGACCGCTTCTATTATGGTCCTTGTTTCCTTGAGAGATCAGTATTGCTTCTGTTGGATCTGCCTCTCCCGGTAAGTCTATGAATGACCAAAGGTATTTTCACCTCAGAGACATACCTCATACTTCATCTTTCTACCTTATGGGGTGATGTAGGCTAGTTTCTCTTCCAGAAAGTGCCAGCAGAGATTTAAGTTGTGGAGAAAACATAAGAGATGAAGGGCTATTGATATCAAGAACTTGTCATGGCTTTTGATCATGTTAGAGGAAAACAGTGTTGGCACTGGATACACTGTCTTATCTAGATAGGCTGGCATTAATAATGAAAATGAAATGACAAGGGCAATAGTCATGTCGTGGGCCATTTTGCATTTCTCCTTTTGTCAGAACACAGGGAAAGATCTAGGAACTGGTGACTTGAACAAATGTTGAAAGATCACTAGGCTGAGGGAGAATATACATGCTAATTCTTCCTTCTGTTGAGGGCAAGGGGTTGGCTTTTTGGGCATTTATGTTGTGGAGGTAAGAAATTTAGGTTTGCCATGAATGATATAGCAATGAGGTGGGGAAAAGGAAGGAAAGTACCATTGCCTATTTATCTACTATATGGGCTCATTTGATCTTCACCTTGGTGTTGAGTTAGATATTTTCATTCTTCCGAATGAGGACTATTGGCACATGTCAAACACCCAAAAAATGTTGGAGCCAGTAGTCAATCCCAGGACTAACTCTGAACCAAGGCTTTGCTTTTCCTCAATGACTCGCAAGTAAGTGAGAACTACTGATAAGTTATTGTGTTCAGACCTTTCTTTGCCATGCTGAGCTGAGGAGTTAATGAGACATTCTGTTCTCTAAATGGTGACAGAAGAACACTCTTTAGGAGTTTCTGGGCAAATGTCAGACAGGAGAAGCTGAGGCTGAAAATATAGTTTAGGGGCCAAGTGTGAAGAGCCTTGAATACCATTCAAAAGGGCCTGCACTTTATCTTAGACCATTCATTCAGTGACTTATCCATTTATACACTTAAACATTTATTGAACTCCTCACATAAACTCAGAACATATGCTTGTTAGAGCTTGGTTATACAGATATAATAGTTTTGTCCTAGAGAAGATCTGGTGGATGAAGCACATATTTTTGATAAGTGTTTAAAGAAGTAGGAACAAAGTAGCATGGGAGAGTGTAGAAAAACTAGTTACAACTGATTGAAACTGGTAAGGGATTGGCCTGTGTCTCTTTGATTTATAACTTAGTCTCTAATAGAGAGTTGTCTTGCCATCCTCATTTTCCATTTTCAGTCACTCTTCTGATCGATCAAGTCTGGTTTCCATTTTTTTTTTTTCAAATTATTCAATATTTTTTTGAAGTATTTATTTACCAAATACATGGTGAGCTAAGCAGCTTGCAAAAACAAATCCAAGGACATGAAGGCATTTGTTTAACAAATGATTTCTCAGTGTTACCTCAGATATTTAACACTGTAACTGGTGGTGTAAACCAAGATGATTTTAATACATTTTTTTATGAAACATTGGGTTGTTAATTAGAAAAATGCATAAGAATTCTAAAGAATATTGCTGAAATACAAATGAATGGAATAAGAGTGATTAAATTTGTTGGTATGATACAATGTCTACAACCTAAAATAATCCACATCAGATATTTTTGAGGAGACTCAAAATTATATTTCAATGTGGCAACCCTTCCAGTTTACTGTTTTCATTTTTCCTCTGGTGCCGCTTTTCTTGAGGAGAAAAACAAAATGATATCTCAAGTAAAATTCTTTCCAGAAAGAAAAATATATAAAAAAAATTTTTCCCCCAACTCTGGATTCCAGGGTCAGATATTCTTTCCAGTGTGCTGTGCAAAAAATTCCCTTTACAGAAGGGAGATATCCTGTTCAAACGTTGTGTCCAAGAACCCTACACATGAATCTTCCAGAGTTTATTAGTTTAAGAAATAATGAAAGAATCAGGCATGTTCGTTAAAAGTACTCCTAACAGGAGACACTTTGGAAGGATGGTTTTTATTAAAGCTCTTTGCTTCTTAAAGAATGTTATCACCACTTAACATCCTCTGCCTCCAAAATATGGTATTCCTCAAGTTCAAAAACACCTGGGGTAACTTGACATTTCCTGCTGTCCCTTTTCTGGGAAACTGGAGGGACTGCCCGAAGAGAGAGCAGGGAGGTGGCTTCTGGCCTAGAGCACAGACCCCAGGCCCACAAGTTCTTAGAAAAATAATCAGGAAGTATTTAGACACATTAAATATTAAAAGGGCCCTGGTTATGATGATAATAATGATGATTTTGATGGTTGCAACTAACAAAGCCTTTAGTGCGAAGGAGACATGCCAGCAGGCAAACCAGACCCTGAGCAGCAGTAAAGATCCTGTGTGCTCACTTTCTTACTCTCTTTCTCCTTCTGACTGGGGAGGAGACTGGGGACAGGGCTAGGCAAGGACTGCACCTATGCAGGCTTTTCCTCTTGCTTTTTTTTTTGAGAGGGCATCTCTCATATTTATTGATCAAATGGTTGTTAACAACAATAAAATTCTGTATAGGGGACTCAATGCACAATCATTAATCCAGCCCAAGCCTAATTCTCATCAGTCTCCGATCTTCTGAAGCATAACGAACAAGTTCTTACATGGTGAACAAATTCTTACATAGTGAATAAGTTCTTACATGGTGAACAGTACAAGGGCAGTCATCACAGAAACTTTCGGTTTTGATCACACATTATGAACTATAAAGAATCAGGTCAAATATGAATATTCATTTGATTTTTATACTTGATTTATATGTGAATCCCACATTTCTCCCTTATTATTATTATTATTTTTATTTTTAATAAAATGCTGAAGTGGTAGGTAGATGCAAGATAAAGGTAGAAAACATAGTTTAGTGCTGTAAGAGAGCAAATGTAGATGATCAGGTCTGTGCCTATAGACTAATTATTAATCCAAGCTAGACAAGGGCAACAAAACATCCACAGATGCAGAAGATTTCTCTCAAAACAGGGGGGGTGAGGTTCTAAGCCTCACCTCTGTTGATCCCCAATTTCTCACCTGATGGCCCCCCTGTGACTGTGCCTGTCTTAGGTTGTTCCTCCCTTGAGGAATCTTACCCGTCTCTGGCTAACCAGTCATCTTCCGGGGCCATACAGGGAGATGCAAAGTTGGTAAGTGAGAGAGAAGCCATATTGTTTGAAAAGGTTAGCTTTTTACTTCTTTGCAGATTTATGCCCTGTGGCTTCTATGCCCAGCATTTGTCTTGAGGTATCTTTACCACTTGGAAGAATTATGATACTCGGTAAATTTGATATGAGGCACGAATTCTATTTAAGGGTTGTAATTAGGAAGGAAGAAGAAAAGCTATAGAAGTAGCAGACGGAAGAAAACATGGGAAAATTGATTATTTCTTTGACATACCTTCTTGTAGAGTAACTTAAGCATGTATAGGTTTTAAACTACTAATTAAATTGTGCACACACATTAACATAATAGGAATATAATTACATAACCAAAGCAGACCTACAATTACCAGCCATCTCCAGTGAAACCAAGAAAACCAGTTAGGCACCCTAGGCATTTGTGAAAACTTATCTATGATATGATGGATATTGTCTAACTGAATTTGAATAGTTTGAGAAAAATCAGACAAATTAAAACAACACATTCCTGGGAACTGTTCACATCCCATATGTTCTTTTAACAGTAGATAGTCTGTAGTCACAAAATTTTGGAGTGCTGCAACTTGCACTTCTCCTAATTCTTGGTTGAGTTCCGACAGTATAGATCCAGTCAAATTTGTTGTTTTACTGTATGCACAGGCCAGCTTAGATATCTCCTTCTTCATTCCAATGGCAAGTCCAGGAACCGGTGGGATGAATGCAGCCACAACTGCAACAGCACCAGGATCTTTGTTGAGGTTTTTTGATGATCATCTTCTGGAATGACTCTTCCATAGGATGTTGATGTTGGAATTTCTTCTTCATATCGTATCTTAGTTCATTTTCTGGGTAGCCAAATTAGGCTTTGATCCTCTGTATAAACACAAACAGACCCTTTGCCCACACTTTGATATGCCCTTTATACCATTGTGAAGAACTTATTGGAGGTCACCATACAGGAACTGCTTTTTTTTTAAGAGAAAGGAATATTGTCAGAAAAGTATACTTCCACAGCTGATCATCTGACACCCTTTAAATGATCAGAATTAAGGATATTTAAAGCATGCATTAATCGTTGATTTACAGTTAGTTTTATCCTATCAGGGAGTAATCCCCCTTTCCTTTCTTATTTTTTTTTTATCATTAATCTACAATTACATGAAGAATATTATGTTTACTAGGCTCTCCCCTATACCAGGTCCACCCTATAAACCCCTTTACAGTCACTGTCCATCAGCATAGCAAAATGTTGTAGAATCACTACTTGTCTTCTCTGTGTTGTACAGCCCTCCCCTTTCTCCCACCCCCCATTTTGCATGCTAATCTTAATGCCCCCCTCCTTCTCCCCCCCTTATCCCTCCCTACCCCACACCCATCCTCACCAGTCCCTTTCCCTTTGTTACCTGTTGGTCCATTCTTGGGTTCTGTGATTCTGCTGCTGTTTTGTTCCTTCAGTTTTTCCTTTGTTCTTATACTCCACAGATGAGTGAAATCATCTGGTATTTCTCTTTGGTTTTCATTTTAATATATCATCTAATTGCTCTTGCTAATGTCAGAAATTACCTTTACTTAACAGACTTTATGAAGAACTTTGAGTCCTTACCTTAGATATCTTGAAGTTTCTAATCTCTTTTTCCAATGAAACACTAGTCTCTTGGATTCTGATCCTTCCTTCTCCTGGTTTTCCCTCTACCTCCCTGGCTCCTTATTAACCTTACTTGCCAGGGCCTCTTCCACTAAAGCCCTCTAAATGTTGGTATTTCTCAGCATTCTTTTTTTCTCTTCCCACCTTCTGTCCTCTCCTCACTTAAGGCCACCTGTTTCCTTAGCTTAAAATACCAGTGATTCCTAACCTTATTCCTATGCCATGCAATCCTTTTTAGCTGTAGACTTGTATGTCCTGTTTTCTGTTAGAACCCCTTCTTGGCTCTCCTGTAGGTCTCCCAAATCTAACATGTCCCAGAGAGAGTTCTGTCTTTTCACCAGCTCTTTCCCCTGGCTGCTCATCTTTCCTACCAGCTAATCTGCTGCAGGAGCCAGTCTTTGAACAGTCCTTCTTGATACCCTCCTGCCCTCTGTCACCATATGCATTCTACTCATTATCACTTTGCCAACTCCATCTCTGTGTTACCTACACCCACTGTGACTACCTTCTGCAAGCCATGACATTTCCTGCTAAGATGGTCTCCTTGTATGCTCCTGATGTTCTTGCCATTCCTAGAATGGACCATTATTTTCACTGTTTCAAAGCTTTTGGATTTGCTATTCTCTTTGTTGTGAACACTTTTCCCCTATGTCCTATTCACCTTTTGGGTCTTGGCTTAAAAGCCTTTCTATATCTTGAGCCAATCAGATTAAACAGATTATGATGTTTTAACAACCAACCCTGAAATATCTGTAACTTAAAACAACAGTGTTGGTCTATTTATTTATTTACATGATATGTCCTATGTGAAAAGACAAGGGGCCTCTTGTCTTTACTCAGAGGCTTCACCACTGAAAGGTACTCCAGTTTCAACATGAGACTTCTTGCAGCTGAGACAGGGGAAGAGCATGTTGGGCATTGTGAACTGGTGCTTAAATGCTTCTGCCTAGGAACAATGCATCATGTCTGCCTACATTTCACTGGCCAAAGCACTGGCACGTATAATTTTAAGAGGCCAGGGAATTACAACTCTCTCACAGGCCTGGAAGGAGAAGAGAACTGGCAGTATTGGTGATCTGAGCCCTGTTATTGTCTACTACATTCACTACCTTTGTTATTTATTAGATGACGTAGCACCTAGTTTGATTTCTCAGAATATTTGCATATTTTTAATGTCTGTCTTGCCCTTGGACTCTGAGTTCCATGAGGGCAAGGCCCATGCCTATTTTATTCCTCACTATTTTACCCAATCCCTAGCATAATGTTTAGAAATACAGTATTTCAGTAAATACTTGGTGAGTGCTGAGTGAATATTCTGGATATATAGAGCATCCCTTGACAAGACACAGTAGGAAATTGGAAATTTAGGTCTACAACAAATGAGAGAGATTCTTCCATCTCCTGGGTAATTTCAGTGGTTTTTTTTTTTTTTTTAGTAGTTAATTTTTTTCTTGCCTATTGATTTTTTTTGTTTTGTTTTTAAGCTTTATGTCTAAGTGGCGACTTTGTAGAATACAATACACTTTGTTAACTTTCATAGTCTACCTTCTAACAGATGACAGTGTGAGAACTTGGTAAAGGTACAATTCTATTTATCCCAACTTCCCATCATTAGTGTTATTGTTGTCGTATATTTGACTCTATATGTTTTGTACTCCCATTATGTTGCATTTATTTTGGCATAAACTAATATAGTGTGGTTTTGGTGAAAAGAGACATACAGATCATTGGAACAGAATAGAAAATGTAGGGATAGATCTGCAGAAATATGATTCAAGAACTTTTTTTTGACAAAGATGACAAGGTAACTCAATGAGGAAAGGATAGTTTTCTATAAATGATGCCAGAATACTTGGACTTCCATATATGAAAAAAAGTAAACCTGATCCCCTACTTTGTTCTTTACTGATCATTCTCTTTGATTGTTTGGGTAACTTCTATTGTCCTGTAACCTAATTGACTGCGAGTTCTCCTGCAGTGTACTACTAATTATCTGTTGTTATCATTTGTCACAGTGTATGGTTGGCAGTGCATTCTCCTGCTGGATGCATCTAAATTCAGATATGCAGGTGCATTTAGTGCTTCAGGTTGGCTGGAATCTAAGCTTGGCTGGGAAAGTGGAGATGGTTGTATCTCTCTGTCCACATGGCGTTTCATTCTGGCTTCTTCATGTCATGGCAATCACAAGGTAGCATGCAGAGCGGTTCAGTATCTCTTGAGACCTAGCCTCAGATTGAGACTTAGCCTAAGATGAAAGACTAATATACCTGCTGCTTCATTTTCTCTGTCAAAACAAATTGCAAAACCAATTTATATTTAAGGGGTGTAGAAATACTCTTTACCTCCTTATGAGAAGAGTGGCAAAGTCATAACACAAGTGGGTATGCCCACTGGGTTGGGAGTAATTTTTGGCCACTAACCCTTCTACATCCTGTGTTCAATCTGCTTCTAAGCTATTCAATGAATGTTTTATTTTAGATACTCTTCTTTTACAGCTCTAGAATTTCTATTTTCAGTTCACATTTCTTTTCTGAAACACCCTCTTTCACTTACATCCACTTTCAAAATGCTAAAGAATTTAAAGATACAGTAGTTGACTTAAAATCCTTGGCTGCTAATTCCAGTGACTAGATAGATCATCTGTGGTTTTCACCGGCTGTGGTTTTCCTTGATTATGGGTCACATCTATCTATGTCTCAACTTTTTATTCTATGTGGATTATTATGCATGATATACCAGTGGAGACTGAACTACAGTTTCTTGGTTTCATTTCTAGAAAGAGAAGGCATTTACTCTATGAAGTGATCAGGGTAAGGGGTTAACCATTTAGATTCTTCCTGTAATCCAGCTGAACTGGGCAGGTACCAGCTTGAATGAAATTGAATCTCTGTTTAACCAAAACCCTAACCTCCTGTACCATCATTGCCTCTGATCTGGCCAGTAGCTCCTCTGGAAAGGATAATACTACCAGGTATTGTTGGTCTACCTTTATACTAAAATCTGGTAGGGTCCTCTGATTGAAACTCTATGAGGGTATGTAGGATTAGTTTCTCTCTGCCCTATTGCACCTCATTCAATGCTGTATCTGGGGTGAAGAGTTATTGGATCAAGTGATTTGTTTTCTCATTTGGGACTCTTCCAGATTCCAGTCCAATCTGCCATCTAGTGCTGTATTCGTCCATACAGAGTCTCCACGGTACAACAGGCCTGCTGTCTGATCATTCCTACCCAGACCAGATGGCCTTCCCCCAGGTATGGAAGCTTCTACAGCTCTCTGCTCACTTATGAAGATATCATTTCTCTGGTATTCAGTTCAGAATTTTTTTAACTCTGTTGCTCTTCAACAGCCCCCTAGAAAAACAACATTTTAGTTTTTGATTTTATTGTTCTGTATTTTGGTTTATCTTATTACCACAGGAGTAAGATTCTTTCTTATTCTCTATCATAACTGGGAATGAAAAGCGGTACTAGGTGATTTTTTAAAATTTTGGTATCATTAATCTACAATTACATGAAGAACATTATGTTTATTAGGCTCCCCCCTTCACCAAGTCCCCCCCACATACCCCTTCACAGTCAGTGTCCATCAGCATAGTAAGATGCTGTAAAATCACTACTTGTCTTCTCTGTGTTGCACAGCCCTCCCCGTGCCCCCCACACACTATACATGCTAATCGTAATGCCCTCTTTTTTTTTTCCCCACCCTTGTCCCTCCCTTCCCTTTGGTAACTGTTAGTCCATTCTTGGGTTCTGTGAGTCTGCTGCTGTTTTGTTCCTTCAGTTTTCCTTTGTTCTTATACTCCACAGATGAGTGAAATCATTTGGTACCTGTCTCTCTCCGCCTGGCTTATTTCCCTGAGCATAATACCCTCTGGCTCCACCCACGTTGTTGCATATGGTAGGATCTGTTTTTTTCTAGGTGATTTTAACATCATGGGTAGAAGTAGCTACTGAACTACTTACTACAGGTATTGATCTATATCCTGGAGTTTCTCTAGTTTCATTGTTAGTGGTTAGTGAATTTCTTTTAACTCCTGTAGTTTTATGTGATAGCACATTTGGGTAAAGTTACAAAAGAGCTGTTTTTGTTGCAATAAAGATTTTTTGTTTATATTATGGTAGCAGAAAGATAATGTGAGAAAGTAAAGGAAATATGGGGGAAAGAAGGAAAAAATCATGAATATCTGTGGCTAAATCATGTAGCAACTAAATACTGCTTTTCTTTTTTTTGTAAAAATCCCAGGCATATAAGTTTAGACAAATTGAGCTATAGCTATGTATAATGCAAACTGCTCCCTAAAATACTCCAAGAGCATATTTCTTGTTCTTGACAATGGGAGGTAACTTTGGGACATGTTCTTGTCTAATAAATAAAAGTAGTATCTTTCAAGTAGTGACTCTATAGCATCTTACTATGCTGAGGGACAATGACTGTAATGGGGTATGTAGTAGGGACTTGATAATAGGGGGGAATGTAGTAACCACAGTGTTGCTCATGTGAAACCTGAGCATAAGATTGTATATCAATGATAACTTAATAAAAAAAGCAGTGCCTTTATTTCCACACCTGATGCAAACACTTGGTTGAGTCCATGGTGACTGTGGGAGTGAAGAACACATGCAAAACTATAGGAGGCATCTGGAGGGGGAAGGCACAGGACACCACAGGGTCTGCATGGCAAAATGATAACATTGCTATCAAAGTTGGCTTTGGATATACAACCTGTAATAAATGTTTCCACAATGTGCAGAGATAACTTTTGGAGATACATAGCAGCTCTGAGATTATTGAATGCTGGAGATGTGTTGGAATCTGCACTAAATGAAAAAGGGCTCCAGTATGACTCTCTATACTCTTCGCAGAACAGTATGCCTGCTTTTACTTCCAACTACTTGTCATTACTCTCCATGTATTTGTGAGACTGAGGCTTTAGTAATACTGGTCAATTGTTCCTGGGAGTATACCACCTTGTACCATCTGGGTACTGATAGATCCTGTTCTAGGTCCATTCCTCCTCCTCCTTTCAGTGGAATATTAATTTCATCTTCAGAGCAGGATCAGTTCTTCTCTTCTTTTTCTTCCTTGTCACCCTTAAAATTTTCTTTGTTGAGGTAGAATTGATGTATATTAGTTTCAGGTATAAAATATAGTAATTTAACATTTGTTTACATTGCAGCCTGGTCACCACATGTGTTTAGTTACCATCTCTAACCTTGTAAAGTTAATATAATGTTATCAACAGTATTCCCCTTGCTGTGTATTACATTCCCATGACATTTCTTTTTGTAACTGGAATTTTGTACTTCTTGATCCCCTTCACCCATTTCTTTCCCCATTCCAATCCCCTCCCCTGTGGCAACCACCACCAATTTGTTCTTTACAAGTCTGAGTTTGTTTTTTTTTTTGTTTTTGTTTTTTAGTTTCAACAGGTGAATGAAATGTGGTTATTTCTTTTTCTCTGACTTATTTCTCTTAGCATAATACCATCCATGTTATTGCAAATGGCAAGGCTTCATTTTTTTTTCTTATGGCTGAGTGATAGTGCATTTTATATATGTACCATATCTTCCTTATCCACTCACCATCAGTGGACGCTTAGGTTGCTTCTGTGGCTTGGCTTTTGTAAATAATGCTGCAATGAACATATGGGTGCACATATCTTTTCAAGTTAGTGTTTTCATTTTCTTCTAATACATACTCAGTAGTGGAATTGCTGGATCAGATGTTAGTTCTATTTTTAAGTTTTTGAGGAAACCCTGTGTTGTTTTCCAGGATGGTTGTACCAATTTACATCCTCATACTCAGAGCATAAGGCTTCCCTTTTCTGCACATCCTCACCAACACTTCTTCCTATCTTTTTAATACTAGCCATTCTGACTTGGGTCACGTGATAAATCATTGTGGTTTTGATTTGCCTTTCCCTGACAGTTAGTGATGCTGAGTACCTTTTCACGTGTCTGTTGGCCATCCATATGTCTTTTCTGAAAAAATGTCTGTTTAGGTCCTCTGCCCATTCTTAAATTGGATTTTTTTTTTTTAGTTTTATGAGTTCTTTATGTATTTTGGATATTAACTCCTTATCAGATATGTGATTTGCAAATATTTTCTCCCATTCAGAAGATAGCCTTCTCGTTTTGTTGGTAGTTTCCTTCCCTGTACCGAAACTTTTTAGTTTGATACAGTCCTGTTTGTTTATTTGGCTTTTGTTTCCCTGGCCTTGGGTCAGATCCAAAAAAACATTACTAAGACTGATGTTAAGGAGCTTACAACCTGTATTTTCTCCTAGGGATTTTATGGTTTCAGGTCCTATAGTCAATTCTTTATTCTACTTTGAATTTTTTTTTGTATATGATGTCAGATATTGGTTCAGCTTCATTCTTTTGCCCATGGCTGTCCAGTCCAGTTTTCCCAGCACCATTTATTGTAAAGATTACCCTTCCCCATTGCATATTCCTGCATCTTCTGTCAGAAGTTAACTGACCATAAATATATGGGTTTACTTCTGGGCTCTCTGTTCTGTCTCATTGATCTATGTATCTGTTTTTGTGCCAGCAGGGTACTACTTTGATTCCTATATTTCCATGGTATACTTTGAAGTCAGGAAGTTTGATACCTCTGGCTTTGTACTTCTTCAGACTGCCTTCACATTCAGAGTCTTTTGTGGTTCCATACAAATTTTATGATTGTTTGTTTTATTTATGAGAAAAATTCAATTGGAATTTTGATAGGGATTGCATTGAATCTGTAGAATGCTTTGGGTAGTATGGATATTTAGCTATATTAATCCCTCCAATCCATGAGCACTAAGTATCTTTCCATTTATTTGTTTCTTATTCAATTTCTTTTATCAATGTTTTTTTTACTTTTTAGTGTGCAGGACTTTCACTTCACTGGTTAAATTTATTCCTAGGAAATTTTTCTCTTTGATCTGATGGTAAATGAGATTGTTCTCTTAATTTCTTCTTCTGAGTTATTAGTGTAGATAAATGCAACATATCTTTACATATTAATGTTATATCTTGCACCTTTACTGAATTATCAGTTTAACAGTTTTTTGGTGGAGTCTTTAGTTTTCTGTATGTAGTATCATGTCATCTGCAAATAATGACAGACTTAATTCTTCCCTTCTGATTTGTATGCCTTTTATTTCTGTTGTCTAATTGTTGTTCAGTAACTTGTTTAATGCTCACATAATTGTAATTTTCCAGTCTTCTTATAATTGATTTCTGTTTCATTCCATTTTGGTCAGAAAAGATGCTTGATATAATTTCAATCTTCTTGAATCTATTGAAACTTGTTTTGTGCCCTAACATTTGATTTATCCTGGCAAGTGTTCCATATGCACTTGAGAAGAATGTGTATTCTGTTTTTGGATGGAATGTCATATATATATATATATATAAGTTCCATCTGGTCTAATTAATTGTTTAAGGTCCATGTTTCCTTATTGATTTTTCCATCTCGATCAATCCATTGGTAGCGTGGGGTGTTAAAGTACCCCAGTATTATCATGTTGCTATCAATTTTTCCTTTAGGTCTGTTAATATTTGCTTTATATATTTGGTGCTCCTGTATTGGGTGCATAAATACTTATAACTTTTATTTTCATGTTTGGTCTTATATCATTGTATAGTGCCACACTTCTGTTACAATGTTGGTATTAAAGTATATTTTTTTCTGATATGAGTGTAGCTATACCAGCTTTCTTTTCATTTCACTTCCCATTTCATTTCATTTCATTTCATTGCCTTCATCTGTCCTTCTGAAGTGAGTCTGTAGGCAGTACATAGATGTATCTTGTGTTTTAAAAATTTAATCCATTCAGTCACTCTATCTTTTGACTGAAAAATATAGTTCATATATATTTAAAGTAATTATTGATAGGTATGTACTTATTACTATTTTGTTCATTGTTTTCTTGCTGGTTTTGTAGTTCTCTGTTCTTTTTCTCTTGCTCTCTTCTCTTGTGGTTTGATGACTTCCTTTAGTGTTATGTTTAGATTCCTTTCCCATTTTCTTTTGTGTATTTAGTATAAGATTTTGCTTTGTGGTGATAGTGAAGTTCACAAATATCCTTCTTTGTATATGGAAATCTATTTTAAGTTGATAGCAACATAAATCTGAACACTTTCCAAAACTCTACTTATACTCACCTCCTGCCATTTTGTGTTTTTAATGTCACACTTTGCATCTTTTTATTTTATGCATCTCTTAAGTAATAATTGTAGTTTTAGTTAATTTTACTATTGTTTTTAATCTTCATAGTAGCTTTGTAAGTGATTAATCCACTACCTTTACTATATATGTAACTTTTCCAGTGAGCTTTTTACTTTCATATGTTTTCTTGTTATTAGTAAGTGCCATTTTGTTTCAGTTTAAAGAAGTCCCTTTACCATTTATTCTAAGTCCAGTTTGGTGGGATGAATTCCTTTAGTTTTGCTTGTCTGGAAAACTATATCTCTCCTTCAGTTTTGAATGTTAGATTTGTGTTGGGTAGAGTATTCTTTGTAGAAGTTCTTTCCTTTAGCACTGTGAATATATCATGACACTTCCATCAGGTTTATAAAGTTTATGCTGAGAAACCTGATGATAACCTTACAGGGGTTCCCTTAAATGTACCAAGTTGTTTTTCTCTTACTGTGTTTTTAAGATTCTTTTTATCATTTGATGTTTTATATATAATGTGGCTTAGTTGTGGGGGTGTCTTTGGGTTCATTTTATCTGGGATTCCTAGATCTGGATGTCCTTCTCTAGGCTAGGGAAGTTTTCAACCATTATTTATTCAGGAAGTTTTTGGCCTCTTCCTCTCTTCCCCTTTGGAAATTTGTTCTGCTTGATGTTGTCTCATAGGTCCCTTAAGATATCTTCATTTTTTTAAAGATTCTTTTTTGTTATTGCTCTGTCTGGGTGAGTTCCACTGCCTTATCTTGTAGCTCCTTGATCTGTTCCTTTGCTTTGTCCAGTTGGCTGGTTGACTTCCTAGTGTATTTTCCAGCCTCAATTACTGTATTCTTCAGCTCTGCAACATCTGTCTGGTACTTTATTATATTTTCTATCTCTTTGTTGAAGTTCTCACTGTGTTCACCCATTCTTTTTCTGAGATTGGTGAGTATCTTTATGCTCATTGATTTGACTTCTTTATCAGATACTTACTTATTTCTTTATCACCAAGGTCTTTCTGAGGTTGTGTCTTGTCCTTTCATCAGGAACACATTTCTGTTTGCTCATCTTTCTTGACTCTCTGTGTTTGTTTCTAAGTACTAGGTGAAGCAGCTACCACTCTCTCTTGAAGTGGTGGCCTTGTATGTTAATGAACCTCCTCATTCAACCTTGCCTTAGCTTTCAGTTGTCTCTCAGACCTTTGTGATCGCCTAAACTACCTGATTTATGTTTGATGTGTCCCCCTTGTCGAGGGTGTGCCAAGGCTTGTCAGTGTTCCAAGGGGAGTTTGGCACCTAGTTTCAGGCTGATTGGAAGCCAGCCAGTCAGTCAGAGGCTTTTAAAGTATGCAAAAATATATGGTCTTATGAGACCCACACTCATAATAATCTCTGTTGGCTTCCAGACCAGGAGATATGGCTATGTCCCCTGAGGACAGATGCAAAAATAAAAGGTCAAGGCTCCAAATGAGTATACAGACTCCTTCTGGAGTTGAATCTATTGAAACTTGTTTTGTGCCCTGATATTTGATCTATTCCATATGCACTTGAGAAGGAGGTCTTACTGAGTTGTAGTGAGGCCCACAGGGTGTACAAAGATGGGGTCTCCTTGCTTATTTGGCCTGGGAACACCTTCTCAGTCTCTAGATATGTGGGAAATCTGAAGCCTGTCCCTCAGGCTGAAGCTCCAGGGTAAGTAAATAGACCTTTTTCACAGGAACACTGGGACTGTGTTTCAGTCTGCTGTCTGTAAAGTGCCTGGGGGCAGTGACCTCCTAAGAACTGTGGAGCTCAGAAATACCAGCTTGACGGTGCCTACCGTCAAAGTCGAACAGTCTGAAGGGGAGGCGTGGAGCTGAATAAATGTACAACTCACTCTGAGAGGATGCCCAGTCAAGCCGTAACGCAACATATAGCCTTTATTCTCCTCTTTTTATACACACTCAGAAGGGGCAGGTTAACCAGGGATCAAGAAACATGTGCTTGAGTGTTGACATACTTTTTTTCAAAACAAGCATACTCTGTCTTCAGGATAGATTCTATCTCAACACACTCAGACTCAACGTTTAAGACTTGTTATTATTATTATTCTTAGCAAACTCCCTTATCCCTGACTGTTCTTTCACCCCAATCTCTCAGCTGTCCCCTCTCAGTTCTCTTGAGGTTTTTGCCATCCCCAACATGTCCCCCATTTTTCTTTAATAAAACAACCAGCCCAGCTCGGACTGGGTCAAGGTATGTGCCTGTCTTAGGTTGTATCGTTGCAGTAAATCCTTACCTGTCATTGGGCTATAGTCCTCTGTCAACCACTCCCTGTCTTAGGTTGGTATTTACAATTCAACCATATCTTACCCATCATTGGCTACCATACTTGACTTTAAAACTAATGATTTAGGAGTGGGGGGGCCGTCTGCAATTTCAAATGATGCAGGTCTCTTAAGACTTGTTGGAGAAGTTTCCACATGCTGCGAAGGACACAAGGCCCTAATATCAGCAACAGAAGACATAAAATGCCTAGGGTTATGAGAGGTGTGACTGTGCCAGCGACTATTCAGGGGTTCCTTGAACATGTCTTTTATCTGATTTAATATACAGATGCAGTTTTGGGTGCATTGAAATTCAGAGATGCTTGTCCCATAGCCAAAATTTCCTTATGCAATTGGGCTATGTCTAATGTCTCATTAGTTTTGGCCCACATACCCTCTAGTTGATACTTAACTCTTTCCCATGGATCCTTTGATGCATTATAGGTTCTATTAGTAATACAAATCCACTGATACTCCGCATGGCATTGTAATTTAACCTGGTGTCGCATCCCTTCTAATTGATCACCGAGGGCTTCTACAGCCTCATATAGCAAGTCCAGCTTTTGTTCTAATTTCAAATCTATCCTTTCCTGGGTTCCTAGGGCCTGGGACATGTTATGAGTTAAATCATTAACAAAATGAGCTGTTTGTACTTCTTGAGAAAGGGCGACAGCAGCAGTGATAGTAGCGGTGAGTGCGGTAATCAAGGCAATTATCCCAAGAATGATCAAGCCTATAGCCCTTCGGGGGCGAAGCAACCCTCGGACCTCCTCCAAAGCTTGGAGGCCACGTTCAGCGTACCACGGCCCCGTTAGGTTAACAGGGAGAAGCACAAAAGGGGGTTGGTGTAAGAATATAACAATTTCAGAATCATTAAGGCAATTAACACAATTGATTAAATTACAATTATAGCAAGACACATAAAAACGGGTTACATTCCTTCTTTGAATTACTACTTTAGATATACTGATACTCCAATTTTCTGAGGTGCTCTTTAAGAACACATTAGGGCCAGTAACACAGGTGGTGGTTCGTGTACATTCAATCTGGTTAGTTAAAAGCTTAGCGAATCTGTGACCAATGGTCCGGGGCCCTTCTCCTACTGAGTTCACAATGTATCCCCCAGTCATATTTAAATCAGTAACATTCCAACAACCTTTCTCAACACATTGTGCCCAAAACATAGAGGTCGGCCAGTCCCCATTGCCAGTAAAGTTCCATATCTGACAGGAGTTGGAAATACTATGGCTGATCAGCATGCCACGGTTCCGGGTACTAACATGCAGGAGAGGTGGGTCGGGGACGTAGGTCCAGTGAAGGGCTGAGCCGACCATCTGGGTTGTTCCTCCCAAGAGCAGGATCCGAAGAAACAGGGCTGGGCTGGACAAGCCGCTCCGGTAACCATCGGGCCTCATTTTCATTCTGTGAGAAAACACAAACATGCCCTCGTCTCCATATGAGCACGGGGTCCGGGTCTTTCCGTTTTCCCTGCATGGGATCTTTCCATCACACATAGGCGAATGAGGTTTTGGTGGCGGGGTGCCAAAAGCGCTCAGCCACTGAACGACCCTGAGCGTCTAGATTCAAAAAATTAAGAATAAATAAGACATGATTTAAATGGTTCTGTGATGACCGGGGATATAATCCCCCCTTTTTTGTTTTTTCCAATTGAGCTTTAAGGGTGCCATGGGCACGTTGCACAACGCCTTGGCCTTGTGGGTTATATGGTATTCCAGTTTTATGTGAAATATGCATCTGGTCACAGAACAGTTGGAATTGTTTACTAGTATAACCGGAACTGTTGTCCGTTTTGATAATAGTAGGTACACCAAGTATAGTAAAACATTTCAAACAATGATTAATAATTTGATTGGCTGCCTCGCTACTTAAAGCCGAGGCACAAATAAAACCGGAATAAGTGTCAATTGTAACATGAACATACTGAAGTTTTCCAAAATAAGGGATATGTGTAACATTCATCTGCCAAATCTGGTTGGGAACTAAACCGTGGGGGTTAATACCATATGTGGGAACATTCTGATGGATGGGACAGTGGTGACATTTGCGGACTATCTGCTGCGCTATTTCCCTGGATAATTTAAACATTTTACGTAAGCTTTGACTATTCTGATGATGGATAGCATGAGACTGACGGGCAGCCTCAACCTGGCAAGGGGCCACGATTCGGGTGGTTAAGTCTGTCTGCTGATTTCCTTGTACTAAAGGTCCTGGAAGGGAAGAGTGAGCCCTAACATGAAAAACAGCACGGTTGAGCTCGGTTGCGTATACTAGCCTGGATTTGTAAAAATAGCTGCTGAATTTCCAGGATTAGCGGTTTGTATAGTCGCAACTGTTTCTAACAAGGGCAGGGCATTGGCAATATATTGACTATCGGTATACAGGTTAAAGGTCACATTAGAATAAGCTTCAAAAACTGCAGCTACAGCGCGCAATTCTACAATCTGAGCAGAAGCGGGAGAAAATAGTATTTGTATGGTTTCATTATTGACCGTATAAGCAAAGCGTCCATTAGAGGATCCATCAGTAAAAATGGTAAGTGCCTGGGGAATGGGAGTATGGCCATAATTTTTGGAATAGTAAATTGATGAGTTCGTGCAAATTGCAATAATTTATCAGCTGGATAATGAGTACTTATCTGACCAGGATAATTAGCTAGGGCTATTCCCCAGTAATCTGAGTTTTGGTAGAGGTTTTTAATTTGTTCCTTATCTAAAGGCAATATAATGGAAGGTGGCTCCATACCAAAGAAACGTCTGCTTTGTTCTCTGCAGATTTGTACCAATGCCACAAGAGCCTCGTCATATGGTACAAGAACTCGGGCTGGAGAGACCGGGAGGTGGACCCATAATAAAGGTCCCTTTTGCCAAAGCACTGCGGTAGGAGAGTGGTGGGTAGCAAGAATGCAAGCGCTCCACGGTTCGGAGGATGTAAGATACCTCCGTTGCTGTTGTGTGGTAGCGGACTCTACAGATTGCCTCCCGTCCCTCCTGGGTTAATTGTCTAGATGAGGTCGAGTCTGAATCACCTTTTAAAACATCAAAAAGAGGTTTGAGTTCTCCTGTCGTCAGGCCAAGAGTGGGGTGCAGCCAGCTGATATCCCCTAACAATTTTTGAAAATCATTTTAAGTTTTTAAAGTATCCTTTCTGATTTGCAGCTTTTGAGGGGCTATAGTTTTCGGATAGAGCATATATCCTAAATAGGCATGGGGGGAACTTGTTGAATCTTTTCAGGGGCAATTAACAACCCCGCCGCCATTAAAGACCGTTTCAGGAGGCTGAACACTGATAGTAAAAGGCCTTCATCTTTAGCGGCCAACGTAATATCCTCCATATAATGAAGAATATATACAGAGGGAGATTTCATTCTTACTGGTTGGATGGCTGCATCGACAAATTTCTGACATAAGGTGGGGCTATTGGCCATTCCTTGAGGCAGAACTCTCCATTGGAAGCGCTGCATAGGTTGTGCAAAATTGGCAGAAGGCACACTGAAAGCAAACTTTTTGCAATCTGAGGGATGTAAACGGATAGTGTAAAAACAATCTTTCAAATCAATCACAATTTTATATGTATCCGCTGGAATAGCAGCAGGGTCGGGGAGACCAGGCTGCAATGCTCCCATGAGTTCCATGGTTTTATTAACCTCCCTCAGGTCCTGTAATAACCTCCATTTTCCTGATTTTTTCTTGATTACAAAGATAGGGGAATTCCACGGGGATGTGGAAGGTTCAGCATGTCCGTTGGAGAGTTGTTCCTGCAGCAGCTGCTCAGCCGCTTTAATCTTATGTTTGGATAGGGGCCATTGATCTACCCATACTGGATGCTCAGTTTTCCAAGTTATGGCATCAGCATGGAGTGCAGGAGTGTCAATGACCCCAGCTAAAAATACCCCAATCCCCTTCTGTCTATCTTAGCACATGGCTGTATAGGTTTTTTGTATCCTTGATTAGAAATTCCTAGTCCCTGATGAGGCATTAGTCCCTGATCCATCAATTGCTTGGTGACAATAGAATTGGGGCTTTGCAAGTATATCCCCATTTGACTCATAACATCCCTCCCCCACAAAGTCACAGGTAAATGTGGTATGATGTAAAGCTGAAAAGTCCGTGTGTTATCTTCTGGATCTCTCCAGGTAAGAACATTACTACTAATTTCTGGATTTTGGGATTGCCCTATGCCCTGCAACTGAGTAATGCTACAATGTTGAGGCCAGGATGCAGGCCATTGGGTGAGGGTAATAACAGAGACATCAGCCCCGGTATCCAGGAGGCCAGTAAAGTTTTTGCCCTGTATAGAAAGCATTAACTCTGGTCTACCTGGCCCAATTGCCTGAATCCAATAAGCATCAGAGGACCCAAATCCTTGGCTTCCTCTTTCTTTGGCCTTGACTTTATTCTTAGTAGTGATTTTTGGCAGTAAAATTAATTGTGCAATTCTTTGATTGGTTTGGATGACAGATATTTTAGTGGGAGAATGTACCATAATCTTGATTTCCCCCTCATAATCCTCGTCTATAACTCCTGGCATGACTGTTGAACCTTTTACTGTGATACTACTTCTTCCCAACAATAATCCTACCGTGTTAGGAGGAAGCGGTCCATAAATCCCTGTAGGTAAAGTTTGGACTCCCATATCAGGGGTTAATACTGTGTAGGTGGTGGAACAGAGGTCCAGTCCTGCGCTGCCTGGAGTTGCTCTCCAGAGGTCACAAATGGATTTCTTGTCTGTTGACCCCTCTGGGGAGCGCACTCCAGTGCCCCATAACATTGGTTCGGGGCCTGCGGCTGGCCCCGCTTCCTGTTTCCCTGCCTCAATGGTTTCCCATCAACATCTATCTTAGAATGACATTCGTTTGCCCAATGTTTTCCTTTTCTACACCTAGGGCATAAGCTTGCGGGGGGGCACCTCATTGTTCTCTTGACCAATTACCATTGCCTCTCGGTTGTGGACAATGCCGGATCATATGGCCCTTTTTTCCACAACCATAGCATGCCCCAGAGCTAACTGTTCCACAGGTCTGCTGAAAAAGAACATCTTTGACTGTTCAACCCTGTAAAGCAGCGGCCACAGTTAATCCCTGGACATAACTTGGCCCTATATCTGAGCACAAGTGGATGTAATCTTGCAAAGTTGCCTTCTTTCTAAAGGGGCGAATAGCAATTTGACAGGCCGAATTTGCATTCTCATAAGCTAATTGTTTCACTAGTACTGTTCCAGCTTCATTGTCCCCAGTAAGCCTACCTGCTGCTTGTAATAGCCGCGCTACAAAATTCTGATATAGCTCATCTGCTCCCTGTCTGATTTTGGACAAATCCTCAGTTTTTCTCCTGGAATCAGGAAGCTTATACCAGGCTTTTTTTGCTGTGGCATTAATTTGAGCATATGTACTGGGTTGGTAATTCTGTTGATTTGCAAGATCTTCATATGCCCCAATTCCTGCCAGCATATCTAAATTACCGGGGATACGGTTAGCTCTGTTAATCTCGACAGTAACCTGACAGCATTCAACAAATTCTGACTTCCAAAGCAGATAATCACCCCCCGACAAACAAGCCTTGGCTAGCTGTTTCCAATCGGCTGGTGGCAGAGCGTCAGTAGACGTATTTTCCAACATAGCCTGAGTAAATGGGGCAGTGGGACCACACTGCGTGTAAGCCGTTTTTAATTCTTTCAGCTGTTTAAAAGGGATGGGACGGTGACCACGGACTAAGTTCCCTTGGGCATCAGCCTCTTCAAAAACAGGGAACAGATGATCGAATCCCTGAATGTCCTCTCTCAGCCGCGTGCTTGACGACAGACTGTAGTGGAGAGCTCATTTTTAAGGGCACTAATTTGGAAGGAGGTCGTTGCACCGCCATGACGACCGGCAAATTGTCTGGGGCCGGTGAATCTAATCCTGCAATTATACTGGGAGCAGGGGAATGAGGTTCAGGTCTCATTTGTAGGGAAACAGGTTTTTGATTATTTAAAATTAAATGTTGTATCTGACCCTTCAATTCTGAAATTGCCTCGATTATAGAAGAATCCTCTCTCGAGGGTAAACCCTGTCTTTTCAACTAGATATTGTATTTGATCTTTTAGTTCTGTAATTGTTTGAAATATAGGGGAGCTCTCTTTCAGTGGTACTTCTTCAATTTTAACCAGTTCGGTCAATTTAATAAGCAACATAACTAGGTTCATATCTTCATAATATCCAGCCGCCTCCTCCCCCAGTGCAGTCCTATCAGTTGGGTTAGGTTCATCATCATCTAAATTCCCCGCTGGTTCTTTTTTTTTTTCTCTAAATCAACCTCACCGGTGGGGTTTGGTTCATCATCATCTGGGTCCCCCACCGGGTCTCTAATAGGAAGTGGCAGAGCCGAAGGGATGCTAGGAGGAACAGCTTCATAGGTTTTAATTTTATTTTCTCCTACTCCTGTTCCTGCTAGCGGAGTTAAGGGGGTGACTCCGTGAATAGTGGTTCCAGTGTCTCTCTTCCCTGTCAATAGTTTCTCAGCCTCATGCCGAGGATCAAGGCAGTCTCTCACTAATGCCCATAAACTAAAAGTGTCCAATGGAACTTTCTTGGGACCATGAGCTGAATAATAGGCCTGAATTTTTTCCCCAACTCTTTTCCATGTCCCAATATCTACTGTACCTTCTTCGGGGAACCAAGGACATACTTGTTCTATAAATTCTAAAAATTTTGTTAATTGTTGTTGCCCTACCTTTGCGCTGCGTGTCCGCAGCATATGCTTAAGTATCTGTGCAAATAGGACTCGGCTGTTTCCGGCCCCCATGATACTCTCAGAGGTTAAATGATTCACCGCCCCTCACCTGTTTCGTGCGCCCACTGTTATCTCGCCGCGGCTCTCACATTCTCCTCCATACTTCAGGTCCCTGTTCAGGCGCCACTTGACGGTACCTGCTGTCGAAGTCGAACAGTCTGAAGGGGAGGCGTGGAGCTGAATAAATGTACAACTCACTCTGAGAGGATGCCCAGTCAAGCCGTAACGCAACATATAGCCTTTATTCTCCTCTTTTTATACACACTCAGAAGAGGCAGGTTAACCAGGGATCAAGAAACATGTGCTTGAGTGTTGACATACTTTTTTTCAAAACAAGCATACTCTGTCCTCAGGATAGATTCTATCTCAACACACTCAGACTCAACATTTAAGACTTGTTATTATTATTCTTAGCAAACTCCCTTATCCCTGACTGTTCTTTCACCCCAATCTCTCAGCTGTCCTCTCAGTTTTCTTTAGGTTTTGCCATCCCCAACACCAGCTCCCTTGGCCATCAGGGTCAGGGGATCAAGGAGCATCCCGTGTATGGATTATGTGTGCCTGTTAGCTTTAGCATGGTACCTGAAAAGTGTAGGGGGCAGGGCATGTCCAGCAACTTCAGAAAAGCAGTGGGAAAGTGACTTGACTCTGTGTGCCCATGTGCTTCATTAATGCAATAGCAGAGTGCCTTGTCTGTGTATGGCTCTGACTTTAGCTCAGGCGTGGGAGAATGCCACAACTGTTGGCTTTCCTGCCCCAGCGAGGGACTGGGGGACTTCTGCAACCTCCCAGGCTCTCTGGCTTCAGCAAGGCACTGGGATAGTGCTGTGACCACGTGCCCCTGCCTGTCTTAACAAGGCAGGGACCAGGTGCTGTGTCTGAGCTTGCTTACCTGAGCCAGCAGGGTAAGTACAGAGCCTAAAATTGGCATCTGCCAGTGTCTCTGTTCAGGAAGAGTTTCAACTGTCCTCTGCCCCTCCAGCAGGTGCTTTTAGATTAGCAAATAAACTTGTTTCATACACAATCTAAGTGCTTTTCAAACTACTATTTATTGCTGGGTCTCAGGGTGAGCGAGACCACACATGAGTCCCTTAAAAGGGGAATCTGTTTCTTCTAGCACCTTGTGTCCCTTGGATGGCAGCCCTGTTGATTTCCTAAGTCAGATGTTTTGGGGGCTTGTCTCTTCAGTACAGATCCCAGGTGTTGGGGTGCCTGACATGGACAACCTTCTATTCTTCTGGGAGAAATGCTGGCCTGGTGAGACACCTTCCTGTTCTTTTTTGAGTGTCACCACACAGAGGGTGGGGGTTTTGGTGAGACCATGTCTCTGCCTCTCCCGTCCTTGATGTGGTCTCTGTTCCCTTTATTGTGTAGAAGTAGTTAATCTGGTTTCCAGATCTTTTTCAAAGGAAAATGGTCCATCTGTAGGTGTAGACTTGATGTGTCCATGGGAGGAGGTGAGTTCAGGATCTTCCTACATCACCACCTTGTGGAAGCCCTCCTTGCCACCTTTTTAAATGAAGTTTTCCTGTCTAATGGCTACTAACCTTTTGTTACATTAATCATACTAGTGTGTAGAAAGGGCTAGAAACTTGGAGTAAAGCAAGGACTGTCAAGGAAGAGAAAGAGTCCCAGAAAGTGGAAGGGGCCAGCAAATTAATGTTTTAGGGATTTTTTTTTGTTTGGGATTGAGTTAGAACATATTGAGGGAAAGAGTGACATCAAGAGGAGAGAGAATGGCCAAGATGGACTAATGCATTTTAAAGGGTTTTTTTCTTGTATAATAAATAGATAACCCTTTTATAGATGTAAACTCATTTTTTAAAATCATGAGAATCAAAATTTTTAAAATTGACACTATGCCACTTGGGGTTCGCAGTTACATTTGGGATACACTTACAATTGGTACTCTACTTTTGTGCTATAACCAACAAGAAATGATTTATGATTTCTTCTCTGTATCTCTTTCTCTAAAAACAAAACAAAACAAAAAGATATGCCTCCTGTATTCCTTCATCCAAGACAACTGGATTTCCACTTTAAGATTTTAATGCCTTTATTTTAAACCTTTGTTTCATTTGAAATGCTGTCATCTCAGGGCTTTAAAGTAGTAGGTATTAATACTTCAGGGTAAGTGATGGTGGTGTAGAATACAGTTAAAGAGATACCATAGATGATACTACACAACACCAGGGAAAAAGGAAAAGGTAAGGGAAGCCAGGAAAAAGGATGAGAAATGTGGCCAATTTCACAGCTTTGCTGAAAGCTGATTATATTGCCAACAGTGCAGATTCTGACTCCAAGGCTCTGAAAGCTCATCCCGTTTTATTTATTATTTCATGAAGTCAGAGTATTTGGGGGCAAAAAGGAAGTGGGAAGGGAAGGAATTTTAAGATAGGGCAGGGAGTTTTCCATCAATAAATTTCACCTCTTACACTGGAAGTCAATTAGGTAAGAAAACTAATGTTGGGCTAATAACAAATAGTATCAATAACATGAATAGTAATTATAACTCGTGGGTATGTATGTGCTAGTCACTCTGCTAGGCATCGTGCTTCTGCCAAAACAATGAAGTTCTAATTGTCCAAATGCATAAATATGTTTCTCTGCAGAGCTACAGACTTTGAGTTAAAACAATGCACCTCCTACCTTTACATTTCTGCTGCTTTACTGCTTTTTTTCCTTTTTAAAGTATATTTAAACTTGCTATATTGTATGGCTTTTTGTAAACTGTTTTAAGCCTTTTTTGGGGGAACAAGATAAGATATAAATAAATAAAATAGCCTCTATTAAAAACTAGGAAAGGTACAGTTACATGGATGTTTCAGCCCCTTGCTGTTCTTTCTAGTTCCCTTCACTGGCTCTAACCAAAGCGTTCCTTCACTGTTATTCTGGCTATTTAGAAGTCTTTTGGTGTGGCCTGCCAGCCACATTCCTCATTGTCATCCGTATCCTGAATCACCAACTGCTATCCTCCTGGGAAATGTTCCCGTGGTTATTAGTCAGGACTTCCTTGTCTCTAAAATCTCTTTGATTTTAAAATCCTCTGATTCTTCGAGCCTTTGGTATTCTAACTATTGATCCTTGGTGGGCAGCATCTTCTACATCCTCTTAGGTATTGGTTGATCTTAGGATGACCCAGGACGCTGTGGATGGAGGGTAATTTAAAACCTTGGGGTCAAGAATACCTTCTTTGCATTCTTTTCCTTTTGCAAGGATTCTTCTAAGTACTGCCAACTCCTGGCTTCATCAGTTTTTAGTAAAACATAAACCAAATTTCCATTTTTTTCCATTTTAAAAATAAGTTGGTGGAAAAAGGCTGTGAGTCACTAGGATACAAGAAAATTCCTCCCAGGATGTGTGTTGGATACCATGAAATTTTAGATGTACAGTTACATCTAGCCATATCTCTGCAGTTTTTACAGATAAATAAATTGAAGTCCTTCACATGTCCAGTGGGTTAATGTTGTATGAGGGGTTGGAAACCTGGGATGGGCCTTTGCTCCGAGTCTTTGCCTCCTGCAGTGTGGTCTTAGGTGAGCCATCACCTCGCGGTGAGATCACCAGAGGCAGCCTCACGGAGTAGTCCAGGAATCATAAAGTCGGTGAGAAGGTTCATGATATGTTTGGCAATGAAGATGATTTCTGCACAAACAGAAAGCATCATTACTGTGACTTGAAGTACTTGATAGCACATATGACTGCTCACAACTGAAACCTAAAAATACTCCAGTATGTGGGCTGGAACTTTGTAGGTGCCTGTGACAATAAATGCAGAACCAGAAATAAAACTGGGGGTACAGGGTGTTGCTTAGCAATACAAATGAAAATAGAGTTCTTAAGCAGAGAAAGTTGTTTACTAGATGTAAAGAAACAGTGGAGGCTGATTTTGTAACTTCATCTACAGTGGTGAGTATGAACTTTGTTCTCTGAAGTTCTGGTTTTATTCCTGGCACTGGCAACCTCAGAAGAACTTTTTATCTTGTAATTGTTTTCTGAGGGAGATATGTGTGTGTGGATGAAGTTGGCCATATATACACTTTTGAGATTTGTAAGAGGTTTCCTTTCTTACTGGATGTAACATTTAGTGGAAGAGAACAACTGAGGCATGTAGCACAAATATGACTAAGATGCAGACTCCAGTGACAAGGGTAAACATACCTCAAAATAAAGGAAAATGAATGGTTAAAAAAAAATCTCTGTGCTGTTTATATGCAAATATTTGTCTTCCCATGGTAAACGTTATCCTGCTAATTTTACAGATGAGGAAGCTGAGGCTGAGAAAAATTGTCATGTCAAAATCACAGACTTAATGGGGACAGAACCCAGATTCTAATCCAAGTTTGTTTGTACACAGCTTTGACTTTTTGCACTCCACTGAATCACCTCAAGAGGAGTCTGGATACCTGGTAAGAAAGAGCAGAAACAAAGATTTCCTCAAGGCTCTTTCTTACCAGGTATCCAAAACTGCTTGGACTTTTGAAAAGGGGAATAAATATCACCAGTTGAGGGCTGAGGAACAATTTTGGTATACAATTGTTACTCAATATTTTTTTGGAAGGAGAATAAAGGGGCTTTAGAAAACCTGTTTTGACTGATTTATCTCATGTAGTTTAATATGTATCTCATTTAGATCTTGTGCCAAATGATACTAAGTAGGCCTAAGAAAGGAAAAAACATTTGTGTTCTTGCAAAGATCTCAAAAGAACAGGAAGGAATGATTTAAGGAATAAGAATGAGAGATAAGGCTTTCCTTTCAGAGAATCTTGTTGGAGGAGGTATATTAAACATCATACAGCTGTGCCTTCCTACACATCATTAGAAAGGAACCAGCTGACATATATAATCAATAATGAAGTCATAAAACAGGTATCATATTCTATAGTGAAAGTTTAGTTAAACAATAAAGAGTGTGCTAAGTCAAGTGCAGATATTTTATATTCTCAGGGCTACCTTAACAGAATACAAACAAATGAATGGCTTAAAACACAGAAATTTATTCTTTCACAAATCTGAAAGCTGGAAGTTTGAGACTAAGGTGTCAGCAAGACCATGTTCCCTTAAAGGCTCCGGAGGGGGATTGTTCCTTGCTTTTTCTGGCTTCTGGTGTTTGTCAGCAATCTTGCTGTTCTTGGCATTGGCTGCCTCACTCCTGTCACATGTTCACCTTGTGCCTTCATGTGTCCTTCTCTCTGTGTGATCTGGTTTAGGCCCAAATTTCTCCTTTTTATAAGGACCCTAGTTATACAGGATTAGGTTCCAGCCTAATCACTGATCTTATTTCTGTGAAGACCTATTGCTAAATAAAGTTCCATTCTGTGGTACTAGGGGCTGGGAATTAATCACCTCTTTTTGAGGGACACAGTTCATAGCTTCAGGGAAAATGGAATTGTTAGGTAAGGATTTACCAGCATCTCATCTATAGTATCTAACAGAGCAAATCCTTCACTGGAGAACATAAATGTTCTCGTAGTTTGGTAAGAAAATCCCTACAAAGAGGAAAAGTGATTCACCAGGCCAGCCCTTCTTATTGCAAGGAAGCACCTTTTAATTGGATCCAATGACTCTTGCTCTGCTGATGTTTTCCAAGAAAATACTGAGTTACCTATTAGTTTGTTAATGTATTTCAAACCCAGTAAGAGTATGTTCTCCTAATGATCAAAGCCTTTTAAAGAAATTGTGATGAGAACACTTAATATGAGATCTACCATCTTAACAAATTTTTAAGTGCACAGCATGGTATTAACTATAGGCAAAATATTTTTCAGCAGATCTTTAGAACTTATCTGTATAAAAACTTTATACCCACTGACAACAACTCCTGATTTCTTTGACACTCCAGCCCTCGGCAACCATCATTCTTACTATTTCTAGGAGTTTGACTGTTTTAGATACATCATATAAGTGGAATTACGTATCCTTCTTGGACTTAACATAATGGTTAGGTTCATTCATATTGTCACATATGGTTTCCCCCTTTCTTTTTTAAAAAAATAGCTGAATAACATTTCATTGGATGTATAGACCACATTTTCTTTATCTATTCATTCCTCAATGGGCATTTAGGTTGTGACCACATCCTGGCAATTGGGAATAGTGCTGCAATGAACATGGGAGGGGTGATATCTCTTTTAAGATCCTGATTTTAATTCTTTTGGATATATTCCAGCAGTGGCATGCTGGATCATATCAATAGTTGTATAAATTTTTTGAAGAATATGGCATATCCTATAGTGGTTTATCACAATTTTTTTTTATATTCACAAATCTACACCAAGAGTGTATGCATAAGGTTCCAATTTCTTCACATCCTTGCTAACACTCGATATCTTTTGTGGTTTTTTTTTGATATTAGTTATACTAATAGGTGTGAGTGATAATCTCACTGTGGTTTTGATATCATATCCTTGATCAGTGTTGTTGACCATCTTTTCATACACCTGTTGCAGGCCACACAAATTTTGAATACAGCAGGTGTGTGTATGGATTTTAAAAATTGATTTGTATAAGTGCCTTGAAAAACTGAAAGCAGATATACAACTTGTTTTTGTATGAACTTGAAGAGGTAAATTGTAGGGCCTAATAATGCCAGGAGAAATTGATCAAGGTCAGATTCATAAGACTATGAGAAGATTCTAGAGTTGAAGAATTCTTTCTAGTTGTATTTTCTTGGGTGGTGTGAAGGATTTAGTTGTACACTCAAGTACATGTTATGTTGGTATCTACCGGGTGTTAGATAGTGTACAAGGCATTGAGGAGATAGGAATAAATAAGAATCCCCCTCTTGTTCCTGCCTTCATGGAGCTTATATGAACAGGGAATGAAGATAATTAGGTTTCTGGAGGTTAACATCATTAAAATATAGGTTTTTAGAGCAGGTTTGTTCTGTTCTACCTTATTGACATCTGAATACTTTAAACTGATTGAAGTTCTATAAAAGCATTGGTAATCGTGCAAGATGGAAGTTATTTCAGAATGCATCAGGCATTAGCAAACTGCCTCCCTAGGTAGGCATGATGAAAAAACTAATGCAATTAACAAAGCAGTGATACAGAGAACCAAGTAAGGTTCTTAGCCTTAAGAGCTTCCATTACAATAAGGTAGATAAGACTAAGAGTAATTTTGGAAGGTGGGGGGATGAGTTCAAATGATCACCTATAATTATGTAATTTAAATTAATAGTCATGACAGATTGCTACATGATTAAGAAGATTTAAGAAGTAAGTAATTAAGTATTCAGGGGGTAGGTTATTTTAGCTTGGATGATTTACATGACTGTTATCTCCTCCTCAACTATAAGCTCTTCAGGGTTCCAAAACTTAGCAGAGAATAATTGTTAAAGTTTTGCTATATAAACTATATAATAAAAACATGGAATGATCATAAATGCTGTGATGTTAAAAAAAAGTGCAAAGAAGTAAATCTTGTATCTTGACATAAACATTAGATTCATTCAATTAGGCTAAAAATGATCTGGCCCTTTTAAAACTTCATTTTTAAAGGAATTAGAATTTGGATATATTTTGGCTGATAGGGAAAAATGATTCTAACAAAATCAATAAGTAATGATATCTTAATTTTAAAGAGCCAAAAATACCTCTTGAATGCTTTTAATGTGTACTTTATAATTAATCATATTAAACAAAGGTAAAGTTACAGCTTTGATACATTAAACAGGATTTCAGTTACTCAAGTAGATTTAAGTCTTGCAGAATCACACATTTAACTATTTTACAATGTGGCTACTACCATTTAGGGTTACTAACACATACAAGTATACATAACATATACTTGTGTGTATAGTAGCTACTGTACTAGATTAATTATATGACTTTGTTTCAAGCAATTCTTTTCTTACCCACAGATCAAATTCAGAATGTCCAATTGGACATCATCATAGTATATGGTCAGTTTGTTTCTTTCTGCTATTTTATGTGGCTTGAGGAAAAGTAACAGTTACAGATCTTAACATAAAATATGTTTTTCATCTCATAATATGACACCTGCATAAATCTGCTGCCCTGTTCATTCTCCTTTATTTTTTAAATGCGCCTCATGGTTTGCCTTGTCTTAAACCAATCCACAGCATTTTTAGTTTTGTCTTGTATTTCCATCTGAAAAAGTCCATGGTAAACACCATAGAGGAGACCTGTACACTGAAAAGATACTGAAGATAAAAGAAACTGAAGATACAAATAAATGGAAAGATGCTCCATGTTCATGGATTTGAAGACTTAAATTTTGTTAAAAAGTCCAAAACGATGTACAGATTCAATGCAATCCCTATCAAAATTCCAATGGAATTTTTCACAGAAATAGACAACACCTAAAATTTGCATGGAACCACAAAAGACCCTGAATAGCCAAAGCAATCTTGAGAAAGTGCAAAAAAATTGGAGGCATCATACCGCATGACTACAAACTATATTATAAAACTGTAGTAATCAAACAATATGGTATTAGCATAAAAACACACATAAATCAATAGAAGAGAACAGTATCAAAAGCCCAGAAGTAAACCACACCTTTATGGTCAAATTATGACAAAGGAGCCAATAAAACTCAATGGAGAAAAGATAGTCTCTCCAATAAGTAGTGTTGGGAAAACTGGACAGCCACATGCAAAAGAATGAAACTGGACCCCTATCTTATACCATACACAAAAATCAAGTCAAAATGGATTAAGGACCTGAGTGCCCATTGATGGATGAATGGATAAAGAAGGTGGGGTATATACATACAATGGAATATTACTCGGCCATAAAAAAGAAGGAAATCCTGTCATTTGCAATAACATGGATGGGCATTGAAGGCATTGTGCTAAAAGAAATAATCTGAGAGAAAGAGACAGACACATTGTGATCACACTTATATGTAAATCTAAATAAAAAATGAATTCATAGAAACACAGCAGATAGATGATTACCAGAGGTTGGGGGAGTATGGGAGGGAATGGATGAAGGGGGCCAAAAGGCACAGGCTTGCAGTTATAAATAAGTTCTGGGGGTGCAATGCACAGCATAGTGATTATGGTTAACAATACTGTATTATATATTTGAAGTTGCCAAGAGAGTAGATCTTAAAAGTTCTCATTCACAGGAAAAAACTTTAACAGGGGTAATGGATTTTAACTAATTGTGGTCATGATTGTGCAACATACATTTCCAATAATGTGGTACACTTGAATGCAATACTGTATGTCACTTATATCTCAGTAAAACTGGAGGGGGTTGGTAAGCACCACTATGGAGAGATGGGACCAAACAGAGTAGTCAGTAGACTGCTAAACATTGGATGATGTCTAATTTGCAAAACAAAGTCCTCAGAAAACAGTTCCTCATTTCTGGCAGCAGACAAAAAAAAAAAAAATGCCTCAAATTGATATCTTCCTCAAAATCTTGCAGTTGGTGAGTTTTCAAGTCATAAGATATGTTTTTACTCATGAGCTCCCACCATTGTACCTTTCTTGTTCATCATCTCTCCATTACGCATCCTCTCCAAATGATTATTTCTATGTCCTTGAATTAAGACAGGTGGAAACATGAGTCATCTCAGGATGTGGCGCAGCCGCTGGACCACGCTCTCTAACCAGGGCTCTTCACCCTGTGCAGCCTTCCCTCCAGTCTGTGCAATCTCACAGGTGTAGTGGTGTGAGCCCTGGTGACCATGATTAGGTGGGAAAAAAATGTCAGGGTTCTTTCAAGTCTGTAATTAGTGTTCGATTTGTTCCAAATTGTTAATTTCCTTTGGATGGCTTTTTCCTTTCTTAGAATCACCATGTGCCTTATTAATTGTTTCCTTTCCTGAATGGAGCTGCAGTCTGAGGAAGATTAATAGGGAAGTGCTGGGCTTCGAAGATGAATTTTATCTCTCCTTCTCACAGGAAGGCCTGAAAAGCAGCAAGAAATACCTCTCTGGAGACTGCTTTAATCTCTTCTTTGTTGCTGATACTGGTTGGCCTTCCAGTATCTTACGTTTTTGGAACCACTCCCAGCAATCATAATATCTAATTTTTGGCATTGCTAAGTGTTACCTGCTTCACTTCAGTGAGAGCAGGGAAAGGTCAAGGATTTGTCTAGTCTCTCTGTTTTGTTCAGGCTTTTCTCCTTGTATTGCTATGACAGATAAAGAGCTGGGAAGCTCTGAAACTTCATTATTGTTTGTTTTGTTCTGTTTTTGCTTTAAAAAAAGAATGATCCAGAGCAGCAGTAACAAATGGCACCAGGAGTTTCTCTGTAGAATCCAAACCGTTAGTCATTTGCCTTTGATCTTGCTGAGGGCTACAGAGGATTCATCACACTATTTTCTCTCCTCATGGCATCAGTGGAAATCTTGTGGAAATTCAAATTTGTATCTTAACATTGGACTTAGAAATATACTGCAGCTTTTCCTTTCCTTGGAAGTGTTGTGCTTAGTTTCTAGCTCATGAGAAATATGTAGGTGTTGCCTATCATCCTGACATAAATGGTCACTCTTTGAAACCCACTTCAGCAAATGAAATCTTGGTTTCTGCCCTGCTGGTTGTACTTGATGCAGTGCTCTTTGTGTCTGCCTTGTTCAGGTGGCTTTTCAGAGCAGCAGGTTTCTCTAAGGGGCAATAGCCAGGGGTTTATCCTGGGATGATTAATGATTAATCTTCACCCAATTTGTATCTCATAACATTCTGAGGGTTCAGGTTTAGGGTAATTTCCTCATTTTTCAAGTCATTCCTTTCTAAAACCAGCCTTTCAAACAACAGGATTCAGTTGGGAGACACTGTTTTATGTATTACTTTTGGAGGCTACAAAGGCAAAATTTTCTGTAAGGACAACAATTTTCCACACTATCGCCTTAGGATACTTCCTACAGAAGGCTTTGCCATGGCCTCCAGCTCAGTATTGCTTTTGTAAATTTTGCCAGCTTTGATCTTAATCCTTGGCCATCCATGGCAATCTTCTTAAAATTAAAGCTTTTGTCTTTCTTTTCATAGAGCCCATCGTTTAGGGTGGCTGCTTCACAAATATAACAACCAGAGCTCACACATCAGACATGGAGACTTTGTTTGGGGAAGCCTCATAAGGGGTTTCTGCTGCAGCTGCTCCCTTATGCTGTATGTAGGCCAGCCTACCTGTCAACCTGATTCAACGCAAAGACCCTAGAACTGTAGGGCTGTCTGGCAATCTAGCACCAGCTAGGGTTTGGCAGCTGCTTCTGTCAAGTTTTGGGCTGCCAGGGGCAACTGGCCTGGAGATGAGCATGTCTTCCTAAGTAACAACTTTTCACAGGAATCTCTTTGTGCCCATGAACACCAAATAGCAGGCAGGGTAGCAGTTTGAACGCCAGAATTCTAGCTGAATGTCACACGTTGTGAGAACTTGAATAAGTCCTGTGACTTCTCTTGGCCTCAATATCTTTCTTTTTTAGTAAAGGAGTAGAACTCTATTATTGTGTCTAGTTGTGAAATTCTGAGTTCAACGTGCCCACATAGGATACCAGGGGAGCCATCAGAATTTGAAGCTTCTTCTGTTCATTTACTAGAAGTTTAGAAGACTTTTCTATTTTTCAGCAAGCTACCAGATGCACATCCTAGATTTTCACATGGACTAGTTGAAACTGACCTGTAGAGACCTGTCTTCACAAAAACATTTAAGGAGGGTCTGATGAGAAAAGCATGCATGGTCTTAGGGGACTTTTGAAGCTGCCAGAGGTAAGCAAGGTGAGTGGTAATTGAGAGAGAATGCACAGAGGAGGCGCGAGACCGAAGGATCATGCACTGAGTGTACTGAAATGGTCTTCTCAGGAATAATCTGAGAAATGCTCTTGAAATGAACTGAATCTTGCCTTTTGGAACCTAAAGCAACATCCATCTCCCTGGTATAAGTTGTGAAGATCTGACTTGTCTTAGGAGACAGTGATATTAAGGCTATCTATTTCTAATGAAGTCAGAATCTTTACAGTCCCTGATCTGTGTTCCAACGGTATCAAAACAATACTGATTACAATTTGTGTTAGATGTGGGTTTCAGGTGGAGAGCACAAGTCTGTGAGAACATATACTGACATAACCAATAGAGGTTTATGTACACATGGAGAAGGTCGTGTATAGGGAGGACAAGAGGAAGGGCATCTTTGTCAGTTCTGTTCCTCCACCATTCTACACAAAACATCTGGCGTAGAATCCTGAGCACGAAGAAGGAAAGCCTGGTTTGAGTGCTGCATAGTGTTTGGCATAGAAACCAGAAGGAAAAATATAATGTAGGATAGAAATGATTTAGATGTAGGTATAGAAATGATCAAACTGTAAAGAAGAATGACTAAATGTCACTAGTAGGACATGCCAGTCAAACTAACAGTGGGCCCCTTTATACCGTTACATGGGCAGACGCTGGCATATTAGGCTGTCAGTGGGTGGACTCCCAGGAGCCTGTGTGCAGGTCATTCTGGAAAGCTTTCCAGCAGCACCCTGAACACGGTGGAGCCACTGTGCTTTGGCTCGGGTGGGGGCTTTGCATGGACTGATGATAAGTGAGCTGAGCTCTCAAGGGTCAAAGAATTTAAGGAAAGAAGTAAAATACATTGAATCAGTGAGTCAGAAAGTTTTATCTTCTAGGAAATATTGTGAGATTCAGGGGAGATGAGAGCATAGAGGTGAACTATGAAAACAACTGGAATCCAATCAAGTGAAACAGAGGCTTCCCCAGAATGAGCTGGGTGGGCAATACTTCCAACGGCTTTCAGATATGATGTCTGTTCCTCCTGTTGGTGGCTTTATGATGTGACAAGCCACATTCATATGAAATAAAAATTATGGAACAACGTGGACTAGTTCCATTTTTGTGAACTTAAATGCAGTGGACAATGAGATCACAGGTCTGAAAATTAAAGACATGGTCTGAGCCAGCAAACGCCAGCATTTCTTGGGTTCTCAGAACTCCATTATGGATTTATCAATAGGTCTCCATACTAGGAAATAAATTTAGCTCCCATATACTAATACCCACCTCTAACTTACAAGTTTTAGTAAAAAATATACTGGCTCTTTCCATTTGCTTAATATAATTTTAAATAATAAACTTAAGTATATTTTATAGATCCAATCTTAAATACGTCTTAATTCCCTATTATGTAATATGTACAAATGCATCTCTAGAAATCCTTTTTGCTTTTCTCCACAGGTTGTGTTAATTTATCCAGTGCTACAGCTGGTTTTGCAGACAACCTAGGGGGCTCCATTCACTCACAGACACCTCACACTTGTATAGCTATTGTAGCTGAGTGTCTTGCAGAGGGGGGGTACTACTGTGTAATTCACACAAATACTGTTTGGCTAAGAGGAGACAAGCCTGATAAATTTTGTGCAGCATATTCTGCAACTGTAAGGCAATGCTTTGTCCATATGTCCTTTCTAAAACCTGAAAACCAATAAATAGGATAACTTTGTTTATTCAAGAACTGTAAAATGTGACAGATATGTTCTTCTGAAAATGTACACTCATAGCTAATGCTCCGCTGCTTGTAGAATTGTGTCCGAAGTATGAAGGTAGGTGAATTGTCTTGTCTTACATGCCTTCACTTGGTTGAAAATCATGTTACATTTCAGTCTGGTTCATATTTTGACCATAATCTTTTGTTTTGCTCTTTTCCCCTGGAGTTCTTAATTTCAATTTTTGCAGTGGTTGAAAGCCTGTCACTAAATTTTAAATGAGATATTTGTTAATGCTGTTTCTTAAAGATCTTCTAAAAATGCTTTCACTACTACTTTTAGTTTAGATTCACTGGGTTTAAATTTCTAGGTGTATAGTTCAGCTTTTCCTGGGATGTGTGGTGTTTCCAACCTTTCCCTCTTTTTGGTTATGTTCACAGCTTTTTGGATCCATCTTTTCCTTTATTCTAAAATCTTACTATGTTTGCTGGAATATATCCTCAACTAATTTTATTAGGAAACATGCATGAGGAATAACTTTGAGTCTTTAAATGTCTGAATTTCTCCCACTCCTACTTCAATACCAAAATAAGGAAAATTATTCTGTGGAGTATGACCATCCATGCTGAAAATCTAACCTTTCCCAGTTGGTCAAAATACTTCCTTTTAAAGAGCACATCTTCCTTTCTAACCTGGGTGTGAACACCATGCTGCCAGCTTTCCTGAAAGTGATGTGGTTCTGCACCATCATTTTTAATAGCTTCATAGTAGTTCATGATTTAACTAAATGATAATCAATAGACATCTAGATTATTTCTGATAGTGAAAGACTAAAAAGAACACAGTGCTATAAAGAGCATGCCTATCATTATTTAATAGCAGCAAACTCATATACAGATTACTGCATGCCATTATCTATTTATTTATATATACTAACTTATTAATTCCCACAGTAACCCTGGGAGGTTGCTACTGTTACTATGCCCAGTTTACAGATGAGGAGAATCTGATATATGGAGAAGTTAAGTGACTTACTCAAAGTCAAACAGCTTGTAAATGATGAAGTTTGGATTTAAACTAAAGCAGTTTGTCTTGAGTACCTGCTCTTAATCTTTCTGCTGTTATTTCCCTGGAAGTGAAACTGAAGGGTCACAAAGAGGGCATCCCATTTTTATTACAGAAGAAAGCACTCCTGGTAATTATTTACAAGGTACCTGTGCAGTAGAACTTTAGTTGTGATAATAATCTGTGGTTTTGAGTTTCATAATGAAAATTCCAAAGGCTTGCTCAAGAATGGCTCTTGGTGCTAAAGGACGCAGCCCTGAGACTTGAAGGAATCCTACCATTTACAATTCTGTAGTGGAAAAAGTTGCATTCTTAGCTAGCAAAAGTCGATTTTATCATCTCTGCTTTGCAGGGAGCTTCAAGTTTCCTCTTTATTCCCTAAAGAGGGAGGAAAAACATAAGCAGAATAGAAAATGAGATTAGTTCTGGCCTTGCACCACACTGAAAGTGGTATTCAGAACACTTCACCTGAGCTCATGCTTATACTTGCCACTTTAAAGATGTAATCCGCAGTTGATAGGCAGGTGTTTAGGCAAGTAGAACCTAAGGCAGGGGAAGGAATATTAATGTATAAAAGCTCAGGGGCCTTCAAAACAACCTTGTCACTATCTGATATTTAGCTGAGATTATATAGTCATTCAAAGAAAGTTTATTGCTGAATAGCAGCTGAATTGCTTTTTTCAGAAAGGTGAATGAAGGAGGCTTTGAATGCTATTATTTATTAATTAGTTTCTGCCTCCAGACTTCTGTATGCCAAGAGATGAAATTTTCAGAAGCTGATGGTACAAAGAATGTGGCAATTATTTCAAAATGTTGCTGCATCTCTGATATCAGCCAATTGGTAGCAGTAGAAGGCTGCCTAGGCTGAAGAGTAAAAACAAGCCATTATGTATTGTGGGTAAGGAAGTAGTCATTCAAAAGAGTTATTGTTCAGAAACAAAGTTAAGATGCTAAGAAGGTGTATTTCCAAGGAAATAGTCATGACCTAGAATGCCATCACCAGTCCCAATCTTTTCCTTAGTTGCAGAATTGCACTTGGGTGCATTTATATGTATTGAGCAAAGTTTTTGTTTTTTGAGAGAATTTTTCCAGAGATGTGCATAGGACTATAGAGAAGAAAGAATTAGGTGTTCCTGGAGAATGGAAAGATAGGGATAAATTGTACTCTGCATGACCAGACTTAGCAAAGTAATTGTGTAGGGGAGAAGGACCATGGGCATTGTCAGCACTTTCTCCTTTTAGTGAGCTATCTCCATTCCCACTTGTGCACACAGACATAGTATGCTGTTCTCTACCAAAATAATTTCTAATAGAATTGTGTTCCCGAAGTGGTGAAATAAACTTCAATGTGTTGCCCGGGCAGCTGCGTCTGGGGAGACTCTCCCTGAACACCAGGTGAAACCTCAGCCTGGATTGGGGAGGGTTCTTGACTCTGAACAAGAAAGAATTCTTGAGCAGGTCAGATGAGTGCAGGAAAGGAAGGAATTCATTAAAGCAAGTGCATCAGGGAATGGCAGCTGCCTTGCAGGCAGCAGAGAACAGGAAAGTGCAGAGGGACAGAGGGAAAGTTCTCAGCCTAGGGCAGATTCCCTTGCCAACTCTTACAGCCAGGGTCACCTGGCATCCTGTGTCTGCTTGGATCTGCACAGTGTGGGGACTAGCCGCTACCAGCCTAGGATTTGGGGGAGCCATGGAGTATGGAATGGAGTGAGATTATGTTCTGAGAACTTCCCAAAGAAAGGAGATTTTCAGGCAGGCTACCGAGAGCAGATAGCACAACTGCAGTTCTGTTCGGGTCACCTGGGTGGCAGGAACCTCCAGGCCCAAATCTTAGCTCTCAGCAGCCCCTCCCTACTTATCAGGAGTAAAGCAGAAACAGAGTGAAGACTTGGAAATAGAATGAAATAACAAGGAGACAAAATGCAATAATTTGAGCAGTGAGAAAGGTTTATTTGAAAGTATGCACTTAAAGGAAAGTGCGGGCATCCTTAGAGAGGAGATGTGCTGAAAGGCTGGGGAGTCTGTCTTTTTAAGGCTTTCAAGAAAGCACAAATGGCAGAGTGGGGGTTGTTGGGTATAGGCTTGATTTGTGTTTTCATGATGTCTCTCTCTAATGTAGGACAGTATGTCCTAAGTCAGTCCTCTAGATAATTCTGTAAGGGATTGATCCTGTTCTTCTCCAAGATAGTGGTTACCCTCAAACAGTGGGGACATATCAGTTAAGACTGCTTGCTGGGCCTTAAGATTGTGTGGGTTATTGTCTGATTACCAAAGAAAATGTTAGGTATGTTACTTCTCAACTCTCTGCTTTTTAAAATGGAATCTTAGCCTTAAGATGGGGCTCCTCCTGTTCTTACTATACTGTTTATATCTCAGCATTTTTTATCATATGCAGGAAATTTTAATCATGATGCTTGTCCCATGTCCCTGCCCTACCTCAGATGTATTCTTTACTTGGGATATTTTAAACACAAAAACAAAGTATTTATCTTTGTTGAAGATAAATACCAGTTGAAGGCAAGAATATTTTGGGGAAAAAAAGTTAGGAGATTTGGCCTATTTAATGTCAAGACTTTATACTGCAACTTTATAAGATCATGTGGTATAGTTATAGGTACAGAAAGGTACATCAATGAGATTGAATAAATCAATAAATAGATCTACACACAGAAATTTGATATATAACAATTGGTATTGCAAAGGCATAGAATCAGCAGATGATCTAAATTTAGAAAGCAGAATTTGGAATAAAATAGACTGCCTTTATAGTCTTTAGGATAGGGAATGGTTTATTAACACAAAAAATATAATTTAGAGGGAAAATATTGGTTAACTTTAGCTACATAAAAATTAAATTGCTTTTATCAAAAGGTACTGTGAAGAAAATCAAAAGACAAAGCAGACTGTTATAATGCATATAACTGATAAAAGAACGGTATCTGGACTATATAAAGACTTAGTATGAATTATTAAGACTAACAACTCAGTGTAAAAGTGAGCAAAATATATGCACAGGCAGTCATTAATCAAAAAACAGAATGGCTGATTACCTTTGACCAAGATGGCTTTGACATTCCCCTTAGCTTGACTAAACTTTAGAAAGACTTCTTCTTAACTCTAGGCTCTTGACCTTCATTTTCTGGGATCATTTACTTAAGAAACCTTCTAATTACAAATTCTTTCCCTGTGCCTTTGAGATGTAAATCTTTAAAAGCCTCCTGACAGTTTTATAAAGAAAAAGTGTCTTTCCCAGGGTCTGGGGGCCATCCTTTTGAACAATAATCATCAGGGGAGTTAGGCAGGAGGGGAAGCAAAGGTGGCCTAGTTACAGAAAGAAATGAGCAAACTCAGGAATGATGGACTGTCCTGGACACATCCCAGGTCCCTCCTCCCACCTAATGTCCTTCAGGACTCCTCCACAAGCTCACCCAGCATTGAAAAGTCCTTCTGCCCATTGCTTCAACACATTGGAGGTCAGGCTGCGTTTTGGTTTCTCTGTATCACTGCAGTAGCTTTGAGTGACGTCTCCTTATCCAAGTTTGTCCATGTAACTTTTGCTTTGATGGCTCTCATCAGGAAAAGGCAAAATTAAAACCTCACATAAATGTGGTTTCACAGGTATCAGAAAGGCTAATGTTAATAAGAATGGAGAGCAATAGGAACTCTTCTCTGTTGCAAATATAAATGGGCCTAATCCTTTTGGGGTACAATTTAACAATCTCAAGAAAGTTGAAGCTGTGTCTACTCGTTGACCCAGCAGCTCCATTTCTAGATACCTACCCTAGAAAGACTCTCCCTCACGTGCAGAAAGTGATATGTATAATAGTATTTATAATTGAAAAAAAAATTGAATTGTCTATCAGTGAGAGAATGGATAAAAAGTTATGGTATAACCATATGTGGTTAAAATTGCAGTATTTCCAGAATCTCTCACCGGGCCTTAGTGCATCTCAATATCAATGGGTGTTTCCAAGGGATGAAGAGAAGTAGTCCATCTCCATATCAATAGGTGATTACAAGGGTGGGGGGAGTGAGGGTACATCTAGACCAGAGAGGTTTGGTGGGGTTCCTTTATACAGTCAGGTTGGGAGAGACACGCACGGGTGAGCAGAAGTGGATGACTGCTTGTAAGCAATAAATACCTTTCACAAACTTTATTTCTCCTTTTGACTGATTTTGGTTTCAAAGGTAATTTTTCCTGGACCGGGAACTTATTTTCCCCATGGAGTTACACCATAAAATAGAACACTGTAGAGAAGTGCATAAAAGTAACAATAAAAGTTGACCAAATAATGAAGTTGTAGAATACACACAGCTTCACATCATGAATGTGAAATTTAAAATCATACCGAACAACAGCTTATGTTGCCTACAGATCCATACATATCACCTTGCATTGCTTTATTTGTGACATGATAAACTTAAAATTCTGAGAGTGGGTACCTCTCAAGAAAGGGGTGGGGAGGGAGAGTGAGATGGATTGTAGAGAAATGGGATTTCATGTGGGTTTGACAGTGTTTTATTTATTTAGTATTTATTTATTTTTATTTTGATATCATTAATGTACAATACTTGAACAACATTATAGTCACTAGACTCCCCCTAATATCAAGTCCCCCCACATACCCCATTACAGTCACTGTCAGTGCAGCAAGATGCCATAGAATCGTTACCTGTCTTCTCTGCTTACACTGCCTTTCCCGTGTACCCCCCCACTACATTATGCATGCTAATCATTGTGCCCCTTATTCTCCTTCTCCCACCCTCCCTTTCCACCCACCCCCACCAGTCCCTTTCCCTTTGGCAACTGTTAGTCCATTCTTGGCTTCTGTGAATCTGCTGCTGTTTTGTTCCTTCAGTTTTGTCTTTGTTTTTATATTCCACAGATGAGTGAAATCATTAGACACTTGTCTTTCTCCACCTGGCTTATTTCACTGAGCATAATACCCTCTAGCTCCATCCATGTTGTTGCAAATGGTAGGATTTGTTTTCTTCTTATGGCTGAATAATATTCCATTGTGTATATGTACCACATCTTCTTTATCCATTTATCTACTGATGGACACTTAGGTTGCTTCCATTTCTTGGATATTGTAAATAGTGCTGTGATAAACATAGGGGTGCATATGTCTTTTTCAATCTGGGCTCCTGCATTCTGAGGATATATTCCTAGGAGTAGAATTCCTGGGTCAAATGGTATGTCTATTTTTAGTTTTTTGAGGAACCTTCATACGCTTTCCACAATGGTTGAACTACTTTACATTCTCAACAGCAGTGTAGGAGGGTTCCCCTTTCTCCACATCCTTGCTAACATTTGTTGTTGTTTGTCTTTTAGATGGTGGCCATCATAATTGGTGTGAGGTGATATCTCATTGTGGTTTTAATTTGCATTTCTCTCATGACTAGCGATACAGAGCATCTTTTCATGTGCCTGTTAGCCATATGAATTTCTTCTTTGGAGAAGTGTCTGGTCAGCTCCTCTGCTCATTTTTTAATTGGCTTATTTGCTTTTTGTTTCTTGAGGTGTGTGACTCTTTATATAATTTGGAAGTCAACCCCTTATTGGATATATCATTTATGAATATATTCCTCCATACTGTAGGATGTCTTTTTGTTCTACTGATGGTGTCCTTTGCTGTACAGATGCTTTTTAGTTTGGTATAGTCCCACTTGTTCATTTTTGCTTTTGTTTCCCTTGCCTGGGGAGATGTGTTCATGAAGAAGTTGCTCATGTTTATGTCCAGGAGACTTTTGCCTATATTTTTTTCTAAAAGTTTTATGGTTTCATGACTTACATTCAGGTCTTTGATTCATTTTGAGTTTGCTTTTGTGTATGGGGTTAGATAATAATACAGTTTCATTCTCTTACATATAGCTGTGCAGTTGTGCCAAGACCAGCTGTTGAAGAGGCTGTCATTTACCCATTGTATATCCATGGCTCCCTATCATATATTAATTGACCATATATGCTTGGGTTTATATTTGGGTTCCCTGTTCTGTTCCACTGGTCTATGGGTCTGTTCTTGTGCCAGCACCAAATTGTCTTGATTACTGTGGCTTTGTAGTAGAGCTTGAAGTCAGGGAGCATAATTCCTCCTGCTTTATTCTTCCTTCTCAGAATTGCTTTGGTTATTTGGGGTCTTTTGTCATTCCTTATGAATTTTAGAACAATTTGTTCTAGTTCTTTAAAGAATGCTGTAGGTATTTTGAAAGGGATTGCATTGAATCTGTAGATTGCTTTAGGCAGGATGGCCATTTTGACAATATTAATTCTTCCTAGCCAAGAGCATGGGATGAATTTCCATTTATTAGTGTCCTCTTTAATTTCTCTTAAGAGTGTCTTGTAGTTTTTGGAGTATAGGTCTTTCACTTCCTTGGTTATATTTATTCCTAGGTATTTTATTCTTTTTGATGCAATTGTGAATGTAATTGTTTTCCTGATTTCTCTTTCTGCTAGCTCATCATTAGTGAATAGGAATGCCACAGATTTCTGTGTATTAATTTTGTATCCTGCAAATTTGCTGAATTCAGATATTAGATATAATAGTTTTGGAGTGGATTCTTTAGCTTTTTTTATGTACAATATCATGTCATCTGCAAACATGGACAGTTTGACTTCTTCCTTGCCAGTCTGGATGCCCTCTATTTCTTTGTGTTGTCTGATTGCTGTGGCTAGGGCCTCCAGTACTACGTTGAACAAAAGTGGGGAAAGTGGGTATCCTTGTCTTGTTCCCCATCTTGAAGGATAAGCTTTCAGCTTCTCTCTGTTAAGTATGATGTTGGCTGTGGGTTTGTCATAGATGTCCTTTATTATGTTGAGGTACTTGCCCTCTATACCCATTTTGTTGGGAGTTTTTATCATGAATGGATGTTGAATTTTGTTGAATGCTTTTTCAGCATCTATGGAGATGATCATGTAGTTTTTGTCCTTTTTGTTGATGTAGTGGATGGTTTTGATGGATTTTCGAGTGTTATATCATCCTTGCATCCCTGGGATGAATCCCACTTGAGCATGATGGATGATTTTTTTGATATATTTTTGAATTCAGTTTGCTAATATTTTGTTGAGTATTTTTGCATCTATGTTCATCTGGGATGTTGGTCTGTAATTTTCTTTTTTTGTAGTGTCTTTGCCTGGTTTTGGTATTAGAGTGATGTTGGCCTCATAGAATAAGTTTGGGAGTATTCCCTCCTCTTCTACTTTTTGGAAAACTTTAAGGAGGATGGGTATTAGGTATTCACGAAATGTTTGATAAAATTCAGCAGTGAAACAATCTCGTCCAAGCATTTTGTTCTTAGGTAGTTTTTTGGTTACCAATTCAATTTCTTCACTGGTAATTGATCTGTTCAAATTTTCTGTTTTTTCCTGGGTCAGCCTGTCCATTTCTTCTAGGTTATCCAGTTTGTCACCATGTAATTTTTCATAATATTCTCTCATAATTCTTTGTATTTCTGTAGTGTCGGTAGTGATTTTTCCTTTCTTATTTCTGATTCTGTTTATGTGTATAGACTCTTTTTTTCTTGATAAGTCTGGCTCAGGGTTGGTCTATTTTGTTTATTTTCTCAAAGAACCAGTGAATGCTTTCATTGATTCTTTCTATTGTTTTATTTTTCTCAATTTTATTTATTTCTGCTTTAATATTTATTATGTCCCATCTTCTACTGACTTTGGACCTCATTTGTTCTTCTTTTTCTAGTTTCATTAATTGTGAGTTTAGACTGTTAATTTATGATTTTTCTTCTTTCCTGAGGTAGGCCTGTATTGAAATATATTTCTCTCTTAGCATGGCCTTGGCTGCATCCCACAGAATTTGTGTTGTTGAGTTATTGTTGTCACTTGTCTCCATATATTGCTTGATCTCTGTTTTTATTTGGTCATTGATCCATTGATTATTTAGGAGCATGTTATTAAGCCTCCATGTGTTTGTGGGCTTTTTCGTTTTCTTTGTGTAATTTATTTCTAGTTTCATACCTTTGTGATTGGAGAAGCTGTTTGGTACAATTTCAATCTTTTTTAATTTACTGATGCTCTTTTTGTGGCCTAGTATATAATCTATTCTTGAAAATGTTCCATGTGAGCTTGAAGAATGTGTATCCTATTGCTTTAGAATGGAGTGTTCTGTAGATGTCCATTAGGTCCATCTGTTCTAATACATTTTTCAGTGCCTCTGTCTGTTTACTTATTTTCTGTCTGGTTGATCTGTTTGGAGTGAGTGGTGTGTTGAAGTCTCTTAAAATGAATAAATTGCATTCTATTTCCCCCTTTAATTCTGTTAGTATTTGTTTCACATATGTAGGTGATCCTGTGTTGGGTGCATAGATATTTATAATAGTTATATCTTCTTGTTGGACTGACCCCTCTATCATTATGTAATGTCCTTCTTTGTCTCTTGTTACTTTCTTTGTTTTGAAGTCTATTTTGTCTGGTACAAGTACTGCAACTCCTGCTTTTTTCTCCCTATTAGTTGCATGAAATATCTTTATCCATCCATTTGCTTTCAGTCTGTGTATGTCTTTGGGTTTGAAGTGAGTCTCTTGTAAGCAGTATATAGATGGGTATTGTTTTTTTATACATTCAGTGACTCTATGTCTTTTGATTGGTGCATTCAGACCATTTACATTTAGGGTGATTATTGATTGGTATGTACTTATTACCATTGCAGACTTTAGATTTGTGGTTACCAAGGGGTTCAAGGGAAATTCCCTTACTATCTTACAGTCTAATTTAACTCACTTTGTATGTGATTGCAAACACAACCTAAAGATTCCTTTTTTTTCCTCTTTTTTCTTCCTCCTCCATTCTTTGTATGTTATAAATCATATTCTGTACTCTCTGTCTATCCCTTGGGTGACATCTATTTAGCCTTAGGAATACTTCCATCTATAGGAGTCCCTCTAAAATGCACTGTAGAGGTTGTTTGTGGGAGGTAAATTCTCTCAGCTTTTTCTTATCTGAAAATTACTTAATCTTTCCTTCAAATTTAAATGATAACCTTGCCAGGTAGACTATTATTGTTTCAAGGCCCTTCTGCTTCATTGCATTAAATACATCATGCCACTCCCTTCTGGCCTGTAAGGTTTCTGTGGAGAAGTCTCATGATAGCCTGATGGGTTTTCCTTTGTATGTGATCTTTTTTCTCTCTCTGGCTGCTTTTAAAAGTCTGTCTTTATTCTTGATCTTTGCCATTTTAATTACTATATGTCTTTGTGTTGTCTTCCTTGGGTCAGTTGTGTTGGGAGATCTGTGTACCTTCATGGCCTGAGAGACTATCTCCTTCCCCAGACTGGGGAAGTTTTCAGCAATTACCTCCTCAATGACATTTTCTATCCATTTTTCTCTCTCTCTTCTACTGGTACTCCTATACTGCGAATATTGTTCCGTTTGGATTGGGCATACAGTTCTCTCAGTATTCTTTCATTCTTAGAGATTCTTTTTTCTCTCTGTGCCTCAGCTTTTTGTATTCCTATTCTTTAATTTCTATTCAATTTACCATCTCTTCTACTACATCTAATCTGCTTTTAAATCCCTCCATTGCATGTTTCATTTCAGATATGGAATTTCTTAATGATTGAATCTCCGACTTGACATCATTCCTGAGTTCTTGAATATTTTTCTGTACTTCCATAAGCATGTTTATAATTTTTATTTTAAACTCTGTTTCAGGAATATTGGTGAGTTCAGTTTCATTTGACCCTTTTTCTGGGGTTTGTGAGATTTTGGTCTGGACCATGTTCTTTTGACATGTCATATTTCTGTGTGGTGCCCACTAGTGCCCAGAAGCTCCAGTCTCTGGAGCTGCTCAGCCTGTAGAGTGAGGTTGGGGGTCATAGGGGAGTGGAGCCTAGGGGTAGGAAAGATCTGTTTCCTGATTCCCAGCTGCAATGTCTGTCTTCAGTGTCAGAGCCAGTGAGCCAAGCACACAGGTGTAAGCCTCTGTGCTCGGTGTCTCTAGCTGTAACATATGGGGCTATCCTCTGGCTGGCCTGACGCCAGCACAGTGACTACCAGTTTGTGAACCCATGCTGGCAGGCTAGGAGGGAGGCACAGCAGGCTGCCTGTCACAGTGGGGGGCCTCAGAGCTAAGCAGGCAGCCAGGGGGATGGAGCACCTGAAGCTCCTCAAAGTTCCCAAGCAGGTGGGCCGAGCATACCCAGACAACCTCATCCAGCTCTCCCACCCCCTGCGCAGCAAGCTCCGTACAAACCCTGCCCCCTCAGCAGCCCTCTTACTGCTAGGAAGCCTCTCAGACCACCCGCCTTTCCTCTGTCACAGAGTGGCTGGGTGTGGATCCCCATCTTCCACAAGTGGCCGGAATCTTAGTTTCTCAAGCACTCTGCCTGTCCAAGCTCCCCAACATATAGAACACCACACAATATAGGTTTCTGTTCACATAGCAGACCTCCAGGGCCGGGTGTTCAGCAGTCCCAGGCCTCCACCCACCTCCCTGCTCTGTTTCTCTTCCTCCCACCAGTGAGCTGGGGTGGGGGAAGGGCTCTGGTCCCGCCAGATTAAGGCCTTCTCGTGACCCTGTTTTGTGAGGTCTGGTCTGCTCTGTTCATGAGGTCTGCGTGCAGACTGGTGCAGCCTTCTTTCTTGTTGCTGTTTTAGGGTTTGTGGTATTAATTAACTATATTTTCATCCTATTTGTGGTTTTGGGAGAAGTTCTCCTCACCTCTCATGCCACCTTCTTGAACCTTCGACAGTTTTATTTTTTGAACCAAGTAGTAGACACACAGGAGATAAAATATTCTTAATCATTTAATGTCTAGAGTTTTATAATAAATTACTAAATTAATTTTGGGGAAAAGAGTTGAGTGCTTCTGTTGTGGGTTTAGCAACAAAGGGACAACAGGGATTCTCCTCAGTTCACAGCAAAGAATTGAGAGCAGAGAGACACAATCGTGAAGCAGAGTGAAAGTTTGAGTACACTCCAAAGGAGGAGTGGGCCAAGGTCAAGGTAGACAAAAAGCATGTAACTTTTAGGGGAAGGCCTATTTATCTTGACCTAGCCAGGAGGCACTTTGACTGGGTGAGGTCATTTGATCAACAATTCTAGTTATATACCCACTCATTTGGTGTGCACATATTTTCCCAAAATGCACACAGGGAGCAAAAAATTGCAATTTTATTTTAAAGAGATTATGATGAGGTGTGCTTTGGGTGGTTCTTAGTTTTGTTTGATTGTGCCTGCATTGGGATGGGTTTGGCCTGGACCCATAGGCAAGAAGTTATCTTCTTGCAAATCTCTTTGTTGTCTTCATTCAGGATCCCCTACCTGGGCAGTTTGGGCAGTTTTTCATTGAACTTTATCTTCCCCTTACTCAGTTTCTCATGTCTATCTTTATATCTAACACTTCTACTTTGTTATGTCAACATCCAGGTGTCACTTGAATTTTTTACTGTGTCCTTGAGATAGAGCACTCGTTGACCTATAATATGGATTCAGCCAAGTTTGTGCTGGTGATTGGATGTAATTTCAATCCCATCTCTGCCCCTGGAACATGGTGAGGTCTCTGAGTCATCACAGTACTTTCCAGACTCATGAGCTTCCTTTAGGGAGAGAGAGAAATGCCAATACTTGGCACACAAGTTTTGGGCATAATACTTGACTCTCTGAACCCATAAGGCCTCTTTTACCTCAAAGGCAGGATGGCAAGAGACCATCACCCTGAAGATCCTGAGTAACTATGATTGAGATGTTGGGGAGGAAAATTTTTCCTCTACTCTTCAAGGTTCTAGTGGTCTAAAAATCAAATTAACATGAGACAGATTAATAGGCAAAACCCCCAAAGTTTAATCAGGTGTGCACAGAGGCCCCAAAATGAAATTGAAACCCCAAAAATGACAAGGCAGGCAGTTTTTATGCATTTTAGACAAGACAACAAAACTGTGAGGAATTGACAGGACAAAGGAAGCTTCTGTTTGGGAGTTTCAGTTAGTAAGCATTTGGGCTGGGGTAGTGATTCAAAAGGAAATAACAAGATCAGTTTATGCATCCTTCTTGGCTCTGAATTCCCTGTCCCTGGTGAAAAGGATGTCTCTATCTCCTGATACAGGGAGGGTACCTTTCACATGCGAGATGTATTTCCTGGATTACGGGCAGGGCAGAGGAGGTCCAGAGTATCCCTCTTGCACTGGCTGTTTCTCCAGTCACTTTAATTCAAACTAATCAATATGCCAAAGTGACATTTTTCTGGGAGTAAGCCTGGCCTTGTGCCCTGCAACAGCAAATTCTAAATGACAGAAAAGTGACCATTAGGGAGTTTTGTGGATGGAGTAGGCAAATGTGGAAGTGGCACTTCCTTCTTATAATTGGACTGGTGCTGGTCCAAAGGCAGAACACTTGTATGTGTGGTGATAATGGATCTTCTTGTGCCACACCTTAGATGATTGTTATGGGAGAAGATTCAGAAATAGGCTTTTTCTTGAAGATCATCTGAGAGAGTTAAGATGTGTCCTCCTGGAAACCCATTCTCTGATTGGTCCACTTGTAGAAGAACTTGAGGAGGATGATAACACTTACTGCTGGTAAAGATAGGGAATGACCAAAATGTCCATAGTTTGCTGGTGGGGGTTCAAGATAGGACAGCCACTTTAGAAAAATTTTTTGTAAAGTTAAATATACTTTTACCTAAAGGCCTGGCAATTTCACTTTCTAAGAAATTGAAAACATAAGTACTCACAAAGAATTGTATGAAAATGTTCTTAGCAGCTTTATACATAATTATGATTGCCTTTTTTGTGTTTACTCAAGCAAAATGAAAGTGTATATCCATACTAATACATGAAAGCAAATGTAATGGCAGCTTTATTGGGGCTGCTACTCCAAATTGGAAATAAGAAAAATGACCGTCAATCAGTGAGTGATCACACTGTTGTATATTCATGCAAATGGCCTTAGGCCAGGTGGGAGATTCTGGAAATTCTGTAATTTACCCCACAAGAATATACTATTTATAAATAAATCTATTGATATATACAACAGATGAATATTAGAGGCATTATACTAAGGGAAAGAAGTCAGACAAAAAAGGCAATGCATTGTGATTACATTAAAATTTAAAAAAAATTGTGATGCTGTGATAAATAATAAATATTTGGTCTTCATCCAGTTTCTGGCAGAGAGCTCCCCAAACCCTTGGAATTTCCCAGGTCACAAGAGCAATAAGAGTTTCTTTTGTTATGTTAATGAGTTGACTTTTGTAAAGCATTTACGAATGGGGATTGGTTGCCAGGGGAACCAACCCTGTAATTAGAGGACTTTCAGTCCCACCCCGACCTCTGGGGACAGTGCAACGGTGGAAGTTGAAACAATTGCAATGACCAGTTGATTTCATCAATCATGTCTATGTAATGAAGACCCCATTAAAACCCAAAAAGATCCACCTGGAGAGTTTCTGGATTGGTGCACACATCGAGATTTAGTGACTGTGGCATGCCTGGAGAGGGCATGGAAGCTGCACAGCCTTTCTGCATACCTTGTCCTATGCATTTCTTCCTTCTGGCAGTTCCAGAATTATATTCTTTTGTAATAGCACAGTGATCTACTAAGTAAAATGTTTCTCTGAGTTTCTAGCAAATTAATCTTACTCAAGGAGGGGGTTGTGGGAACCTCTGATTTACAGCCAGTCAAAAGTAAAGGTAACAATGGACTTGCTATTGGTCTAAAGTCCAAGGAGGGGTTTTCGAGAACATCCAGTTTGTAGCCTGTAGAGCTTATTCATCTTGCATAACTAGAACTTTATACCTATTGATCAGAACTGCATTTCCCCTTCCCTCCAGCCCCTGGTCACCTCCATTCTATTGTTTCTATATGTTTGGCCAGCTTAGATAACTCCTGCAGGTGATTCATGTAATATTTGTCTTTCTGTAACTGACTTGTTTTGCTTAGCATGGTATCCTTTAGAACCTTAACTGCTAATTACCCTTCCCCCCAGTTGTTTTTCTTTTAATGTTTTTCCATTATCTGGGCAGATGCATAAATAAATTAGCAAAATGAGTTTGATATGAGCAGAAATATTCATGAGTAACTAAGAAGAGAAAAAGGCAAGGTACTTAGTAATGTAGGGAATATGATTCTGTTTTGGTTAAAAAGCCAAGAAACAACAAATACCTAATAGCTTTTACAAGTCAATAAGGAACAAGTATGGAAGGGCACAAACTGGATTGTTATGGTTGGTTACCTAAGAGTGTGGGATAGGGTAGTGGGGGAATAGGATTAGACTTTTGTTTTGTGATGTTTCGATTTATGATACAGATTTGTTGAAAGTCATCAAGTAAAAAGCCTTACACATAAAAGATATAATGGATGTAAAGCACTCTCCTTCATAGATTGTTTGCCTCCACTCTCTATTATTCGTCCTTTGGTGAAATCTCCAGCTCCTTCCTTGTACCTCCCCATTATCTATCAAGTTTGCAAACTTTGCAAGTGTGTACGGTAGCTCTTGGGGGATTAGGAATCCTTAACAGTCCCAGCCTGAAGTTTGAGGTTTGATCCTTGTTTATAATATATATGTATATATTTTCCAGGAGTTCATTCTATAATTATTTGTATGACTATGATATCCTAGATACTCTGCTAGGCCCTGGTAATACAACAGGGAACTAAGGTAGGCCCAGCTCCTGCCCTAAGGAGATGACATTCTATGACGTATCCAGAAAGGACAGGAGTGGTTTCAAGCAGAGACATTTAAGTTACTGTCTACACATTTGAAGTTCTGAAAAAATATAAAAAACAGTCATTTAACAGAAGCCTGTAGGTGCTAAGAAAGAGAGTCAGAAGCCCCACTGTTTTACCAAGGAGTTAAGGGCTAGGGTTTAATTTGGTGAGAAGGGGGTTAATATCCTGTCCTTGGTAAGAAGTGGCAACCATCAGTAGTCAACTTTAGCACTTGACTGTAGCTTGAAACACCAGGAGCTTTGCATGTGGGGTTTCTGCTTTAGCTGACAGTGGGCAGTACAGCAGATGCAGTCTCTCTGCAACTCACCAAACCTGCAAAAGAAGTGATAGTTGCTTTACAAAATCTCCCCCTTTGCAAATGTGTTGCACTACAAGAACTTGATCTGGCATTATGTTAGAACTACTTCTGCTTCAGCAGCTGTTTATAGTCCTAAACATTTTTCCCCTATTTAATGCTTCTATTAAAAGTCCCTTGTGGACACACACAGTAATAATGTACAGATTACTAGAAAACACTTCAGGGAAATCTGGTATACTATGCAAATTTGGAACATGTGGAGATGTTAATCTCAAATATCTGAAATAACCTTGCTATCTCCAAGGAGTTGAGGAAATAGTCCTTTGGGGAGAAAAGCAAAACTGTAGCCCAGAGTAAGGAGATATATGTGTATGACTTTGGTACTAGGTGGTGCATATAAAAGGCAGCATGGGACTCCCATCTGCTTCATGTAAGTAAGCCATTCATAAAAGACGGATGCTAGGTGCTCAGATTGCATGACCTGAAGATGATCAGAGTCTCTTTTTAAATCTTCACCACTTCATATTTGTATTTCCTTCTTTGGGGTCTCTAGAAGTTTTGGATTGAAAAGAAAATGCCTGTGAGGAAAAACTGAAACATGTTGAAATGGGCAAAGATTCATGGGTGTCTTCCCTGGCTTGTCGATCTGGGTTATAGTTGTCCTTCATTGTTTTGTGTTATCTTACAACTCTGAAAATTGTAGCAAACTTATAACAATATAAATAGCTGTCCATAGAATTTAAAATAGTGTCCAGTGAAATGCAGTTATGTATTGCCTCATGCAGAGCCCATTTTACATTATTTGCAAATTCATTTCAGAGTACCTTGTTCTCTATATGTGTGTCTATTTTTTGGGGTTGCCTTTGGATTTATTGTAACATCTTATTGGCTCCCTCATTAATGAGTTAAATATAATCTATAAGACATGTTTATTTTATATTGGCATAGGATTTATGATTTGATCTTTTTAAAAAATTTATACTTTAAAACACTTCCAGGAAAGATAAATCAGTATGTCCTAAAACATATCCTAAAGAATGTTCTACAAAATGCTAGTTCTACTGGATGCCGAGAGAGAATGCGTGTGAGGGTGGGTGATCAATTTTGTGATCAATTGTATTTGGAAATGTAGGATTAAACAAAATCTTTATTGTAACATTTATCAGTACTACATATATCAAGGTTCAATGTTAATCTTCAGGAAGAGAATGTAGCTTTCTGAGTTTTACCAAATCACTCGGCCAAGGAATCCTCTTGGGAGTCATCCTTCTAGAAATCCCGCTTCAGGGAGACTAGCTAGGGGAGTGATGATCCCAAATGGGCTCTGGTGGGGGAAGGTAGACAAAGTACAAAATTGAAAAGAAACTAAAGGAAAAGTGGAAAGGAGCTAAAATAAACTTGACCTTTGTGGAATTTTGTGTAGGATTTGCCTTTATCGTTACCAGCCCCAAATGATGGGTCCAGTTCTCTGACACTTTTGGAGTGAGAAATGTGCGTGTCCTTTAGCATGTATCTTAAATAGGGACTGCAGCCATGCTTGGCGCCATGGGTTTTCCTAGAGCTTCTGGAGCCCCTAAAGCCATGCCCAAAGTTTGGAGTGACTCAGACCTATAAATCTTACAGTCAACCAATCTGGGCAGGTGTGGGTATTTGGAGGTGTGAGGAAGTCTGGTGGGTGTTGGTTCACAAGCTGGCACCTATTCGTGGGCAGAAGGAAGAGACCAAAGGAAGAGGCAGACCTCTTCAGATTGGTAGGTGGCAGTTTTGTTTAATAAGCCAAGGAACTTAAATTTGAGGCTTGTCTTGGGCAGCCGCAAGATGAATAGGTTTGCATACTGCCTGCCAAATCTTAGAAGTTTATTATAAAGGCCTTAACTGAGTGCAGTCACATATGCCATCCAGATGGTCTCAAACTGTGCTCAAGGCCAGGTCCTGGGCCAGCTCCCACTGTGGGAACGATAGGCAGAGTGTATATTCCAAGGACAAGGGTGGTGGTGAGGAGCCTCCGAGTGCTTGGGTCCAGCTTGAAAGAAAAGGAGAGACACACAGCAGCAATTTACCGGAGAAATCCGCTTTATTGGGGAAAGGTGCTGGGTTATATAGGAAGGGGCATGGGGTGATTGTGGTGTTACTTCTACGGGACTGGTGGCTATTGGCTAGGTGCTGGGAGTGGGAGTGGGGAGAGAGGTGATTGGTCTTTAGGTGGCGTCGTCAGGAACCGAGGACCCGGAAGAGAAGCCGGAAGTTCGCCATCTTACTGGTGGGGGCCCTTCACAGCTCATGGGTTTGCAGGTGGTCACATCTTCTCAATGACCTCCTGCAACAGTGTGGTTGGTGGAAAGGAAGAGATTATATGTTCTGCTCCTGATCATTCCTAACATCTGGAAGATTCCCAGGTTTGTCAGGTCATCATGCATCTTTGATGAGATTTTTGTCCCTAGAATGCTGGAATGGTGCTGGAGGCTAGGGATTAAGGGAGCTCAGGAAGTGCTACTTAAACAGCATCTAAAGGGCCTTTTCTAGGCTCTGATATCATGGTCATGCCAGGAGTCTTTGGCATTGGTCTAGGCTTGGCCAGATACAGATTTATCCCCCTCTGGACTTACTGGGCCAGAACACAGAATTCTAACTGGACAGCTATAACATAGTTTGCACTGGCAACTGAAAAATATCTTTGTTTGGAAACCAGAAATGTATCTTGTGATAGATTGATACTTCTTTACACTTTCTTTTGACTATGTAAGTGGTGAGTTTGTGCTTCACCATTGAACTCTGCTGTTGTGTACAATCTTGAATTATCCTACACAAGGTAACTGCATAGCAATGATTACTGCTGTACTCTTAGCACAAGTCTCCTGCAGAATTCACAGATTCCATTCATCTCTGGGGACCCAGAGTGGGGAGGTGATGCGTCAGCCCTGGCGGGAGGCCCCAGTAATAAAAAAGCAGCAGCTGCTGTGCAGACTGGCGAAGCCTTGCTTGGGCAGTGCTTGAAGAACTGCTCTCTCTTTGCCCCGCCTTCTGGGTTTCCCCTAAAAATTCAGGAGGACACTCCATCTAGGCTTTTAATGTACCAATCATGTAGAGAAAGCATGAAATTTTGGGCTGTGATTTTTTTGGGGGGGTGGGGGATGGGGCAGCTCTTTTTTCTTGATGTTTAAAACTTTTTTCACTCAGCAAATTATATAATGTGCTAGCCATTACTCATATCTACCCCAAATATTTGGGAAATACTAAAAAGAAATGGGCAAATTAAAATTTCTGATTAATCCCATTGTAGATGTAACCAATACTAAAAATTTTGTGTATGTTCTTCTAGTCTTTTATTATGCACACATGAATTTTATATATGTAATTTCTCAAATAATTATAACTACATATATACTGAACTTTTGTATGCTGATTTTTTTACTTGAATTATGATGCATGTTTCCCCATGATATTTACTAGTGCCCAGAAGTTAATTTTTTCATGCTTAGTAATGTTTAATTTCATTGATCTAGTACAATTTATTTAATCTCAATTCATTATTCTGTTACCTAGTCTTTGCTCTCCGATTAACACTCTTTTATGTAGGGCTTGGATCGAATCTCCGATGACTGCCTTAGGATGAATTCCTTAACAAGGAATGATCGTGTCAAAGCGCATGCATCTCCGTCATCCTCTTGAAAGGTTGGGCCAAATTATACTCTTCAGCAGCACAGTATGAAAAAGCCTATTTCACTGAAACTAACGTTTTTATGGCCTGGCTGTAAGCATATCTGAGATCACAGTTTTGGGAAAACTGAGCAAGAAGGCAGAGAGGACCTTGATGAATTGATTGTCCTTTTTCTCCCTGATGTGGTTCCAGCCTCTGGGAGGGAATGTGACTGGAAAGCGCAACTCTGTCGTACCGCTCTCTGTAGTGTCCCCTGGCTGAGAGCCAACTGATGCTGGAGAGCATCTGGTGAATGGGGGGGCTGTGGGCTAAGGGACACTCTGTCTGTGGATGCCTAACGCTGGTCACTTTCTGGTCTAACGTGGGGATTTGAATCAGCACCAGTTTTTCCCTGCACTCCTGCATAAGTGGGACTGAGCCCAGAGTCCCACCCACAGCTGCTCTAGCATTTGGACTGGCTTCAGACTGGCTGTCATGCTCCCAGTGTGCCGAGCCTTTAGGGAGGCAGAAAAGGTGAAGAACCCCCACTCAGAGCAAAAGTAGCCAGTGGACTTAAGAGGGCCCAGGGTGGAAGGAACACATGGTTTTCTGTGTCTTGGTTTTAGTTTTCAGATGTGAAATTTGGGCTGTGCATTTGTCACATCTTCTTTGATGCTAATGCTTTTGGGACTGAAATTTTGTAACTTGCTTTTCTATGTATTCAAGTATTGGTAATTGGTGTCACTTCTACGTTTTATTTATTTGGTGCAAATGCCTCAGTAAGCACAAAACCTGGTAGACTTTTCAGCAGCTGGTCAGCAAAATCCCATGAGAACCTTGTTTGGCAGAATTGATATCATGTGTTTTTCTGCATTATTTTATTAGATTTTTTTTTTAAAGGCCACTGTTTTGACAAGATATGGTGCAAAGGTAATTTGCCAGCAAAGGTCACTTTATAACTGAAATTTTCCACACAGAGGATTTTTTAATGCTTTTTAAATATAAACTTGTAGGCTCCATTTCTTTAAAATGGTTTCTGAATCACAAAATAGTTCTTACGTTAATTTAGGGAACTTAGCTGATCATTGGGGGCAAATACAGGTATAATTAATTCAGTAATTTACCAAATGAACTACTATGAAACTGCTATATCTTTCATAAATTCCTCAAATAATAACCCTCTATTCTCAAATACAGCAAAGGACTTGCATGTCTCTTTTTCCTCCTTTTTTTCCCTTTCCCATCATTTTCAAGACTTCCACTTGGCACCTCCTACCAAATGATGATTCTAGGTCTATTTGGCATAAATAAACCAAGGAGGACAAAACAGGTATTATTGTCACTTTTTCCCCTTAAATATACTTCAGAGACATTTCCTAATGAAATTAGAAATAAAAACAATCTTGATTAAGCTTTGCTTTTTGTTTCTAAGAATAATTAAATTTATTTCTAGTTTATAATAACTTAAAAAATCAGAGATAAAGAATAGTACATATACAGAATTATAGAACCAAAGAATATTTTATTTGAGGGACCTTAGTGCTGTCACACAGCCACTTCTGGGGAGGTCTCTCCCTGTGCACTAGGTGAAACCTCAATTGAACTGGGGAGGGTTCTTGACTCTGGTGAGAAAGAATTCTCGAACAGGTCAGATGTCTGTATGTAAGGAAGGAATTCATTAAAGTGAGAGTAGTGAATGGCAGCAGCCATGCAGGCAGTAGAGAGCAAGGGAGAAAAGAGAGAGGAAAGGGAAGTTCAAATGCTTGGCATAGGGCAGATCCCTTGCCAACTCTTGAATCCTAGGTTGCCTGGTAGCCAGGGTCTGCTTGAATCCTCAGTGTGGGGAACTGAGCCCTTACCACCCCAGGATTTAGGGGAGCTGCAAAGCACTTGGATGGCATGAGATTATGTTCTGAGAACTTCCCAAAGGCAAAGAAAGGAGATTTTCAGGCAGGCTACTAAAGAGCACAATTGTATAGCTGCTGTCCTGTCCATGTCACCCAGGTGATGGCAACTTGCAGACCCAAATCAGAGATCTTAGTAGCCCTTCCCTGCATGTCTGGAGTAGAACAGAGACAAAGTGAAGACTTGTGCTTAAGGTCTAGAAAATAGAATGAAATAGCAAAGTAACAAAGGCACCACTGGAAGAGCACAGAGACAAAACACTTTAAGTTGAGCAGTGAGAAGGCTTTATTTAAAGCAAAATGTAGACACTTGAAGAAAGGGGGCAACCTCAGAGAGGAGGCACACTTAAGGGCTTAGGATTCTTTTAAAATGTGGGTAAAATTTGCCATATTTCCAGAATCTCTCTCCTGGCTTTAGTGCATCTTCATATCAATAGGTGTTTCCAAGGGGTGGAGAGAAGTAGTCAATTTCCATATCAATAGATGATTGCAAGGGTGGGAGGAGTGAAGGAATATCTGGACTGGAGAGGTGTGGTGGGGTCCTTCTGCAGCTGGGTCATGAGAGACATGAGCCAGCAGAAGTGGATGACTGCTTGTAAGCAATAAATGGGTTTCTCCCACTTTATTTCTCCCTTTGACTAATTTTGGCTTTAAAGGCTATTTGCCCTGGGCTGGGAAACTATCTGCATCCCCCCAACTCTAGAGTTAATAAGGCTTTCAAGAGTGAGGCAAAGGGTGTGTGGCAGGGTGTAGGAATTTATTGATATCTTCTCCAAGATAGTGGTTACCTTCAAGTACTAGGGACATATTTAGGATGCTTGCCCTGCCTTGAGATAGGGTGATTGTTGGCTGATTACTAGAAAATATGTCAGGAATCTTACCTTCTAACTCCCTGGTTTTTAAAATGGAATCTTAGTCTCAAGGTGGAGTCCCTCCTGTTCTTACTACACTATTTATATCCTGGCATTTTTAATCATAGGCAGGAAAAATTCATCATGATGCTTGTCCCATGTCCCTGCCCTACTTCATTAGGAATTACCTAGTTTAAATGTTATTGTTTTATAGGTGTGGAAATCAAGTCCTGTTCTTTGGAGAATTTCACACATAAGATCAAAGATGTTTTTACTGCACACAACAAACATAACACATTTGTTTTGACGCCCATACATTCTCTGTGAAGCACTTTGAGTATCTGTGCAGTGAGCTTGAAGTGCTTGTTTCTCTATGAAGTGTCTTTAAGCTGTCATTAGTGAGTCAGTTTTACAAGTTTAAAATATCGAGCATTTGTTTTTCAATTGTTCTGGGACTGACATGCAGTTTACAGAATCAAATAAAGTGACATTTGTTTTAATAACTCTATAGTTTTAAATATGTATATGTTAAATATAGTCATTTAGAGAAAGGTTTAAAAAGACATTCCTCATTTAACACACAAATCATACCAGTTCCTCAAACTTGCAGCAGATTTTAGAGATTGGGCAATAATACCCCAAAGGGTTTCTCTAAAATAGAAGTTTTATAGGTGGACTTTCTGTGACAGACGCTAGAAATTGACTTTGCTCCCTTTATTCTAGGCCTACCAGGGAGAAAATCATGGATCAATTTTAGAGAAGTACCTTTACAGAAATGCTGGCATTTTTATCAAATTTATTTACAGGTGCATAAATCCACTGTAGAGCACCTTTATCTGATACAAAGATGAGTTTTCTGCAGAAGGAAGTTGAATTTTTATGAGACATATTAGTATATTATGTTTCCTATAATTGTGGTTTTAAAATATAATTATCACACTTTACTATGTACATTTTTTTAAAGCTATGCTTTGTGAAAAGGGATTTTAAGACCTTTCAATATATTACATGTAAAATTATTGGTGACTTAAAAATGGTAGTTAATGAAAGTTTGTGTTTTCAAAATAACTGATTGTTAAGTGACCATGGAGGAGCAATCAGTTGAAGGAAACATTAGAATTTGAGTGTAATGTGTTGGGAGTCTCGTGGGAGCCACATCTGGTGCTGAGGAGGTTGATGATGGATTTATAAGTTCTCTAGTTGACTCTGCTAATTAGAAAAGTTAAAAACCTCTTTGTTCAGTACCTATCCATCACCTTCCTGCTTTTCTGCCATTGAAAGGAAAGATGCAGTTCTTCTTGGAACTCAGAAAACCAGGTAAAAACAAAATAAAAACAAAAATCTCCAAATGTTTAGAAGGTCAACCCATGGCTTTCTCTAACAACACCTAAGAAAAAAACTGCTAAGAGTTAGGGATGAACTGTTTTGGAGAATTTTTTTTTTTTTTTAAAGCAAAGCAAGCCTAAAAGTGCATTTTTCCATGAAGGAGTCTGAATGTAAGATATCCATTAAAGGATCACTAGGAAGAAGTTCTGCTTACACTTGGAGAGAAATCTAAGAAAATATGTTAATGCAGTGATTGATGGGCTCATTAAGAGTAAGAATGGCATAAAAATATATTCAGGTTTTCATATTTTAATCTTTTTCCGCACGTATGTCATCATTGGTAGGATTGCAGGGGAATTCGTTCTAATTGGTCATTTAATCGCACTTGAGTTTTCAGACACTGGCCTTATCTTAGGTAATTGTAATGACAGTTTTGCCTCTCTGCCCAGCTTGTTTCCTCCCCCCCATCCCCGCCCCTCCTGGCACTGCCACCTGCCTTCCACTGAGGAACCGATCAGCCCTATTCCAGTTATTCAAGTAATACCACACCTGTTATTTCCTCCTCAGACTGTGACCTCAGAGGGGGCAGTGGCTACGTTCTCTGTCTGAGGGAGACCAGTACACAGAAGCTGACGAGGAGACAGGGAACCCTAATCCCCCTTGAATACTCGTATCTGCTGGGGAGTAGTCAGTTCAGAGATGTAGGGAAGTCAGAGTGAGACATGAAACCAAAGTTAGAAAGGCAAAGTAAATTTTATTTTGCCCTGTTCAGCAGAGTGGGCCTGTCTAAGTTTAGACAGGCACAGGCAGTTTACGCTGAGGCTTCTTTTATGTTGGCAGGGCAAAGAAGTCCTTGATTGATGATCTTTGGCCTTGGAGGCCTGGTCTAATTGGCAAAAAGAAGACATGGGAGGCTCTGAAGATTTCTGTGCCTGTTTTCTGATGTTTTTTCTCTTATCTGGGGAGAGTCTGTGCTTGGAGACTTTTCATCTGGGTGTGTTGTTTTTGTCATCTAGTGAGTGTTTGGACCTTCCAAGTAACTCCTGGTCCTTTAAACTTCAACTAATTAACTCTGTGAGTCTTTTCTGGCTCTCTGGTTTTATCTGGTTGACTCTTTGAGTCCCTATTAGTGGGTTTTACTGGCTTTATTCTCCCCCCACCTGCTTATGTCTACCATTCTGCCTAACAGATCCAACTGATTTTGAGGCCAACATTATCTGTGTCCTTGGGATTTGATTATATGAACCATCCATTGTGCCCAAGTTAGTTTGAATATCCTTTTGTCCTTTGCAAAAAGAATTCCGGTTAGTACCCAGTGATAGTTTATTCCATTTGTACAATTAACACTTTAAAATAAATACCAACCTTAAATTAATAGAACAAACTGAATGCAAAGTTGGAGAGAAAATATAATGAACTCTGCATTAAACTTTCATTGTTAGAAGATGGAACTGGTGCTAATTTCAGGCCAACTCAGTTCTTTCTATGAATTATTTGTTGTGCATAGATAGGTTTTGGGAAATGTGGTTTGACAAACATTCATTTGAATCCATGCAATAAATGGGTTATATTTTAAGTGAGTTGTTGGACAGGTCTGGGATGCAGAAAGTCAGTGAAAAAATATGCTTTGAAGTGTATGAAGAACTGTTTATTTGAAGAAATAGAACAGTTGTTTTCAACCTCTAGCTCATGATTTGTTTGCAAGTCAGTGGCTTAAACAACTGGCTAGGACAACTCTACTTCACCTCATTCCTTTTCGTCTTTAAGAGTAAGAACATTTAATGGTATGGTAAATGTTGTTTAGGTAAAATTTTGACTAAAGAAGAGAACAGATTGTACCAGTGGTAAAAAATATAAGGGCTCAAAAGATAGCAAATAATGAGAACTATTTCCAATTTTTTCAAAAATCCTAAGTCGAATACATAATGTCAGTATATTGGGTAGAAAAAAAGGCATCTAGAATAAAAGGGAAAGATAATAAGAGTTTGGAGAAAAGTTCAGAAATTACATCCAAATAACCTTCAGTGACACATTTTTCTCCATTAAGCTGACTTGATTGATTAGAGCCAGGAAATCTTCAGGCAGTCTGAACTTCTTTACACAGAATTTTAAAAAATTTCTTTTTGGCTCAAATCATTCTTTCTCAATGCTGATTTTCATAGGGTTAATGAAGTAGAGGAATGAGAACACAATTTATCAGATGAACTTAGATTCATATTTAAAACCATTCACCCAGGCTTGCCCCCTAATGGACTTCTGTTTGCACCAATGGGTTAATGATGGACAGAACTGTATTTGCCAAACCAGAGTCACCAATAGTCTTATATTCCTTTTCTTGGCATTAGCCCAGAAAACCCCACACATGCTACTCTGTACTCACATCCATTTAACAGACCTGTTCTTCCTGCCTTCATTAAATGCTACCTTGTTGAGCTCTGGCCTGGGGATCACTTCTAGACTGATGGACTGAGGTTGCTAGGCTATGGGAGTAGGAATGACAGAAATGCATTGGAGAAAAATTGAGTTTGTAACATGGGCAAAGAAATGGAATAGGCTTTGAAAATGCTGAGTAGACTTGGGAGCATGGTGGATTCATTGGTGGGGAGTGGCCTTGAGCAGCAGGGAAATTTCGTGGGTAGACTGTAGATGAAGAGTGGGGCTATTACCTGACAGGGAAACTGATCTGGATGAAGTATGGTAAGTGGGACAAGTACAGGGCCATCGGGAGGCTGGTGCAGAGCAGGAAGGAAGAGCGAGTACAGATGGGGAGTCAGGCGGAGGCAGCTTGTTTGTGGGGTTGGGTAGGCTCACTTAATCCATCAACTAACCTCTTGAATATTTAAAAACAGTATCTTGAAGTTGGGAGTGAAGACTCCTGCATTGTTTGGCAGTAACTGAATGATGTGGTTGCCAACCTCCCTTTGACAAGATAGTATTTAACTGTATGTTTGGTTCACATATTCAGTAGGACAGATGTTACCTAGCAAACCTCTTATCTTTTATTTCTCAATTGAATTGTTTTCAATTCCTGTGGTCAAGTTTTCAATTGTTTCAGTATCACCCGTCTCCCACAGTCAATGTTTTGTTTGCTTCTCTAATATAACTTGTGATATTTTCTGGCCAGAATGTGTTAGAAAGATTGAGCCTTCTGGGAGCTGACAAACTTTAACGGTGGTGTGTAGAAGCCGATATTCCTACTCCAGTTAGGGATGACTGCAGGGAATACATGAAATGCAGTGTTTCTCAAAGTGTGGGATTCCAACTGACTACATTAGAATGATCTGTATATGTTTTAAAAAATGCACGTGTCTGGGCTTCAATCCCAATAAGGCCATATTTGGAGAAGAGAATTTTAAACAATATTCAAAAATAAATGCAACTCATGTTATAGTTTGAGAATCTCCAATATGGAAAATTAATGCATTCTCAATAAAAGAGAGAACATATTATTAAAATAATACCTGTGACCATTCATGTTAACACTTCCTACCATAAAAACATTCAATAAGAATTCTATAACTGTCTAACTTTGGTTATATAAACTTGATGACCTATTACACTAAGCTGTGCTTACCAGTGCATCATATATTTAAGATTTCTGGGCATACAATTTTATTAAAATTCTAATTAGCCTGAAATAATAATTCAAATGCTGATATGTAAAGCTACCTGGAAGTGTTTTCCTTGTTTCTTAATTCTTCAGCTTTTGCATATTCCTCATCTCATAGCTGGTGATCTCATAAGTCTGCATTTGGTCTGTGTCTCCTCCAAGAATACTGATACAAATGGCAGAGGACAAGGGGATGGGGTCAGGGGATGTATATTTCCTCTTCTGAAATTAGGTCACTAATGGGCTAATCTTAGCTCTGGATCAATTTTTCTTTGTTTAAAACCCATGGAGTATTGACTTTGCTCTTATCATCTTCCTCCTTTTATTAGGATGTCCTTCCCCTTCTTTGGGGTGTCTCTGGAAGGTCACTCTGGCATCTCTCATTGGCCTTCATTTACCAATCCACAAAACTGTCTCCACATAAGACCTCTCAGTGAGTCTTCATTTGACTTCCTGAGTCACACTTGTTTATAGTACTTGTCCTTAAACTATAAATAAGCACAATTTTCAATGTTGATATGTTGAATCTACAGGAAAATCTTTGGCCAAAATTGCAGGGGCCGCCTGTCTGGTACTTGCCCTGGGCTTAACTCAGACTGCCTGTTAGGAGAGCTGAGCCCGGTTCAGCCTGATTACAGACCATCTCCTTTTTAGCTGTATGCAGACATCTGGTCTGGGATCCAATGTTTTGGTTCCAGTCACATGAAGTAAACCAAAAGACTCACTTTGGTTAAGACCTTAAGCTCTGTGCTCAACTTGTGATTCAGGCTTTGAAGTCATCTGTGAAGACAGCCTAGCAACTCTTCAGTTTCTGACACATCAGTCAACAACTTTTATCTGCTTTGATTTAAACAAAGGACTTTGTTTAACCTTATTAATGATTCTAGTGACAGGATTTCTTTTTTGGGGGGGCAGTATGCTATTCAATTAAAAATTTCAAAACATCTTTTTCTTCTGCTTTTATACATGGGAGCTATGTTAGGGGCAAACTGTTATCCAGTGGAAGAGGTGACATATGCTTGTTCTTTTGCATGTAAAATAATTTCACATGGTGTCTGTGGTATAAATGGCAGAATTTACAGAATATCCCACATAGCCTTAGTCCATTAACATACCAAAGGATATTTTAGAGCCTCCATGGGGTCTGGGGAAAGGGATGGAAAGAAAATGCCATTCTCTCCTCTCTTCCATTCCTGGTATGAAATTGGTCTGGTGTCTGCCAGTGTCCAAGGACCTGCCTGTGGAGTTCCTTCTGGGAGAGGTGGGTGGGCAGAGGGGAAGGAATATGTTCCTAGCCTGGGCCAAATAACCTTTGAGGCTGTGTCTGGCCAATGGGTTTCAGCCCCAGGCAAGTTCGCTATGGATTCAGTGTGACCAAAGAAATTGACAGCAAAACGTTCTTGGGGTGAAAGGGTTGTACCCAACTTTATTTCCAAGTGGCAGGTCAGTCACTAAAATCCTGTTCACTCAGAGCGAGTCTGCATGCAGCAAGCCGGTCTCTGCCTCTGGGCCCCTCTGCACAGCCGTCCTCTAGGCCTCTGTCCTTGTTGCTGCCTCCGCTCCAGCCTCTGCTCTGCTCTCCTGCAGCCTTGCAGCCCTGCCACCATGTCATGCCCAGAGCACTGGGTGGAGCTCTTTCTATAGAGTCAACAGCCATGTATTGCCCACAGGTGTGCAGTGCGCTAGTCAACCAGGGCCAGGCGAGAATCCTGGCCACAGTAACTCATTTTATCCACAGGCTGAAATCAGTCAAAGGGAGAAATAAAGTGGGAGAAAACTGTTTATTTCTTACAAGCAGTCATCTACTTCTGCTCACCTGTGTCTATTGTGACCTGGCTGCCAAAGGACCCCACCACACCTCTCTGGTCCAGATATGTGTTTTCTCTCCCCGCTTTATAATCCTATTGATATGGAGATGGACTACTTCTCCCCACCCCTTGGGAACACCTACGGATATGGAGATGTACTAAGGCCAGGTAAGAGATTCTGGAAATATTGCAATTTTACCCATAGGGGAAGTGGGCAAGTGAGCTGTGGCTGGAGGGAATGGACAGAGCTGGGCCTGGCTAGTGAATTGGAGCAAGCTGTGAACAATAAAAGTGGTTTCTCCCAACCTGCCCTTCCCGTTGCCTTACTTCAGTTTCACCAGATTCATAGGGGAATATGTTTCGGGAGGGGAACCACTTTCCTGCTGGAGCTACAGTCTCTTATCTTAAAAGGCATACTTTGTGGGGAAGGAGGGTACCTCGTACTTATCATTACAGCTCCAGGGAGCTTACCAGCTGTGCATGCTCTCTCTCCCACACAGAGAGCCATAAGGATAGCTTTAAGTATAGTTCATAAGAGTGATTAAGCAGAATGATGTTCTTCAAAATCATCCAGCTTCCACAATATAGACATTCACAATTTCTAAAACATGACTGTGTGCCTAACTCATAACTTTGAGTTTGGTGACTACATCACCCAACTGCCTGAGGAAGAAGTAAAGAGGAAGTCATAATAATAGAAGGATCTCAGTGCAAGATTTTCCACAAGTTCAATTTTACAAAAGAATCAGGCTATGCTGAATCTTTCCATGAGCCTTTTGGGAAAGAGAAACATTAGAGAATCCTTAAGTAAGTAACTAGAACAGGTTGTACACTGGGCTGCCTCTAAAATGAGCCTGAACCTTTTGGTCTGCTCTACTAACACAGGACTTAAAATGGATTATCTTACATTTGGATTTTTCAATTTCTTTCTTACCATGAAATGCACAGAGATACTGGCCAAGGTCATTTTCATTGCCTGTTCCTCAAATGGAACTCTCAAAGCAGAAGCAGACATGAATCTGTTGGGTTATGTTGCATTCTAAACAAAGAGCCCCAAACATATGGCAAGGATTGATTGAATTTTAAGCCTCTTACACTAGGGATCTTGAAACATGTTCTGATCCTGCTAGTTTCTGGTCTTCCATGAAGAAGTTTCACTTGACTTTGGTCTCACGGGATTAGTAGAGACATAAAGATTGAGTCCCCTCTCTTAGTTAAGTGAATGTTCATCCTCTGATGAAATATCTCCATTATGTTGCACAATGTATGAGTTATTTTCCACATACCAATGAAAAGACTACATCATAGTTTGGGATTGTGTGGAAAAGTTTTGTATAATGTAGTAGTGAGGCCAGTAGATGTAGAGTGTGACTCTTCTTCAACAGATAAGTAGTGTTAAATGTTTATTCAGCTGTGACACCTACTTTGATATCATTCTTTTCTTCTTTGCTCATTCTATACATTCTATCACATACTTGACCTAATTAAAAAAAACCCTGATCCAAAGTTTCTCACTTTGGTAGACAAGGAATCTGAAGCTTTTTGAGAGACTGAGTAATTTGCTCAGGGTCATATACATAGGCAGTGCTAAGGCAAGGAACTTGTAGATATTCTTAGACTATCCAATAATGCTGTCAGAAAACAAGCTTGCTTTTGTTCAGGCCACTTTTTAGGGTGTTGCAAGCCTTGGACAGTGGGCTGAACCATATGTATCCCTAGCATAGGAAACAACTAAGAATATCAGTCAAAATAGTGGAAGAGACAATAGTGGTGAGATAAGTGTTGCTCTTTTCCATCATGTTAAGAGGAGCCCAAGTAGTAATGATTGACACTTATGTAGTGCTTATTGTGTGCTAGGCAGTGTTCCAAGTGCTATGCTTACACTATCTAATTTAAACCTCAAAACAACTCATGTTATTAATGATAATGATAATGATGGTAGACAGCATCATTATCCTAATTTTATGACAAGAACAAAAATGTAAAGGAAAAGTGGATTAGGGAGAGAAAGAAAGCCATGATTGATACAGAGAAAGGCTCCAGGCACAGTGGGTCCACTAAAGACACTTGGCTGCTGGTGAGATTAAGTCCAATTATTATTCTGAAAATAGTTGGAGCCAAACATCCTCAGAATGTCATCTAGGAAAGAGATATGGATCAACTGGCTTGTGACTATGTTTCAGACATACTCAGTGAAGGAGAGAAACCTGGATCCCTGGGGTAGAGTAGGACTTGTAAGGTGTGGTGCCACAGAGTCTTCAGGAAAGAACAGTGAGACAACTGTAAGAAGGAGAAGAAGGCCTTAAAGCCCAGAGGAGGAGTATTTGAGGATAAGTCAGGGGAGAATCTTTTCCGAAGAGGGATCAGGGCATTAAAAGGACTACAGAGCATCTCTTCCATGCATCCCAGGATGAGAGGGCACAGCTTGGAGACCTGTTCTGGGAGGGGCTGGAACAGAAGGAGCATTATACATAATCCTCAGGGATGCTACTCTGAATTTACCTTAATTGAATTTCTGAACAATTACATTACTATTTAATGAACTGGTTAAAGTGGAAAGAGGAAAAATGGACATTTCCCCTCAGAAATTCTACATGTCCCAGATAATTCTGGTTAGATTTATGAAAAAGATTTTAATTCCTAAAACTATTGTTTCCTCAAAGACATTGCCTTTTTCCTTTTCTTGATGCTTCTGTGTTATCCTTGTCTCACTTTTTGTCTGCTGTTAAGTAAAGATCAATTTAGTGTTTTCCTGTTTTTTTTTAAATTGTGGTAGAATAAGCATATCATAAAACTTACATTTTAACCACTTTTAGGTGTACAGCAGCAGTAGGCACATTCACTTTGTTCTGCAGCCATAACCCCAACTATCTCCCAGCTTATTGTAGAAAAAGGCATATACTCACTTTTTGCCTAGCAACAGAAATCACTTGACAATGGTTGAATCTATTTTTCTCTGCTTCACCCTCTGTTATGACTTGAAAAGTATTTTGATTGTTTTCAAACTGTTTGGCTATTACATAAAGCTGCCATGAACATTAATGAGCAAGTCTTTGTGCAGACAAATATTTAATTTCTCTTTGGTAAATACCTTTCAATGAAATTACTGGGTTGTATGTTAAGTATAGGTTTCACTTTCTAAGAAATTGCCAGTGTTTTATAAAGTGGTTATATTATTCTACATTTCCATCAATATTTGAGAATTCCAGTTGCTCCATATTATCCTTCCCACAACTTGGTAATGTCAATTGCATTAATTTTAGCCACTCCAGAGGATATGCAGTGGCATCAAACCATGATTTAAATTTATATTTCTCTGATGATCAGTTATATTAAAGCATCTTTCATGTGCTTATTTTTCATATTGATTTTTAACTTTGATGAAATGTAAAGGTTCTTCATGTATTCTGTTTATAAGTCCTATGTCAGTATATGTATTGCAAATATTTTCTCCCAGTCCCTGACTTGCCTTTTCATTTTCCTAGTGATGTGTTTCCAAAGGGCAGAACATTTTAATTTTGATTAAGTCAAATCTATCACTTTCTTCACCTTATAGTTTCATAATTTGTATCTTGTCCAATATTTTTACCTTCTGTGATTTCACAAAGATTTCCTCCTGTTTTCTTTTGGAAGTTTTATAGTTTTAGGTCTGTGACCCATTTTGAGATAATTTTTTCTTTTGTTAAAAATAGTACAAGGTGGGGGATGAAGTTCCCCCAACCCCCTTTTCCAAATAGATATCCAGTTGTTATGGCATTGTCATTGAAAAATTATCCTTTTTCCAAAGTACTATGACACTTTTGTATCATTGACCATATATCGGTGGGTCTCTTTCTGGAATCTATTTTGTTTCATTTATCTAAATATTTCTTGTAACAATCTTATATTGATTACTGTAGTTTTGAAGGTAAGTTTTAAAATCAGGTAATAGCATTTCAACTTAATTCCTTTTTTAAAAAATTGTTTCAAAATTAATACCTTAACAATATTGAGCCACCCAATCCATAACCATAGTATGTCTCCTGATTTATTTAGCTCTTCATTAACTTCTTTCAATAATACTTTGTAGTTTTCATTGTAGAGGTCTTAGACATATTTTGTTAATGTTTTTCTAATTGCTTCATGCTTTGTTGATACATCATAAAGGTATTAAAAAATTTATTCCTGACTCTTCATTGCTGCCATATGGAAATACAGTAGATTTTCTATTATTGAACATAAATGCATTCTTACTAAACATATGTTCTAGTCACTTTTTTTCAGAGAATTTTTAGGATTTTCTATGTATGTGATCATGCTCTTTGCAAAAAATACATTTTTTCTTTCTCCCCACTCTATATGACTTTTTATTTACTGCTTTATTACACTGGCTGGACATCCTGTACAATGTTAAATAGAATTAGTGAGAGTGGACAGCCTTGATTTAATCTTGGAAGAAAGCATTCAGTCTTTGGCCTTTAGACTTTTCTTCCTTTTTTTTTTGAAATATTAGAATACAGCAGTTTTCATCTGTTCTTAGTTTGTCTGAATGTTTTCTTCTATCATGAATGAATATTAAATTTTGTCAAACTTCTTTTGCAATGATTGAGCTGAACTTTTTCCCCCAATTAAGCTATTAATATGGTAAGTTTCATTAACAGATTTTCAAATATTAAGCCAACCTTATATTTCTGGTATAAGCCCTACTTGATTATGATTTATTATCTTTTAACATATCGTTTATTCTGTTTGCTAATTCATTAAAAATTTTTGCATCTGTATTTGGGAGAGGTGTAAATATTCTTGGTAATGTTTTGACTAGTATAAAGATTCTGGTCTCATAAAATGAGTTGAGGAGATCGGATTAAATATGGCAGTGTGAGAGGAGAGTCAGAGTCTTCCTCCTAAAACCGTATACAATTAGAAAATACAGTTGGTGCAACTAATCCTGAAAGAGCAACAGGAAAGTGGACAGCGCCAGACTGCATACACTTGGAGAAAAGAGCAGACCTCACACACGGAACAGGGTAATGTACCAAAGCTGAGGCCCAGTGGAAGCCAAGCCCCTCCCCCACCCCACCTCACCTGCCAGAGGAAGAGAAACAGAACAGAAATGGAGTGGAAGGTCTGGGACTGCTGAATACCTAGCTCCTGAGAACTGCTCTGGGAGCACAAACCTACACTTCATGGTGCTTTCATGATACTTGTGTGATTATGGGGTTGGAAGGCTAATACAGGCAGAATTCCTGGAGAGACTGAGATTCCAGCCACTTGTGGAAAGCAGGGATCCATATCCGGTTGCTCTGGGACAAAAGCTGCTTGGCTCACTGGTTCAGGCAGTGGAGACAGGCATAGCAGCCAGGAAGCAGGAAACAGCTCTTTCTCCCCCCCCAGGCACCAATACTGCTCCCCTGCGACCCCCGACATTGCTTCAGGGGCTGATCAGCTCCAGAGTAGAGCTTCTGGACACTAGAGGGTGCCATATACAAATAGGAAATGTCAAAGGAATCTGGGCCAGAGTAAAATTAATATAACTCCAGAGAAATATTTAAATGACATGGACCTTATGACTCTTCCTGAAAGGGAATTCAAAATAAAAATCATCAACATGCTAATGGAGGTACAGAAAGATATCCAAGAACTCAGGAATGAATTCAGGTCAGAGATCCAATCATTGAAGAGCACGATGGAGGGTATTAAAAGTGGGTTGGATATGGTGGAGGAGACAATAAATGAAATAGAAACTAGAGAAGAGGAATACAAGGAAGCTGAGGCACAGAGAGAAAAAAGGATCTCTAAGAATGAAATAATATTGAGAGAACTGCGTGACCAATCCAAATGAAACAATACTTGCATTATAGGGATATCAGAAGAAGAAGAAGAGAGAGAAAGGGATAGAAGGTGTCTTTGAGAAGGTAGTTGCTGAAAACTTCGCCAATCTGGGGAAGGAGGTAGTCTCTCAGGCCATGGAGATCCATTGATCTCCCAACACAAGGGACCCAAGGAAGACAACACCAAGACATATAATAATAAAATTGGCAAAGATCAAGGATAAGGATCGACTGTTAAAAGCAGCCAGAGAGAGAAATAAGATCACATACAAAGGAAAATCCATCAGGCTAACATCAGACTTCTCAGCAGAAACCTTACAGGCCAGAAGGGAGTGGCATGATGTATTTAATTCAATGAGGCAGAAGGGCCTGGAACCAAGATTACTCTATCTGGCAAGAATATCATTTAAATTTGAAGGAGGGATTAAACAATTTCCAGATAAGCAAAAGCTGAGAGAATTTACCTCCCACAAACCATCTCTACAGTCTATTTTGGAGGGACTGCTATAGATGGAAGTGTTCTTACGGTTTAATAGCTGTCACCAGAGGAGATAAAACCACAGTAAAGAAAGTAGAACAGTTAATTACTAAGCAAATGCAAAATTAAATTAACTATCTTCAAAGTCAATTAAGGGATAAACAAAGAATACAGAATATGATACTTAATATATACAGAATGGAGGAGGAAGAAAAAGGAGGAGAAAAAGAAGAACCTTTTGATTGTGCTTGTAACAGCATGTTAAGTGAGTTAACTTAGACTCTTAGATAGTAAGGAAATTCACCTTGAATCTCTGGTAACCAGGAATCTAAAGCCTGCAATGGAAATAAGTATATACCTATCGATAATCACCCCAAATGTAAATGGACTGAATGCACCAATCGAAAGACAGAGTCTCACTGAATGGATAAAAAAGCAATATCTATCTATATGCTATCTACAAGAGACTCACTTTAAACCCAAAGACATACACGGACTAAAAGTGAAGGGATGGAAAAAGATATTTCATGCATCTAACAGAGAGAAAAAAGCAGGAGTTTCAATACTTGTATCAGATAAAATAGACTTCAAAACACAGAAAGTAACAAGAGACAAAGAAGGACATTACATAATGATAAAGGAGTCAATCCAACAAGAAGACATAACCATTATAAATATCTATTCTCCCAACAAAGGAGCACCCACATATGTGAAACAAATACTAACAGAATTAAAAGGGGAAATAGAATGCAATGCATTCATTCTAGGACTCCACTCACTCTGAAGGACAGGTCAATGAGACAGAAGATAAGTAAGACACAGAGGCACCGAACAACACAATAGAACAGATGGACCTAACAGACATCTACAGAACTCTACACCCAAAAGCAACAAAATACACATTCTTCTCAAGTGCACATGGAACATTTTCAAGAATAGATCATATACTAGACCACAAAAAGAGCCTCAGTAAATTCAGAAAGATTGAAATTGTACCAACCAGTTTCTCAGACCACAAAGGTATGAAACTAGACATAAATTATGCAAAGAAAATGAAAAATCCCACAAACACATGGAGGCTTCACAACATGCTCCTAAATAACCAATGGATCAATGACCAATTAAAAACAGAGATCATGCAATATATGGAGACAAATAACAACAATAATTCAACACTGCAAAATCTGTGGGATGCAGCCAAGGCTGTGCTAAGAGGAAAGTGTATTGCAATACAGGCCTACCTCACGAAAGAAGAACAATCTCATATGAGCAGTCTAAACTCAAAATTAATGAAACTAGAAAAAGAACAACAAATAAGGCCCAAAGTCAGTAGATGGAGGGACATAATAAAGATTAGAGCAGAAATAAATAAAATTGAGAAGAATAAAACAATAGGAAGAATCAATGAAAGCAAGAGCTACTTCTTTGAGAAAATAAACAAAATAGATAAACCCATAGCCAGACTTATCAAGAAAAAAAGAGAGTCTACACACATAAACAGAATCGGAAATGAGAAAGGAAAAATCACTACGGACACCACAGAAATACAAAGAATTATTAGAGAATACTATGAAAAATTATATGCTACCAAACTGGATAGCCTAGAAGAAATGGACAACTTTCTAGAAATATGCAACCTTCCATGGCTGACCAAGGAAGAAACAGAAAATCTGAACAGACCAATTACCAGCACCAACATTGAACTGGTAGTCAAAAACCTACCTAAGAACAAAACTCCTGGACCAGTTGGCTTCACTGATGAACTTTATCAAACATTTAGTGAAAACCTAATACCCATTCTCCTTACAGTTTTCCAAAAAATGGAAGAGGGAATACTTCCAAACTCATTCTATGAGGCTAGTGTCACTCTAATACCAAAATCAGGCAAAGACACCACAAAAAAATAAAATTACAGACTAATATCCCTGATAAGCATAGATGCAAAAATACTCAACAAAATATTAGCAAACCGAATTCAACAATACATCAAAAAGATCATCCATCATGATCAAGTAGGATTTATTCCAGAGATGCAAGGATGGTACAACATTCAAAAATCCATCAACATCACCCTCCACATCAACAAAAAGAAAGACAAAAACCACATGATCATCTCCATAGATGCTGAAAAAGCTTTCAACAAAATTCAACATCCATTCATGATAAAAACTCTCAACAAAATAGGTATAGATGGCAAGTAACTCAACATAATAAAGGCCATATATGACAAACCCAGAGCCAACATTATACTTAACAGTGAGAAACTGAAAGCTTTTCCTTTAAGATCAGGAACAAGACAAGGATGCCCACTCTCCCTACTTCTATTCAACATAGTACTGGAGGTCCTAGCCATGGCAATCAGACAACACAAAGAAATAAAAGGCATCCAGATTGGCAGGGAAGAAGTTAAACTGTCCCTGTTTGCAGATGACATGATATTGTACATAAAAAACCCTAAAGAATCCACTCCAAAAGTACTAGAACTGATATCTGAATTCAGCAAATTTGCAGGATTCAAAATTAATACACAGAATTCTGTTGCATTCCTATACACTAACAATGAACTAGCAGAGAGAGAAATCAGGAAAACAATCCCATTCACAATTGCATCAAAAAGAATAAAATACCTAGGAATAAACCTAACCAAGGAAGTGAAAGACCTATACTCTGAAAACTACAAGACACTCATGAGAGAAATTAAAGAAGATACCAATAAATGGAAACATACCCTGTGCTCATGGATAGGAAGAATTAATATTGTCAAAATGGCTATCCTGCCTAAAGCAATCTATAGATTCAATGCAATTCCTATCAAAATCCCAACAGCATTCTTCAACGAACTAGAGAAAATCATCCTAAAATTCATATGGAACTACAAAAGACCTCGAATAGCCAAAGGAATCCTCAGAAGGAAGAATAAAGCAAGGGGAATTATGCTCCCCAACTTCAAGCTTTACTACAAAGCCACAGTAATCAAGACAATTTTGTACTGGCACAGGAACAGACCCATAGACTAATGGAACAGACTAGAGAGACCTGATATAAACCCAACCATATATGGTCAAGTAAAATATGATAAAGGAGCCATGGACATACAGTGGGGAAATGACAGCCTCTTCAACAGCTGGTGTTGGCAAAACTGGACAGCTACATGCAAGAGAATGAAACTGAATTATTGTTTAAGCCCATACACAAAAGTAAACTCGAAATAGATTAAAGACTTGAATGTAAGTCATGAAACCGTAAAACTCTTAGAAGACAACAAAGGCAAACATCTCCTGAATATAAGCATGAGCAACTTCTTCCTGAACCCATCTCCTTGAGAAAGGGAAACAAAAGCAAAAATGAACTCATGGGACTACATCAAGCTAAAATGTTTTTGTACGGCAAAGGACATCATCAACAAAACAAAAAGGCATCCTACAGTATGGGAGAATATATTTGTAAACGACATATCCGACAAGGGGTTAACATCCTATAAAGAACTTACACACCTCAACACCCAAAAAGCAAATAACCCGATTAACAAATGGGCAGAGGATATGAAGAGACAGTTCTCCAAAGAAGAAATTCAGATGGCCAACAGGCACATGAAAAGATGCTTCACATCACTAATCATCAGGGAAATGCAAATTAAAACCACAGTGAGATATCACCTCACACCAGTAAGGATGGCCAGCATCGAAAAGACTAAGAACAACAAATGCTGGTGAGGATGTGGAGAAAGGGGAACCCTCCTACACTGCTGGTGGGAATGTAAGCTAGTTCAACCATTGTGGAAAGCACTATGGAGGTTCCTCAGAAAACTAAAAATAGAAATACCATTTGACCCGAGAATCCCACTCCTTGGAATATACCCAAAGAATACAACTTCTCAGATTGAAAAAGACATATGCACCCCTATGTTTATCGCAGCACTTTTTACAATAGCCAAGATATGGAAGCATCCTAAGTGTCCATCTGTAGATGAATGGATAAAGAAGAATACTGTTCGGCCATAAGAAAGAAACAAATCCTACCATTTGCAACAACATGGATGGAACTGGAGGACATTATGCTCAGTGAAATAAGCCAGGCAGAGAAAGACAAATGCCAAATAATTTCCCTCATTTGTGGAGTATAACAATGAAGCAAAACTGAAGGAACAAGGTAGCAGCAGACTCACAGACTCCATGAATGTACTAGTGGTTACCAAAGGGGAGGGGTGTGGGAGGGCGGGTGGGGAGGGAGGGAGAAGGGGACTGAGGGGTATTATGTTTAGTACACATGGTGTGGGGGATCACGGGGAGAACAGTGTATCACAGAGAAGGGACATAGAGGATCTGTGGCAACTTGCTGCACTGATGGACAGTGACTGCATTGGGGTATAGGTGGGGACTTAATGTGGGTAAATGTAGTAACCACATGGTTTTTTTCATGTGAAGCCTTCATAAGAGTGTAAAAAAATGAGTTGAGAGGTATTCCTTCATTTTTTGTATTTTGTAAGAATTTATGTTGGGGAGAATTTACCAATGAAACCACCAGTCCTAGTGTTATTTATTTATTTTTTTTGAGGAGAGGAAGGTTTTTAAATACAAATTAAATTTCTTCAGATACAGTATAATTCACATTTCCTATGTTTGGGTTAGTTTTGCCAATTTGTACCTTTTAAGAAGTTTTCCCATTTTATCTAAGTTACTGAATTTATTTGCATGAAATTTTTAATGATATTCTCCTTATATCTTTTTAATATCTGAATGATCTGTAATGATGTCCTCTCATAATTCCTGATAATGGTAATTTGCTTTCTTACCTCAGTTTAAGATTAAATTTTCAATCTTTCCTAAAAATCCAGGTTTTGATTCAATTTATATTTTTCTGTTTTCTATTTAATTGATTTCTGCTCTTAACTTCATTTCTTCTACTTACTTGGAGTACAACTCACTATTGTTCTTAAACTTAAGGTGGGAACTTAGGTTTTTGATTTTAGATCTTTTCTAATAAGTACTTAAAACCACAAATTCCTTCTAAACACTGATTAGTTGCACCTCACAAATTATGATATGTTGTGTTTTCACATTCAGTTCAAATGATTTTCTATTTCTATTTTGAATTATTCTTTAACTCATGGGCTTAATTTCTAAGTATTTTTAATTTCACAGATATCTTTATTTTAATTTCTAATTTAATGCTATTGTGAACAGAAAATATGTTCCACACAGCTTCATTCCCTTTAAATTTCTTGAAACTTGTTTAATGTCCAAGAATAGTTTATGTTCTGGTGTATGTTTCTTACATATTTCATTCTTGTTGGGTGGAATATCCCATAACTGACATTTTGATAACAGTTCATAAAATTGTTAATGTCTTACTTTTCTATGTTGACTTTCTATCCATTTCTATTGATTGCAAAAGGGATTATCAAATCTACAACTCTAATTATAGATTGTCTATTTCTCCTATAAGTTTTATCAGTTTTGATTCATTTATCTTGAAGTTGTGTTATTGAGTGCGTGTGTTTTAGGATTATTGCATCTTTTTGATGAAATGTCCTACTTTATCTTTTATAATATTTCTTGATCTCAAGTACAATTTCAGATTTTGCTGATACAGCCATTCCAGCTTTATGATTAATTTTGCATGTAACATATTTTTCTGTCCTTTTACTTTTACACTGAGTCATTATATTTAAAGTGGGTTTCTTGTAGACAGTTTATAATTGGGTTTGCTTTTTTTTGTCACGTCTGTAACCTCTTTCTTTTAAATGGAGTGTTCAGAATATTTATATTTAACATACACTTATCTATATGGTTAGGTTTAAATCTACTTGTACTATTTTTGCTTGTCTCATTTGTTCTTTGTCCTCATTTCCCTCTTTCCTTTCTTTTTATTAACTGAGAATTTTCCAGAATTCTATTTATTCTCACTATTGGATTCTTAGCCATATCTCTGTTTTAAACGCATTTTAGTTGTTGCTATAGATGTAGAACATTCAACTGCAACTTTTCAGGGTATGCTCAAAAATATTAAAAAAATATTCTACTTCATGTATAAGAATCTTTCAAGAGTATACTTTCAATTTTTTACATTTTTTAATGCTATTGTTTTTTTAATTGATGTACAGTTGATTTACAATATATTGGTTTCAGGTGTACAACATAGCCATTCAACTATATACATTACTAAATGTTTACCATGATAAGTGTATTTATGATCTGTCATCATACAAAGATATTAAAATATTATTGAATATGTTCCCTATACTGTAATTTTATCCCCCTGACCAATTTATTTTATGATTGGAGGTTTGTACCTTTTTATCTCCTTCACCTAGTGCACCCACCCCCTGACCCCTGTGGCAACCACCTTGCTTGTTCTTTCGTTTTTCTGTGATTTTTTTTAGATTCCACATGTAAGTGAAATCATACACCTTATTTTACTTAGCATAATATCCTGTAGGTTCATCCATGTTGTCACAAATGTCAAGACATCAATCTTTTTTATGGTTGAGGAATATTCCATTGTGTACACATGCCACATTTTTATCCATCCTTCAATGGATACTTAGGATGCTTTCATATCTTGGCTATTGTAAATAAAGCTGCAATAAACATAGGAATACACATATCTTTTCAAACTGGTGATTTTGTTTCCTTTGGGTAAATAACCAGAAGTGGATTACTGGGTCATATGTTATTTCTATTTTTAGTTTTTTAGAAACCTCCACTCTGTTTTCCATAATGTTTGCACCAATTTACATTCCTACCAACAGAGGGAATGTATAAGGGTTCCTTTTCTTTCACGTCCTTGCCAACCCTTGTTATTTCTTGTCTTGATATTAACCATTCTGAATTGTGAGGTTTTGATTTGCATTTCCCTAATGATTAGTGATGCTGAACATCTTTTCATGTGCCTCTGGGTCATCAGTATGTCTTTGGAAAAATGTTCAGGTCTTTTGCCCATTTGTTAATTGGATTATTTGTGTGTATGTGTGTGTGTGTTGTCATAAATTTTACTTCTACATATTATAAACTCCATAGTACACTTAATTTTTGCTTTAAACAATCAGTTCTTTCCATGTGATAACCAAGTGATAACAAGGTTTATATTTTACCAACATAACCATCATTTATCACTTCTTGTCCTCTCTCTCTTTTTTAGATCTAAGTGTCCATCTGTTGTAATTTTGTTTTTTTTGGAGGTGAAATTCCTTTACTATTGCTTGTACTAAATGTATCTGGTGAAAGGTATTTGCAGGTCTTGTATGAAGGGCTTTATTTTGCCTTCATTTAAAAAGAATATTTTTTATTGAATATGAAGCTCTACATGTACATTTGTACTTTTTTCTTTCAGCTTCAGCTCCTGAATAATGTTTTATCTCTTTTCACAATGGTTTTTGTTTTGAAATATGTAATTTTCTTTTATTTTTCACAATGTGTTCCATTCAATCTGCTTTTATAGTTTTCTCTTTATCATTGGTTTTCATCAATCTGATTATGATATGCTTTGGTAGTTTTTTGTGTGTGGGGGTTTTCCTGCCTGAGTTTTATTGTGCTTCTTGGGTTTGTGGGTTTATACTTCTCATCAAATTTGGAAAAATTGAGCTATTGAAAAATTGTTTCCACCTCCTTTCCTTCTGGGGTTCCATAATATTAATTACAAATCTGGTTACATATTGCTTGATATGATCCCACAGGTTACTGAGGCTCCATTATTTTTTCAGTCTTATTTTTCTTTGTAGCTCCTTTTCGATAATTTCTGTAGTTTCAAGTCTACTGATGTTTTCTTCTGTAATCTTTAATTTATTGTTATCCCAATCTAATAAAATGTTCATTTTAAGTATTGTAATTTTCATCATTGGGAGTTCATTTTGGGTCTTTTGTGTACTTTCCATTTCTTTTCTTACCATGTTTGTTTTCCTCTAAATTCATGATCATCTTTCTGTCACATATTCCTTTGGTGCTTTATATTTCCCTTTTTACAATATCCAAAAAATTTAAACTACTCTATATAAAAACCTTGTATTTATTGATAGATTGTTAGTGTTATGAGGACAGTGGCCAAGTCTGACTTGTTCACCAAGATACCCTCAGAATTTACCAGTATCTGGTACAGAGTAAATTCAGTAAATATTCATTGAAAGAAAGAAAGAAAGAGAGAGAGAGAGAAAGAGAGAGAGAGAGAGAGAGAGAGAGAGAGAGGAGAGAAAAGAAAGAAAGAAAGAGAGAGAGAAAAAAAGAAAGAAAGAAAGAAAGAAAGAAAGAAAGAAAGAAAGGAGGGAGGGAGGGAGGGAAGGAGGGAGGGAGGAAGGAAGGAAGAAAGAAAAAATGATTTTAAAGGTGTCTTATATTTTTATTTCTGAAATCCTAACCCCACTGTCACATGGAAAGTTACTATGTTACAAAGTTGCCAGAAGGTCTGAGAAATAAGAGCAAAGGATGGATAAATAATTCATTGTAATTAGAGTGAAAATTATTCTCTTAACAGCTGGGGCAGAAATTGTTACTCTTGGGGAACGGGTTAGCAGGAGAAAGGGCTTCAGAGGAGAGACAAATTGTCCTATTTAGAAATTAACTGGAACCCAGGGTTGTAAGAGCATAGAGGAAAGGAGAGCGAGAGAAGACAAGGAAGGAACACGTCTGTAGGTTGGAGCGTGAACTGAAAAACAGGCAAAGAGACTTTTTAAGAGCAAAGATGGCTAATAAAGACTTCTAAGTTGTTCACTGAGTTACAGTATATCATATATGTTATTCACACAGAAAAGACTTGAAGTGATTCATGCATAGGCTGTGTGTGTGTGAGAAAGAGAGAATATGAAAGATTAATGTAACCAATTGGATAAACTGATTCCCATGTCTGGCAGTTGTACCTAGGAACAGGGGTAGCATACATGGAACAGCAAGACAATTCATAAACTGAACTGGTTCAGTGGGAGCTTGGAGCCAGAGGTAATAAGAATATGTAAGCTCTCCCTGCCTTCCTAGAGTTTGCAAAAATATTGGGAGGTCATGAAATTTTGTACTAAAATAAAAGTGGGAATACGTTCCAATCTTACTTGGATTTTAAGAGATTTAGTAACTCCAGGTGACATTTGAGTCACAAATAATAAGTTATTATTAATTGAGAATGTATTATACAGCAGGTGAAGTGCTTTATAAATATGTTACCATGTAATCTTAAAACCCCTATGACAAAAATGCTGGTAAAATGCAATGTTAGTGATGAAGAGATACAGCTTAGGGGGACTGTTGCTTATTTAAGGTTATACAGCTTAATAAGAGAATACAAGGAAATATTCTGGCAATTGGAACAAGGACAGGTGGTTGAAGCAGTAGAAAAAAGGGGAAAATTCAAAACAACAATGCTTTTCCCAGGGGCAAGGCCCACTGAAGGGGATGATTTCACAAGCCAATTTTTTCTACTTTAAAAATATATGCACAGAAGAGTTCCAAGGTTGCCATTATTTCATTTGCACCTGCTTTGCCCTGGATGCAGCTGTCTTAGGCTGATGGTATGGTGGCTAAGTGTATAGGCCCCGGAGTCAGAGAATCCTAGATTTGATTCTTGGCTGTCACTTGTGGGTGTGTAACCTTGTCCCAGTTATTCAACTTCTGAGCCTCCGTTTTGTAATCTGTCCAATGGAGGACATTAATAACAAATGTTGGCTGTTCTTGTGAACATTAAACAAGATACTGAGTATAAAGAGTTTAGCACTATTCCCAGCACATACTTAGCACTTACTAATTTATAGTTGTTGTTATATCTCTCCCATTACATTTCTACTTCGAGGAATTAAAGGAGATAGGGAAGAGAACAGAATTCATTCAAAACCTACGGTGAGTCAGGCATCCTTTTAGATATTTTGTGTACATTATTTGGTACTCACAGAAGCCCTTTGCTATGCTCCCTATACATAATTTGGAGTGGAGAGAATTTGAGCCTAATAGAGGTAAAGTAATTTATCCAACATGACTCATGTGAGGTTTGGCTATTAATTTTCAGATGAGGAAACAGGCTGAGAGAAGTGAAATTCATTCATATATTTATATATTCATTCAACAAGATGTACTGAGTGTACATTTGTGCCAGAAGTTCTTTGACTCCAAAGTTTATCATATCCCATTATTACATGCTGGTTTCCCTAGGCTGGAAAGGTCTATTTGCATGATATTTTTTAGGAAGGGTTTGTGTCTGAAGGAAGGAGTTCAAACATGACTTCTTGAGGGACATGTTTAGGGAGGACAATATGTTGTCTATTCCGAAGTCCAGCCCAGGTGGGATCCCCAGGATGAGATTACCTGTGGGAACGAATTTACTTCACTTCCCAGGTGACAAAGCACAAACCAGTGTTGAGAAGATGTACCTCCTTGTTATACCTTTGTGTGGAGTACAGGATAACTTAGATGTAAAGATGACTCAACAGAATACAGACTTTATACTTACTTTAATAGACAATCTCATTTTTCCAAAGGATATTGGCAGCTGGAGCACTGGTCCTGTATTACACGTCAGGGCTTTGTGGGTAGTGAACTTCAAGAGGAGGGAGCAGGAGCCTGGTGAGATTGGAAGAAATCTTGTTAACCAGGCTGCAATGTGCCAGCTTCAGGCAGAATGCCATGTGTGTGACAGGGTGACTTGTTTGATGTCATAGCTATTGTGGTTGACAGCCTGATAGCATTTCTACCACTCCTAATGGGATTTGGAGAATTGCCCTCAGCTCTAGTGGTGAGCTTGATTACGGCAAAGTATCCCTTTTGTTAATGATTGGCTCAGAAAAGGACATGTAACTTAATGGGATGCAAGGAAAAGTATGCTGAGGTTTCTGGGAAAGTTTCCTTCTTCAGAGAGCCTCATGGGAAATTGATCTCTCCTCCCCTCAAGTGTAAGTGAGGAATCTATAGCCCTAACTTATTACTGACTTACAATTACAAGTAGAACCAGTATTAAGGTGAAGTTGTACTGGCATTAGAGAAAAGGAAAGCATATACATCTTGTGTGATGTAGTTAAAATGATAGATAAGCCAGAATTGAAACTTCTTCTTTTGTAAAAAAAAAATTTTACTGTGTAAGCTGATTTAACTTTTTATTTCCACTGAAAGCATCCTGATTTGGATAATAGAATCTGACAAAGATTTTCCAGTTTTGTTCTTTACAATTCCAGTCTCAGCCAGCTCTTGGTCAACATATGGACCTAGGAGTAGAAAAAATAGCTAAAGTATTTCTACTAAATTGATAGAGGAGTTGAGCTTGGAATGTATTAAAGAGGTATGATGGAAGTATAAAGGGAAAATTATGCTTAGAATTAAGACTGGATGCTGAGGGGATGACAATTGATCAAATTAGTGGTTTGGTGAATTTTTTGAGACTTGGTGGTTCACTGGCAATGAGGGATGGGGTTAGAGGACTTAAGAAGGATGGTAAATGTTTCAACAGCTGCTATTTGGAATGGAAAAGAAATCAGTGAAAGGCCAGTACCGAGAAGTACTGATGGCCTAGCTGAGGCTGGAGATCATCAATCTATAATGGAGCTAATCAGTTTGTTTATGAATTTCTCTCCAGCAGGGCTACGGTGAAAACCAGAACCGGAGAGTGAAAGGTCAATGAGAATACTCCAAATTGGGGATTGAAAGAGCAGGTATAGTGGAAGGCCTAGGGATAAGAGAATTAAAGGTTCTAAAAATAAAGTAAGTGTTATCTTTTTCAAAATAACATTTTTTGGCATTTTAACTTTCAATAAAGTTTTGAAAAACATAATCCCATTTGATAGTTACAATGATGCTGTGAAGCAGGTTATTAATCTTAGTTCATTAATAAGGATTTGGAGACTTGAACATCAAATTCACTCATTCATTCATCATCTTCATTTTTCAGACTCTTTAAAAAAAAAAGTTAGGTATGCCAGATTCAGCTATAGGCAGTAAAAATTCAGAAATGCAAGGTATAGAACCTGCCCTTAAAATGCTCACTCTTTGCTGGGAATGCAGACAGTGTAGTAAAAAGTAAAATACAATGCAATACAGAAGAAGCCATGACTGGACCTATGGAAACACAAAAAGGTCCCCTCACTCAGGCTCTGGAGTTAGAAAAGTTTTCCTAGTGGGGGAAAAGCATGAGTGAAGTTTGACTGAATAGAGTGAGTTTTCTAGGTAAAGAAATGGGTAGAGAAAGGGGATTCAGTCAGAGGGAACAGCACGTGTAGAGGTATGCGCTTGTCAGAGGAAAGACTGACTTCTGGGAGCCGCAGTCATCCTGTGCAGCTGGAGAGTGTGGCGGGAGAGGAGGATGCATGGGGTGACGCCAAGCAGTGTGGGTAGGAGCTCGAGGACTGCGACACCGAGGAATTTGGACTTTATCCCAAAGACACCTGGGTTACTGGAGGGTTTTAAGAGAGTATATGATCATGTTTGGAAGCAATATAAAAGATGAAAAGTAGGTATTATACATGAGATAGAGAAATCAAATGAGATTATAACTGGTAGGAAGTGATGAATGGGGTTTAAGAGGATGGGAAGACTTTGAGAACCATTAAAAACAACTGACTGAATTTGATGGTTACATGCAGGTAGTAGGAGGGAGGAAAGAGTCTAGTATGACTCTGGAGTTATTAGGTAAAAATTATAGTGATTATGAATCAGGTTATGGAGGAACTTGGGAGCTGGTAATGATTTGCATGCTTTCCCTGTGATACCACACTTGACACCTTAAAGAAATCCTCGTGTGGTTCTCCCCAAAGAAGTTAAGCTGACATAATTAAAAATGGAGGAAAATATCATACCAGTGTAATTCCAATGCAAGACAATCAGGTGACATGAATCAAGCTGGATCCTCACAGTGTCACTGTGAGTGAGGCAATTTGTGAATTCATTACACAAATAAGAAAACAGAAACTCAGACTTCTCTAAGTTCAGACAGCCACTTAGCAGGGGAGCCATTTGGGATCCATCTTCACAGTGGTTCCCATCGACTTTATGAAAATTTAAGAAACTGTGATTTTAAGTTAAGCTCATAACCTGAGATCCACACTATCCAAATATGTGAGCCAAATACACAATATAAAACCCCATTTTTTTGACCAGTGTATTTCCTGAAATCTGGAGCTGTTCTGTGAATTTGTTGAAAGAGAAATGAACTGTTAATTTATCTTCAAGCCTCAAAAGTTCCATTGAAGAAAAACCTTAATAAAAATCAATCAACTTGGCAGGAGGATATTTTACTTCTGAGAGCTCACCTGTCTATCCTGGATGAACTTTGAGGCTGGAGACAGACTATTGAAAGTTTATCATTTGCATTTTCTTGCCAAAGCTGGGAAGTTTTCTCTGATTCGGTCTGGCTGTATCTTCTATGACAGGTTGATTGACATGCCTACCTGTAAGTAAGAATTTTTATAGTTTTCCATTTTTGAGGGAAAGAGATCTGTTCCTCATAATGTGGGAATTTGTGAACATCTCTATCCACCTCCCCTGTACTTAGGAAATCCAACCAGTAACAGTCTTCTGCAAATGTAATCCTCTCCAATAGGATGGAGAATATTTGACTTTATGCAAACCTTGTGTCACAAGAGAATTGATCTCTTCCCTATGCCATTAGCTAGATAATTAGCCTTGGCAAATTGGAGGCTCTCAGGACCTATTTCCTGTTGTCAGAAACTAGATAATCTCGGAGGTCCTTTCCAACTGTAGGACATTAAGTCTCTTGCCTTTCAGTAGTATTACCTGATTGTAAACTGAAGGTAGAAGGTCTATCTTATCTAATTAGGAACTGCATAGTTGCTATAAAGAACAAATGAGATAATGGATATAAAAGGTCTTTGAAAAACAAAAATCATGAGCAAATGGGGTATAATTATCAGTTAAGTACCCACATTACTCTTCTTTTTTCTTTTTCTAACTAGTTGCTTAAGTAGCGCTCTTTCTAAAAAAAACCGATATATTTCATTTTTCTTTAGGAAGGAAAAGGATTACAAGGGGTTGTATTCTACTATTCTACAAATGTCTATAAAATTCTGAAGTTTTATTTTATAAGATGCAGATTGCAGAATGCATGAAAATGAATCCTATCTTCTACCCATTAGGGCAGCATGTTCTCTGTGGCAGTCTCAGCTGCTAGGGATATAGTCACGTTGAACCAAGTGTATTTTGGGCTTCTGGAAGGAATGAAGAAACAGTTGTGTAGGGAGAGGCCCAGGATATGTGTAAAAGCTACCGTAGAAGGAACCATAGAGACCATCTGGTCCAAAGTTCATAAAATCAAATGTCTTTGGGGTTGAGTGTGTTATATCAACTAGTTAAGTGGGACAATGAAGGACTATCCCTGCAACTGTTTGATGCCATATTGGGAATGTGGGACCAGTGTTGATAATGTTTGAAGAAAAGCCAAAAATCTGGATTTGGGGGATAAATATTTCTAATGTATTAAATTTTGGAGAATGTGCTTCAAGTGAGGGCAGGATCTAGTCTATGGATTACTGATTTGAGGTATCTGCTAAACCCTATTGCTTAAAATAATTGTTTCATTCTCCTCTATCAAATATGCACTGATTACTTTTATGTTTAGACATTTTCTAGCTCTAGGGATATACAGCAGGTAGAGTCTAGTTCTGGGGGAGTCAGTTATACAAGAGAGAGTAATCATGTGTTACAGGGGAGTACTGTGCTAGAGGTGTGTCCAAGGTAAAGTAGGAGAAGGCAAGTGAGTGTAATCCACTGTGTTAGGTGTTCCTGTATTCTCTCGCTACAGTTTAGTTTAGTTTGTTTGTTTATGTACCTTTGCTAATTCTTAGGCCAGTGGTATGAAAATGCAACAAGGCAGTTTGGAGACAACATTCCTAAGTTTCATCAGGCGTGATTATTGTTAAATAAAAGGGAACTTTCCTTCTGCTTAGAAAAAAAAAATGTTGTATCTATTGAAAAATAATATAGGTGAGCAATCCCAGAGCACAATTCTTACAAACTCCAGAGAAGACTTGATTAAATCATAGTAGGTAATATTTTGATTTGCATTTCCCTGATGATTACTGATAATGAGCATTTTTCAGATGTCTGTAATCACCATGGAAATAAAGATCAAAACCATAACAAACTATCACTTCACACCAGTCAGAATGGCTAGTATCAAAAAAGGTACGTAACAATTGTTGGTGAGGTTATAGAGGTAAGGGAGCCCTCGTGCCCTGTTGGTGGGAATGTAGATTGGGGCGGCCGCTGTGGAAAGCACTATTTTAAACATAAAAACAGCATATGATTGAGCAATTTCACTTCTGAGTATTTACTTGAGAAAAATGAAAAATATTAATTCAAAAATATATCTGCACCCCTATGTTTATTGTAGCATTATTTATAATAGCCAAGAGAAGCAACCTAAGTGTCATCAACAGATGAATGGATAAAGATATGGCATATACACAACGGAATATTACTCAGCCACAAGAAAGAATGAAATCTTGCCATTTGTGACAACATGGAGGGACCTAGAGGATATAATGCTAAGTGAAATAAGTCAGAGAAAGGCAAATACCATATGATTTCACTTATATGTAGAATTTAAAAAACAAAACAGAATCCAGACACAGACTCATAAATACAGAAAACAAAATGGTGGTTGCAAAAGGGAGAAGGTGGCGGGGAGAATGGGTGAAATAGGTGAAAAGGCACAAGAGGTACAAACTTCCAGTTATAAAATAAATCGGTCATGGGGGTAAAAAGTACAGCGCAAGCAACATAGTCAATAATACTGTAATAACTTTGTATAGCGACAGATGGTAACTACAACCCATGGTGGTAAGCATTTGATAGTGACTATAAATGTATAAATCACTATATTGTACACCTGAAACTAGTATATGTCAAATACACTTCAATAACAAATTAAATAATAATACTTGTGACATGCTTTATAATTTAAAGGTGCTTTTTAAAAATATTAGTAGTGACAAATAGTTTGTAGCTAGTCATAATTAGAAAATATCTGGAGACACTGATAGCTCAGTGGTGAGTAGCCCCAGATGAGCGACATATGGATGAGTATGTCTTACGTTTCAAGAGATATGAAAGAGGAAACTTTTTTTTCTTTTGACTTTTCAACTTACGGAGAGGATGATAATAGAGAGACTAAAATGATCAACCCCATAGGCTTTTTATTATTTCTTAGTTCCGTAAGGGAGAACTATTCCAAGTAAATCCAGAGGGAGTCAAGTTTTTTTTATATTGAAAGGTATTTGACATACAAAATTGTGTAAATTTAAGGGGTATGACGTTGACTTGATTTGTTTATATATTGCAATATGATTGCCATTGTAGTGAATTAGTCAGGTCACATAACTATTTCTTTTTAATGGTTGGAATAAATAAGATCTAGTCTCTTAGCAAGTTTGATTATAATATAATATTGTCTATGACTACTATACTGTACATTAGATCCTCAAGCTACTCTATGGATATTGACTCTTGGGGCCCGGGAAGATTTTGTAGGTCTACCAGGAAACAAAGCACGATACAGAGTAAGACAGGGAATATTTTCAGTTTCTCCTACAATCATAGCATTGTGTAACTTGAGTGATGACTTAGGGGAAGTGGAGTAGACAGCACCTTTGTAGACATTGACATTCTCTGGGGATAGGGACTATCAGGTAGTGGAAGCCTTGAGGTAGTTTCATGAAACCTAGCAAAAGACATCCCTGTAAGAGATAAGGAAAGAAAAGTCTGCAGCTGCCTCAGGGTAACTGTAATTTTTACACCAGCCTGTCTATGTCAAACACCCCTAGGCACTTCCAGAAACACTGGAGCCAGCAAGGGAGATATTTTTAGATCACAGATACTCTTCATAAACAGACAAGGGCAAGGGTAGGAAGTTTTGGTCTGTAGTTGTTGTTTTTTTTCTCTTTAAAAATTTTTGTTAACTGAGGTATGATTTACATATAATATTAGTTTCAGGTATACAACATTTGTATATATTGTGAAATGATCACAGTAGGTCTAATTACCATCTGCCACCATATAAAGTTACAAATCTTTTATTCTTGTAATGAACACTTTTAAGATTTATTCTCTTAGCAATTTAAAACATGTCATGCAGTATTATTGACCATAGTCACTATATTGTACATTACATACCCATGGCTTGTTTATTTTATAACTGAAGTCTGTACCTCTTGACCCCTTCACATGTTTGGCTCGCCTGCCAACCCCCTTACCATCTGGCAACCACCAATTTATCTGTATTTATGAGTTTTTGTTGTTTTTTAGATCCCATGTGTAAGTGAAATCATATGGTATTTGTCTTTCTCTGTCAAACTTATTTCACATAGCATAATACTCTCAAATTCCATCCATGTTATCACAAATAGCAAGATTTCTTTCTTTTTTATGGCCAAATAGTATCCCATTGTATATATATATATTTAATCCATTCATCCAGCAGCGGACACTTAAGTTGTTTCCGTATCTTGGCTGTTGTAGAAAATGTCAAATGAACATGGGGTGCTACTTGAGATCTTTGAGATACATATTAGGATTGTTCTATTTTTGTGAAAATGCCATTGGAATTTTTTGATAGGGATTGCATTGAATCTGCTGTGTTTTTTTTTTCCCTTGGGAAATGGTGCTATAATAAATACCTAGTTTATCTTTGTAACTCTTGGGGGAAAGTATTTTCCCAGCCCAGGGCAAAATACCTTTGAAATGAAAATCAGTCAAAGGCAGAAATAAAGTGGGAGAAACCTCTTTATTACTTACACATACTCGTCCTCTCCTGCTCACCCATGTCTCCTGCAACCCAGCTGCAAAAAAGAACCCCACCAAAGCTCTCAGGTCCAGTTATACCCTTACTCCCCCACCCTTGTAATCACCTATTGATATGGAGATGGACTACTTCTCTCCACGCTTGGAAATACCTATTGATATGGTACAAGACAAGGTCAGAGGTTCTGGAAATATTGAAATTTTACCCACAATCTTCTAACATGTTCCTGAATCAGAGGCATTGCATTCACTCTTCCTCTTGCCTTCACTGCAACCTGTTTTTCTTTACATATTTTCTTATTTACATACATCCCCCCTCCTGATCCTCATAAAACTTAAGTGTAATAAAAGTGAACATGAACTTTCCCTGTCTTGCTCACCACTGTGTTCTTGCATAAGATAATGCCTGTCAAACAGTAGGCATCCGAAAATGTTTGTTACAAAATCAATAATTTTGATACCATTTGGAAGTACTTCAATAGAAACCTTGGTAGGCAGAAGTTTCAAGTTAGGTGGTATTTTTTTCTTCCCTTAAGAAAAACTATATTGAACTAATTTTGGAAAAGTTGCAAAAATCTGTAGCTGCAACAGAACTTTAGCTCCTTTTCCCCTAATTTAACATCTCATATAAACATAGTGCAGTTATCAAAATCAGCAATATCACTGTAATACTGACAACCAGTAGTATCAATGTAATACTACTAATCTACATGTCTTTTTCAAATTTTATCAGTTTTCCAGTGATATCCTGGACTGATCAATCTTGAAACTCACACTCCTTTTATTATTAGGTCTCCTTAGTTTAACTCAGGCCCCTTAACTCCCCATTGAACTTCCTTTGCTTCATCTGGCTGTAGGATGAATTCAATAGTCCATAACTATTCTTCTTTTATTCATGCTGGGAGGTGGGTATGGAGCTCTCAGTCCTGACTAGGGTATTTAACAGCCTTTCTGAGTTGTGAACCAATAGATTAGCAACTGAAGGAAACTCATGGGACAGAGGATATTATCCTTAGTGTCATTTGAAAGAATCCAGGATTTTGAAGATGCTACTAGAATATGCCGTTTGGCCTATGTAAGGTGAACTCTTGCTCATCTGTTTTTACCCCTACATTTAGACCTTGTGGGCAGTTGTAGGGAAGGCTAAGCATGAGGAATAAGCTCCACGCCTATTCTCTTAGCCATGTAAATAGAGGTTTGAATTTGGCCTCACTACACTTGAAGGACAAAAGAGAAAGATAAATTTACATGTGCGGTAAATGGCAGAGTTTCCAAAAATTTCTGCCTGGCCTTAGTCCATTTAAATACCAATGGATGTTTCAGAGCCTCTGGTTGGTCCAGGGCATGGGGTGGAGAGGAAACAGCCATTCTCTCTTCCCTCCATTCCTGGTACATAATTGGTCTGGCGTTTGCCAATCACCAAGGACTTGCCCATGGAGCTCCTCCTGGAAGGGGTGGATGGGGAAGGAGAGCATGTCCTGTGGCCAGAGGGGATGGCTGAACAGGAGCCTGGACAACTACTCTAGGAAATAAAAACCTGCCCTTTCCCTGGAGTTACTTGAGTTTCATTGGCTTTATAGGGGGCACAGCCTGGGCCAGGAACACTGTTCCCCCTGGAGCTACTTCATAACATAGTTGGCAGGATCTGGTGAACCCAAGATGTGTCCTAATGGGTGTGATGTTTGGGTGGGCTGCTCCTGTAGAGGGTGGGGAAATACCCTTGGTGGTAGAGAGACTCCCAGGAACCCTCCACCCTGTGGGTGGTGGGGATTCCCCCAGAGATTCCCCCATGGGGATTTGGTCTGGGGTAAGGTGCCTCCTAGAGGAGTGGGCCCCTCATAAGAATTGGGGAAGGATGGGTGTGCTGGAGGGATTGGAGTTGGCCCTCTGTAAAATTAGGGACTCCTTAAGGGAACTGAGTGACCACGAGGTGGAAGGAAAAGTGGGGTGGTTGTTTCTCACAGCATCAGAAAAGGTTACTAAGGAGAGAGATGCCCGTTGGTGGCAGTGATCCGAACAGGAGATGAGTTGTGGGGTGCTCTGAAAGGGAACAAAAGCTATTGAAATCCGAGATCATGCTCTGAGAGACATGCTAGTGGTGTGGGAGGGGGCAGCAGAAAAATGCAAGTTGTAAGAGGCTGTGGGAGAGGTGAAGGAAGGGATAGTGCCTTTAGTTCCAGAAATAGTAGAGGAGACGTCAGGAGAATGGGAGCTGGGGAAGGATGAGGGGTCGGGCAGAGGGTGGAACTGTTGCTGAGGCCACTGCCTGAGGCACCAGCCCTCCCATATTAAAAGCACATCCAGTTTTAGTTAAGAAAACAAAGATACAACAATGTGGGTTCCTCAGGGAAAGGAGTGGCCCCCTCCCCAGGTTGCAGAGCAGTCGGTGCTCTGTCCCTATGCCCAGGCCAAGCTAGTGGGTTTGAGCACCTGGTTTCAGCAGAAGCCCTTGGAGCCTCAGCTCATATGTTTTTTGTGTCTTTGGAGTTTAGGGGTAGAAGACATCATTCTGTCTGGGTCAGAAATGGGTAAACTGGCTTCCCTGATGACTCACCCCTCTATCCAGCAGAGGTTACAAAATACCCATCAGACTCTAGGGAATCATATGCTTTTGGATTGGCTGTCAGCAGCCCTGAGGGCAGTTTGGCCTAATCAGGGTGATTTATGATACTTCCTCACTAGCAGGCAAATGTATACAGAGCTCCCCCAGGTTTTACGGGAGTTGGGCATGAAAAATATCATCGATAATATGGACCCTCAGGGCCCTGATGAGGAGTTGTTCTCCATAGGGATGAAATCCTGACGCTCCTGCACTCTCCTCTTTGGGTCCCTAGCGACTATGCTTGCCTCCAACACAGGGAAACCCCTGAGGTTACAAGTACCATAGCAGATCTGGGGGAGGCTGAAACAACAATAAGAACACAGAAGGAAATACAGTCTGATACTGAGAAGAGAGATTCAGAGGGTCCTGTGAAGGTCTCAATGAACAGAGAAAGGTGGGAGTAGTGAAAGAAAAACTTGAAGGGCAGCCCAATAGAATCTTGCTAGAGCTGTGGCAACAAAGCTGGAGTAGCAGTTCCAGCTGCTGAGGGCCAAGACATGCAAGCTGGAGGCAAAGCCCCATGGCTGGCCCCTGTGCCTTCAGGACTGCCTAGGGGAGAGTACCCAGACCTCTCCTTGGCCCTCACCTCCACAGGAAGGCGATTAGATGTCGCGGTTTGACTGAGGGGGCACAAAGCCCCCACATTAGTGGACATGGTGGGAGCCAGAGGCCACATGTAGAATTAGCAATTTGTTGGTCCCAAGTGAATGTACAACATGTCCTGACAGTGGACACAGGAGCTGAACGTTCTCTGATTCATGGCAACCCTGAGCATTTTCCTGGGATCCCCACTGTGATAGATGGCTTCAGGGGTAATGCAGTTAGAGTGAAGAAAGCCTAAATCCCATTGGGGATAGAATGTTTATCCACAAAGGAGTATATTGTGTATATTTGTCCCATCCCTGAATATATTTTGGGTGTAGATATCTTGCAGGGCCTGTGATCAAGGACCCCTTCAGGTGAGTTCAGACTGGGGGTATGTGTGGTGAAGGCAGTTCTGAGGGGACATGCTAAGCACCTGCCTATAGCTCTGCTCCTACCTTGGTGGATGACAAATACTAAACAATATAAATTACCTGGGAGGCTCAAAGAAATTGGAGAAACTCTACAGGAGCTGGAGAAGGTGGGCATTGTAAAGCCCACTCATAGTCCTTTTAATTCCCTGGTGTGGCCAGTGAAAAAGCTGGGTGGCTCTTGGCATATTACCATGAATTACAGAGAATTGAATGCAGTCAGACCCCCTCTGCATGCTTCTGTCTCCTCTATAGCAGTCCTTATGGACACCCACAGTCATGAGCTGGGAACTTATCATTATGTTGTGGATCTTACTAATGCTTTCTTCTCTATTGATGTAGCACAGGAAAGTCTGAAACAGTTTACCTTCATGTGGGAAGGCCAGCAGTGGACATTCACTGTCCTTCCACAGGGATACCTCCACAGTCCCACCACTTGTCATGGACTTCTAGCCCAGGACTTGGTCACATGGAAGAAACTACCAGTGATGCAGCTGTATCATTATATTCATGATATTATGCTCACATCTGATTCTCTTAAAGATTTAGAAGGGGCAGTTCCTAGACTGCTGCAACATCTACAGGAGAAATGGGCTGTGAAGAGCACCAAGGTTCAGGGACCTGGTTTGTCAGCCAAGTTCTTGGGGGTTATCTGATTGGGTAAGACTAAAGTTATCCCAGAAGCAGTCATAGACAAGATCCAGGCTTTCCCTACCCCTTCCACTGTGGCAGTCTTACAAGAGTTTTTAGGTCTTTTGGGCAACTAGAGAGTGTTTATCCCACCCTTGGCACAAACTCTGAAGCCCTTATACTGGTTGGTATGAAAGGGCCTCAGGTACGACTGGGATGAAAATGTGCATCTGCCTTTACTGCTAAGTGAGCAGTCAAGGCCATGCAGGCCTTGAGTATAATGGGCCCATCTAGGCCCTGTGAGCTACATGTTCATGTAATCAAAGATGGTTATGGATGGGGTCTCTGGCAGTGGCTTGAATGGACATGCCAACCTATTGGATTCTGGTCACAACTCTGGAAAGGAGCAGAGGTCATGTGCACCTTGGTAGAGGAGCAGCTGGCTGCTGTGTACCATGCCTTGCCTGCTAAGGAGCCCATCACTGGAACAACTCTGACCAAGGTAATAACCACCTATCCCATTGTGGGATGGGTGCAGACTGGACACAAAGGCCACAGAATGGCACGGCACAGATGCTGACACTGGCCAAATGGGGTGCGTATTCAGCACCATAGCACCCTTCCACTAGTTCCTTAAGTGGAGACCTCCAATGCTTATTGGGGTCAGTGACATACACCAGTGGAAAGCAGGAAGAACTTGCTTTGGAGCCATTAGTAACAGAGAGCCCTTATCAGGAGAGAAGAGCCCCTATACCTGAAGGTGCTTGGTATACAGATGGCTCCAGTTATGGGCAGCCCCTGAAGTGAAGGGCTGTGGCTTTCTATCCTAAGACTGAGACAATATGAATGGAGGACAGAGAGGGGAAGAGCAGCCATGGGCTGAGTTATGTGTAGTATGGCTCGTGATCACCCAGGAGCCCTTCCCCCCTAGTTGTCTGCACTGACAGATGGCCCATCTATTGGGGCTTGACCCTGTAGCTACCAACATGGTGCCATGCCAACTGGATGGTTGGTCACCGGCCCCTTTAGGGCCAAAAGTTGTGGCAAGACCTATGGGCCTCTAGTTAGACTAAAACAGTTACTGTATATCATGTGACTGGCCATTTGCCTTTGGCATCCCCAGGGAATGATGAAGCAGACACATTGGCCCAGGTATGTTGGTTAGAAGGAAAGCCTGCCTCTGATGTAGCCCAGTGGCTACACCAGCATTTGTTGCAGGAGGGCAAAAGACAATGTGGGCTGTAGCCCGTCAGTGGGGCTTGCCATTGACCTTTGAAGAAGTCAGCAGAGCCCAGAAAGAGTGCCTTGTGTGCTCTAAGAGGGACTTACACTGAGTCCCGCAGCACCATGGGACAATACTAAAAGGGGTGATACCCCTTGTCAGATGTCAGATAGATTGTATTGGGCCTCTGCCCATATCAGAAGAACATTGGTATGCCATGACTTATGTGGACACAGCTTCTGACCTGTTGGTTGCTTTTCTTGCATGTCTTGCAGAACAGCAAACCACCAAGAGGGGCCTAGAGCATCTCTTTGCAGCCTATGGGTGGCTGCAGGTGATTGAGAGTGATCAAGACACACACTTTACTGGACATGTGTTATAAGAGTGGGTGTAACAATTAGAGAAGGTGGAAGTTTCATGTACCATATAACTCTACTGGAGCAGGCATGATAGAGAGGTACAATGGTTTTTTAAAATTTGGCCTGAAGTTGGACACCAGTCATCTATGGGGTTGGTCAGTCCACTTGTGGACAGTGCTATGGTACTTGAATGAGAAGCCACAGAAGGGGGCACTTAGTCCTGTGGGCATATTAATACACATTGCTACCTTTCCTATACAACTGCATGTGCAAAGCAAAGAGAAATTATTGTAGCCAGAATATGGCCAGTAGAGCAACTTCCTACCACCAGTACCAACTTAGCTAAACCCTAAAGTCTCTATTGAGTGTATGTGGCCCTGGACATTTTGACACATAGACCACTGCTGGATGGCCCTTTCAGCACCTTGGGGACAAGGCCTGGAAGCTAGCCTTCTATGTGTTCCTGGAGTAATAGGAGAGTGGCCCCCATAGATCATAGTAGTGTATCCCAAATGGCCAGAAGGTACAAGCATCTTATGTGGGAGTTTTATTTTGTCATAACCAGTTACATGTGCCTCCCATAGCCCTACATACAAACCCATCTGTAACTTCCTGCTAGGAGATGGGTGAAGGTCTGGGATGGGTGAAGGTCTGGGATGCTAGACCAGGACGAGACACCATTCCTGCCACTGTGCTATTATAGGACCACTTGCATGCATCCTAGTTGATGGACAGGATTTGTTTATGCTTGTGTCATTAACACACGTGTCTTATCACTCTTAAGGTTATTTTCTTCTGTAGTCTTTGTGTATTGGGCCTGCCCCCTAGCCATATCTGCTCCTTGCTGAGTATGCATGGAGCTCTCTACCAGTTCACCTCCTGGCCTCCTGCAGAATGCGAGAGCTCTGGATTTAATCTGAGAAGGTTTTTGAACCCAGCTGGATTCTCAGGCTTGAGGATTGTCATGATTTTATTGGTTTCTGTATCATAATTTCTGTTTTTATTGTATGTTATTAGTCTGATTATACTATTCCAGATTTCTCACACAGGGGCCATTGTGGTGTGTAGATTGTAAGGTGAGAATTCTGGAGGGGTGGCTTGTGGTGTAAATGGCAGAATTTCAAGAATATCCTGCCTATTCTTAGTCTATTTGCATACCAATGGATGTTTCAGAGCCTCTGGTGGATCCAGGGAAAGGGGTGGAGAGAAAACAGCCATTTTCTCCTCCCGTCTATTCCTGGTACATAATTGGTCAAGCATTTGCCAGTACACCAAGGACCCACCCACGGAGTTCCTTCTGGATTGGCCAGTGGGGGAGGAAAGCACTTGCTTTGGCTGGAGGGGATGGATGGACAGGAACCTGGCCAGGGACTGTAAGAAATAAAAGTTTTTCTCAACCTGCCCTTTCCCTTGACTTACTTCATCATCATCGGATTAATAAGGGGAGACTTGCCCTGGGCTGGGAACACCCTTCCCTCTGGAGCTACACATCCCTCAGCCTACATTGTTCTTTCCAGGGCTTCCCTTTGTTGGGGAGTGGGATACAGAAAGGAAGAGGACCCATATGAAGCTATGAGGAGAGTGGGACATGGCTCCCAACCTAACATCTCTAACCTGTCTTCCATGCCTATGCACAGTGCTGCCTCTGTGTGTTTCTGTCAGTCAAAAACATGGCTGAAGCTATACCTGTTAACCTTTCATCTGGGGCCAATACACAGTTTTACTTTTATTCTTTGTAACTCAGATATTAACTCTCTTTCCAATGGTTTACCTGGCAGATACCTATGGCTTAATTATAAAACTGGCACATGTATGTAAAATTTTTTTGAAGTTTTAGTTACAAGGAAAAAGAGAGACTCTTCTCAATCTTTTGGAAAGCCCTATAGTTTTGAAAGGATGTATATGACCAGAAAGCATCTAGTGAACTCCACTTAATGGTGATAATCATGACTCAGAATAATTTAATTACTCATGTAAAATACAATAACTACAAATCATTCCATATAAATTATATAGGAAAGCTGTCTTTCCAGGGATTGAGACTCATATCCTTAGATTATTTTCTTGGAAAAATATTACAATCAATTGTTTAAAGGTATTTGTGTAATGTGCAGTCTTTTCACTATAGAAACTTGGAAATAATAAGGCACCAACAGATTTAAATTACTATATTGGATATCAGCTTAAAAAGCAAAAATTTCTATCTCATTTGGGAATAATTCTCGTGATGGTGAACCATTAAACAGCTTTCAGTGTATGATTAATTCTAACCTTATCTGCAAATAAAGATAATAGAAATGTTTTATAAGATAAATCTGAGGCAAAAGGAACTTACTGTTACTCCTCATTAACAAACAAAGCAGTATTACATCAATAGCAATGCACATAGGTATCTTGAATCCTAACTCTTGGTGCAAAGATCCTTCATATATTTTACACCAAATACAGTTTTATAATACTTTGTGAAAGGTAAATGCAGGCAATTTTTTTCCCAACTGAGAGTTTGAAAGGTCTATGGTTCCAGGTCATTTGTCAAAGTGAAGTAAAGTAGGAAAATAACAGTGTTTTGGTGGAAGTTTATAAGAAGATTGTCAGTAAAACAATAGTGTACATGTAGAAACAAAAGTTAGACAAAATAGACTTACCATTTAGATGAGGAACCAAAAAAAGAACCACAAATAAAAGAACAGATAAAAACATGCAGCCTTTGTGAAAGGTCCTCACTGTTATTACAAAATATAAAAATCAGTATGATATAGTAGGAAAAACCTTGGGATTGTCACAATTCCATGAATTTGGAGAAGTCATCTAACCTCTGTGGGTCTTATTTACCTTGCTGAAGATAAATCAGAACTACTTTGGTGATTCCACAATGCAGTCCATAGGTAACTGCTAACTGATGATGAAATCTTCATGGATAGAAGGTAAAAAAAAAAAAAATGAAAGAGATTAGAAAAAAAATCCTTTTTAAGGACTGTTCTTTAATTTGGTGTTTTATTATTGCTCTTTCAGGATTAAAAATGTGATCATAATTAGTAGTTATTTTAAAATCCGGACTTAAAAAATGTTGGCAACTCTATGCTAATACCAAAGGTGTTTTTTTTTTTAACCTCAGATTGTTTCAATAAATGAAAAAAAAAAACGCAGAAAACTCTAGATTATGGGATTTCTCTGGGCTTTTCTTTAACTTCTAACTTTGTGTGTATGTTGAAATCTTAAAAAGGCAATTGTACAAGCAATATATCTACAATTTTAACCAAAATTTTTGGCAGTGCTTTCTAAAACTCAGTGTAGGAGTAGCTATAATGGCAGCTGTTGAAATCTGAATCTCTCTACACATACCTCTCCCCTTTCCCCACAATTATATGGATCAACAAGAAGATAAAGTAAAACCACACAAATCTTATGTCTTCAGAATACCTGCAATACAGAGGGCAAAACTCAAGTTACTTGTTAATATAAAAATAAATGCTAATTTCTGGTCATATTGTGACTTAAGTTTCTGCTTGAAGCCTTTGTGGAAAGCTAAGATGTCTGGAAAAACTATATGGCAGAAAGGGGATGTTTTTATGAAATCACATCTAGAAAGATAAAGTCCTTGATTTTCACATTTACAATTAACAATAACAAAAAGGAGTCCTGGGAGATCAGAGTGCTGACCTAGGGGAAGGATTTAAAAATTTATGGAGGGCTTTAGGAAGAAGTCTTAGAAAGGGATCTTCTTTGGAGAAGAGACTAAAAATGAAGGGAGATGTCATCTTTTAGAAAGTGAATGGTAAAGGAGGAAAAAAGAAAGAGAAGGAAACTCAGCATCCTCTTGGATAAAACTAAAAAATGGAAGGGCAAAAAAAAAAATCCTACTTCATGACCCCCCAAAAAAGCCACACAATGAAGAAAAGTGCTGCACTGATAGAGGAGGGCACTCTAGAACTAGGCATCTTGAAAATCACTAAATGCTAGCTTTGTCCATGCAATGCAGACATGCAAGCAGTCTTCATTGTACAAAGCAATCAAAGACAAAAAGTAGTAAATGAGAACCAAACTTTTAAGCTGATGATAAATTTCCCGCAAAACCAACCATGACATAGAAAAGTAATGTAACATTCCAAACTGAATTAAATAGTTTCAAATAAGCATGTGCAGTAACATATCAAACCAGAAATTTGAAGACTGATAATGAAATGGATAGTAGATAAAACAATAGGAATTGATTATTTTTATAGATTGTTTATTATTATTGTAAAGAAAATAATGAAAATAGGTCAGAAATTATTAAATTATAAGTGCCCAAGAAAGACTTGTTATAAACAAACATTTAATAAAGGGCATTGAAGAAAGCCAGCAAAAATAGCCAACCAAATATAAAAATGAGATAAAATGAAATGTATCAGAAAGTAGTAAGTGGGAAAGCAGGCAAAGGAAATCTAACACATGCATAATTGGAATCCATGAAGCAGAAAAACAAAATAATGAAATATTGAAACTATAAATCAAAGAAATTTTACAAAAATACCTGAATCTACATATTGAAAATGATTTATTGGAGGCCTTGGAAAATTAATCGTGTACAATAAACTCCAAGATATATCATGTAAAATCATCAGACTTTAAACACTCAGATTCTCAGGACCTCAAGGATAAAAAAAAATCGAGTAACTCCCAAGGCCAAGAGAATTATACCTGAATTAGACTTTGCAAAAGCAATAAATAAAGCTAGGGAAAAATGGAGCAACATTTTCAAGAAACAAGGAGAGTATATACAATAGGTTTTATATTTAGTCAACCTGTCTTCAAGTATCAAGACTATAGAAAAACTATAAAGAAAACAAGCACTCTGATACATTGCTGCTGGGAATAAAAATCTGTACTACTCATGAGGCACAATTTGGCAACATTAAAGAAAACTATGTATGTGTCATGTGATATAGCAATCCTGCTTTTTGGAAAGTATCCCAAAGGTAATCTTACAGCATTATACCAGCATTGCTGTACACTAGTACATTCATTGCAACATTATGTGTAAATGAAAAGCATTAGGACCAACATAAATACATATAGAAGAGTGGTTAAATAATCTATAGGACATTAACACAATGGAACTTCACAGGAGTATAAAAAGAATAAGGAAGATTCCTATGAATTTGCATAGAGTGACTTCCAAGTTGTATTAGGTGAAACAAAGTAAAAAAGACTCTCAAATATGCAAAATTTTGTGTAAGAAAGAAGGAAAAATGGAAAATGTATATATATTTATTTATTTTTGCAAAAGAGATTCAGAGGAAGGAAAAACACAAATTGGTTACCTATGTTGGGTGAATGGGAATGGGTGAAAATGATGGAGAATGGAGTGTTACTTTTTTAAGATTATCTTTTTTGTATAATTTTGAACTTTGGAATCATGTTGACCAAGTAACTTGTAAGGTCAAGAGAATTATACTAGAGTCAGACTTCTCAGAAGCAGCAAATAAAGCAATAGAATAATGGAGAAACATTTTTAAGAAACAAGGAAAAAATATAAAAAAGATTAAAACATGTTAATGTCTTACATATTTAAACCCAAAGAAACTTCAATAAAGATGAGGAAAAGGATTCCCTAAAATGTAATATAAATAAAAATAATCACCCCTAACTATATTCCAAATGAATAATTAGACAAAAACTAACTTTTGGATAATCTTTTGAGTGTATATTCTCAGACTAAGGTCAAAGTAAATGATAATCAGATATTGGCTTCTGGGTAGTAACTGTATTTTTTAGTTATAGGGGTTAGCAATTCTAAAATGACTTTCAGTATAGTTTAGGAAAGAGCAAAAAAGTAAATATATTCAAGTTAATGGGTGACAGATTTCTCATTTTGCAGGTGGGAGTTGCAAAGTCAGAAAAGAAGATTTGAGCAAACCACAGAATGATAGATTGGAAGCAGAGCTTTTAGTATGAATTCATAGTGTTGGTATTTGTTCATATGTGAGTTTGTATACATAGAATCATTTCCTAATTCTTCCTGATGATGTGTCAGAAGCAATGACACATGAACAGTGATAAACCATGTAATGACCAGGTCTTGGTTTCTAAATAAAATTCTCTAGTAACAACAACAACAAATTCTCCTTGGAGACAGCTGATTTCAGAACTAAGGCATGGAAAGTGCAGTATTAGCCTAAAACATGTTGCTGTAGCAAGAGGAAGGAATTGCTCAAAAAATTATGGGGATAACCTGGGCATAAAAGTAATGAATAATTGTAATGGACTGTATCCTATTGAGCAACATAAAAGCCTGTGAGTCCATACTGATATAAATTTTAAAAAAAAGAAGATGAAAGAAATGGGGTAGGAAAAGTCCTTTGAACAAAATGTCAAGTAATACATCACCTACATTAGTCCAACCCAAGGCGTTCATTTCTCAGTGGGTGTCACCTCGTAAGGGGTTCACCTCTTCTTGGTGAGTGTGAGCTCTCTAGTGGTATCAGCTCTCTAGTGAGTTGGCAGCCATCTTGTGAACATCAGCAGGTTGTAAGACTCAACCAACGCAGAACGTAAGAAAGGAAAGTCTATTTCTTGCAGCAATGATAACTCCCAAAGCAGCATCTCACTGAACTAAGCACAGGGCAGCTCTTTTATAGTCACTAAGAGCTCAGTACAATGCTCGTTGGTATATAAATTATGCAAATGAGATGAAAACCAAGTAAAATTCTGACTGGTGTTCAGAAGCAGGGGAGCAATTAACCAAAACTCCTAGGCCATGATAACAGGGACTGCCCCCAAGCCAGAGGCAGAGTCGGGAGTTCTTGCAGTTCTGAATAGCAATTGTGTGTCTGGCGAGGTCTGCTCCTCCCAAACATCTTGTTCTGCAAAACCACTCATACAGCAGAGAATGTCAACTTTAGCTCTGAGTTCTCCAGTAACCCTTTTTCCACCCAGCTACCTGGTCACAGTAATGATAACCATCATAGTAATAATTGATTCAAGTAGGAATCATCCATAATGTTGAAAAAAATTATTTTCATAAAATATATCCCAAAAATATTAATTATGAAGGGAAAAATATTAACTTTGCAAAGGAGAAATCTGGCAGACACCACCTTAACCAAGTAATTGAAGTTACAAACTGACAGTTGAACAAACTGACACCATATACCTCCTGACAGGCATTGAGAAGGACAAAACATAATTTAAGTTAAATAGCTTAGAAAACATGCACAACCTGAATATAATCCTGAGGAAATATTAGGCAAATCTGAATTGAAGGACATTCTATTAGCCAAGTGGCCTACAAATATAATGATATTTCTTTCCAAAAGTTGTTTTCAAAAACATTAAGGACTATTTCAGGTTAGACAGTGAAGAGACATGACAGCTAAATGAAATGTGTGATCTTATGTCAGATTTTTCTTTTGGAATTTAGTTTGTTTCCCCTGAAATACCTACTGAGTAATTCCTTTAGTAAGAACTTGTTTTTGTTAAACTCTTTAGTTTTGTTTGTCTGAAAAATCTCAATTTGGTATCAGTTAAGGTAGTTACAGAATTTGTGGCTAATAGTAATTTTCTCTGAATAACTTGAAATAACTGTTTTCTCATCCTTTAGAAGATATTATCTAGTATTCTACATTTTATTTTGCCACTATGATTATGGATTTCCTATACATTAACTATCCTTATCTCTGCTTGCTTTTATGATCTGTCTTTGGTGTTTTTCTTGGTATTCATTTTGCTTTAGATTTGTGATTCACATCAGAAGATTCCCATGTTTTACCAAATATCGAAAATTTCTTAGTATCTCTGCAGATATTCCTCAGTCACTGTGCTTTCTCTTTGAAGAACTTAAACTAGTGATAGTCTTTCTCATTCTGTTCACCACCATATCTTACATTTTCTTTCATATTTTCAATCTCTCTCTATCTCTTTCTCTCTTTGCTGCATTCTGTGCAATTACTCAGCTATGTGGAAACCAGATAACCAAAATGTGGTGTGTGGACTGTAAGATAAATTTTAGCCGAAATAAGCAGGCGAAGAGAGGCAACAAAGGGCCAGGTAGTTTATTTGAATGCCACTCCCCAGGGATGTTCCACGGTCTGGGTACTACAGGCCCGGGAAGTCACACCTGGTCAGGGAGATGGGGGCTTATAAGGGATTAGGAGGGGGAGGAGTGGGCAAGCTATCCTAGGGGGCGTGGAGAGGTATTATTGGCTAAAGGTGACATAATAGACAACTAGAAACTTTTTTCCTTCCAAGAGGGAGGAGGCTGACATCCGGGTCTTAGTTGGCACATTAGAAGGATGAAATTCAGGAAGAGCTGTTCCCTTTCCATATAAGGCATGGACCTTGGGGTCTGGTCTGTGCTCCCCTATGGCATCTCTCTGTTCTGTTTGCATGTCCTTGTTTTTCCTTCCTGCAGCCTAACATGGACCAGTGCTGGTTCATGGATTGTTTGTTCCTGAGATAAATACAGAAAACATGAATAAGCAATTGGAAAGTTTTACAGCTATATGACATTGCTGTGACATTATTATTATTGTTATTTTAAAGAAAAGTATCAACCTGAAATAGTTTGCAAATTTAAAAAGTGGTGTTTTACAACAGTTTGAAGTGTACAGGTGCTGATACATACACATTTGTGTGTGTCAGTTTTCTCTGAACTGTCATTGTGATTGTCTTCTTCAGGGATATTGAATCTTCTTTGTATTTATATCTAGTTTAGATCTTCTTTGTCATTTCATTTGTTTATTTTTCTCATCTCTCATCTTCCCTGCCTTATGTTGTTTCCAATGTGATGATCATCTCTATAATGGCTTTAGTTTTCCCTCCCACCTTATTTCTCACCTTAGCATGTGTTTTTTTTTTTTTTTTTTTTTTTTTTTAGATAATTATTTTTTATTGAAGGGTAGTTGACACACAGTATTACATTACATTAGTTTCAGGTGTACAACACAGTGATTCAACATTTATATACATGATAATTCTAGGTACCAGCTATCACCATACCAAGTTGTTACAATATTTTGACTATATTCCTTATGCTATACATTACATCCCGGTTACTTATTTATTTTACAATTGGAAGTGTGTACTTTTTTTTGGTTGTTGTTGTTAGGGCATCTCTCATATTTATTGATCAAATGGTTGTTAACAACAATAAAATTCTGTATAGGGGAGTCAATGCTCAATGCACAATCATTAATCCACCCCAAGCCTAATTTTTGTCAGTCTCCAATCTTCTGAAGCATAACGAACAAGTTCTTACATGGAGAACAAATTCTTACATAGTGAATAAGTTACATGGTGAACAGTACAAGGGCAGTCATCACAGAAACTTTTGGTTTTGCTCATGCATTATGAACTATAAACAGTCAGTTCAAATATGAATACACATTTGATTTTTATACTTGATTTATATGTGGATACCACATTTCTCTCTTTATTATTTTTAATAAAATGCTGGAGTGGTAGGTAGATACAACATAAAGGTAGAAAACATAGTTTAGTGTTGTAAGAGAGCAAATGTAGATGATCAGGTGTGTGCCTGTAGACTATGTGTTAATCCAAGCTAGACAAGGGCGATAAAACATCCACATATGCAGAAGATTTCTCTCAGAACAGGGAGGGTGAGGTTCTAAGCCTCACCTCTGTTGATCCCCAATTTCTCACCTGATGACCCCCCTGCGACTGTGCCTGTCTTAGGTTGTTCCTCCCTTGAGGAATCTTACCCGTCTCTGGCTAACCAGTCATCTTCCGGGGCCATACAGGGAAATGTTAAGTTGGTAAGTGAGAGAGAAGCCTTATTGTTTGAAATGGTTAGCTTTTTATTTCTTTGCATATTTATGCCCTGTGGCTTCTATGCCCAGCATTTGTCTTGAGGTATCTTTACCACTTGGAGGAGTTATGATACTCGGTAAATTTGATATGAGGCACGAATTCTATTTAAGAATTCGTTGTAATTAGGAAGGAAGAAGAAAAGCTATAGAAGTAGCAGGCGGGAGAAAACATGGGAAGATTGATTATTTCTTTGACATATCTTCTTGTAGAGTAACTTCAGCATGTATAGATTTTAAGCTACTACTTAAATTGCGCACACACATTAACATAATAGGAGTATAGTTACATAACCAAAGCATACCTGTAATTACCAGCCATCTCCAGTGAAACCAAGAAAACCAGTTAGGCACCCTAGGCATTTGTGAAAACTTATCAATGATATGATGGTTATTATCTAACTGAATTTGAATAGTTTGAGAAAAATCAGACAAATTAAAACAACCCATTCCTGGGCACTGTTCACATCCCATATGTTCTTTTAACAGTAAATAGTCTGTAGTTGTAAGATTTTGGAGTGCTACAATTTGCACTTCTCCTAATTCTTGGTTGAGTTCCAACAGTATAGATCCAGTCAAATTTGTTGTTTTACTGTATGCACAGGCCAGCTTCGATATCTCCTTCGTTCCCATGGCAAGTCCAGGAACTGGTGGGATGAGTGCATCTACAGCTGTAGCAGTGCGTGGATCTTTGTTGGGGTTTTTTGATGATCATCTTCTGGCATGAGTCTTCCCGAGAGTGCTGATGTTGGAAGTTCTCTTTCATATCGTATCTTAGTTCATTTTCGGGGTAGCCAAATTAGGCTTTGATCCTCTGTATAAACACAAACAGACCCTTTGCCTACACTTTTATATGTCCTTTATATCATTGTGTAGAACTCATTAGAGGTCACCACATAGGAACTGCATTTTTTTTTTTAATCATTAATCTACACTTACATGACGAATACTTTGTTTACTAGGCTCTCCCCTATACCAGGTCCCCCCTATATACTCCTTTACAGTCACTGTCCATCAGCGTAGCAACCTGTTGTAGAATCACTACTTGTCTTCTCTGTGTTGTACAGCCCTCCCCTTTCTCCCACCCCGCTATGGATGCTAATCTTAATACCCCCCTACTTCTCCCCCCCTTATCCCTCCCTACCCACCCATCCTCCCCAGTCCCTTTCCCTTTGGTACCTGTTAGTCCATTCTTGAGTTCTGTGATTCTGCTGCTGTTTTGTTCCTTCAGTTTTTCCTTTGTTCTTATATTCCACAGATGAGTGAAATCATTTGGTATTTCTCTTTCTATGCTTGGCTTGTTTCACTGAGCAAAATACCCTCCAGCTCCATCCATGTTGCTGCAAATGGTTGGATTTGCCCTTTTCTTATGGCTGAGTAGTATTCCATTGTGTATATGTACCACATCTTCTTTATCCATTCATCTATCGATGGACATTTAGGTTGCTTCCAATTCTTGGCTATTGTAAATAGTGCTGCGATAAACATAGGGGTGCACTGATCTTTCTCATACTTGATTGCTGCATTCTTAGGGTAAATTCCTAGGAGTGCAATTCCTGGGTCAAATGGTAAGTCTGTTTTGAGCATTTTGATGTACCTCCATACTGCTTTCCACAATGGTTGAACAAGTTTACATTCCCACCAGCAGTGTAGGAGGGTTCCCCTTTCTCCACAGCCTCGCCAACATTTGTTGTTGTTTGTCTTTTGGATGGCAGCCATCCTTACTGGTGTGAGGTGATACCTCATTGTAGTTTTAATTTGCATTTCTCTGATAATTAGCGATGTGGAGCATCTTTTCATGTGTCTGTTGGCCATCTGTATTTCTTTTTTGGAGAACTGTCTGTTCAGTTCCTTTGCCCATTTTTTAATTGGGTTATTTGTTTTTTGTTTGTTGAGGCGTGTGAGCTCTTTATATATTCTGGACGTCAAGCCTTTATCGGATGTGTCATTTTCAAAGATATTCTCCCATACTGTAGGGTTCCTTTTTGTTCTATTGATGGTGTCTTTTGCTGTACAGAAGCTTTTCAGCTTAATATAGTCCCACTTGTTCATTTTTGCTGTTGTTTTCCTTGCCCGGGGAGATATGTTCAAGAAGAGGTCACTCATGTTTATGTCTAAGAGGTTTGTGCCTATGTTTTCTTCCAAGAGTTTAATGGTTTCATGACTTACATTCAGGTCTTTGATCCATTTTGAGTTTACTTTTGTATATGGGGTTAGACGATGGTCCAGTTTCATTCTCCTACATGTAGCTGTCCAGTTTTGCCAGCACCATCTGTTGAAGAGACTGTCATTTCGCCATTGTATGTCCATGGCTCCTTTATCAAATATTAATTGACCATATATGTCTGAGTTAATGTCTGGATTGTCTAGTCTGTTCCATTGGTCTGTGGCTCTGTTCTTGTGCCAGTACCAAATTGTCTTGATTACTATGGCTTTATAATAGAGCTTGAAGTTGGGGAGTGAGATCCCCCCTACTTTATTCTTCTTTCTCAGGATTGCTTTGGCTATTCGGGGTCTTTGGTGGTTCCATATGAATTTTTGAATTATTTGTTCCAGTTCATTGAAGAATGTTGCTGGTAGTTTCATAGGGATTGCATCAAATCTGTATATTGCTTTGGGCAGGATGGCCATTTTGACGATATTAATTCTTCCTAGCCATGAGCATGGGATGCGTTTCCATCTGTTAGTGTCCCCTTTAATTTCTTTTAAGAGTGACTTGTAGTTTTCAGAATATAAGTCTTTCACTTCTTTGGTTAGGTTTATTCCTAGGTATTTTATTTTTTTTGATGCAATTGTGAATGGAGTTGTTTTCCTGATTTCTCTTTCTGTTGGTTCATTGTTGGTATATAGGAAAGCCACAGATTTCTGTGTGTTGATTTTGTATCCTGCAACTTTGCTGTATTCCGATATCAGTTCTAGTAGTTCTGGGGTGGAATCTTTAGGGTTTTTTATGTACAGTATCATGTCATCTGCAAATAGTGACAGTTTGACTTCTTCTTTGCCAATCTGGATTCCTTGTATTTTTTTGTTTTGTCTGATTGCCGTGGCTAGGACCTCTAGTACAATGTTAAATAACAGTGGGGAGAGTGGGCATCCCTGTCTAGTTCCCGATCTCAGCGGAAATGCTTTCAGCTTCTCGCTATTCAATATAATGTTGGCTGTGGGTTTTTCATAGATGGCCTTTATTATGTTGAGGTACTTGCCCTCTATTCCCATTTTGCTGAGAGTTTTTATCATGAATGGATGTTGAACTTTGTCAAATGCTTTTTCAGCATCTATGGAGATGATCATGTGGTTTTTGTCTTTCTTTTTGTTGATGTGGTGGATGATATTGATGGACTTTCAAATGTTGTGCCATCCTTGCATCCCTGGGATGAATCCCACTTGGTCATGGTGTACGATGGTTTTGATGTATTTTTGAATTCGGTTTGCTAAAATTTTGTTGAGTATTTTTGGGTCTACGTTCATCAGGATATTGGTCTGTAGTTTTGTTTTTTGGTGGTTTCTTTGCCTGGTTTTGGTATTAGGGTGATGTTAGCTTCATAGAATGAGTTTGGGAGTATCCCCTCCTCTTCTATTTCTTGGAAAACTTTAAGGAGAATGGGTATTATGTCTTCCCTGTATGTCTGATAAAATTCCGAGGTAAATCCATCTGGCCCGGGGGTTTTGTTCTTTGGTAGTTTTTTGATTACCGCTTCAATTTCGTTGCTGGTAATTGGTCTGTTTAGATTTTCTGTTTCTTTTTGGGTCAGTCTTGGAAGGTTGTATTTTTCTAGGAAGTTGTCCATTTCTCCTAGGTTTCCCAGCTTGTTAGCATATAGGTTTTCATAGTAGTCTCTAATAATTCTTTGTATTTCTGCGGGATCTGTTGTGATTTTTCCTTTCTCATTTCTGATACTGTTGATTTGTGTTGACTCTCTTTTCCTCTTAATAAGTCTGGCTAGAGGCTTATCTATTTTGTTTATTTTCTCGAAGAACCAGCTCTTGGTTTCATTGATTTTTGCTATTGTTTTATTCTTCTCAATTTTATTTATTTCTTCTCTGATCTTTATTATGTCCCTCCTTCTGCTGACCTTAGGCCTCATTTGTTCTTCTTTTTCCAATTTTGATAGTTGTGACATTAGACCGTTCATTTGGGATTGCTCTTCCTTTTTTAAATATGCTTGGAGTGCTATATACTTTCCTCTTAAGACTGCTTTTGCTGCGTCCCACAGAAGTTGGGGCTTAGTGTTGTTGTTGTCATTTGTTTCCATATATTGCTGGATCTCCATTTTGATTTGGTCATTGATCCATTGATTATTTAGGAGCGTGTTGTTTAGCCTCCATGTGTTTGTGAGCCTTTTTGCTTTCTTTGAACAGTTTATTTCTAGTTTAATGCCTTTGTGGTCTGAAAAGTTGGTTGGTAGGATTTCAATCTTTTGGAATTTACTGAGGCTCTTTTTGTGTCCTAGTATGTGGTCTATTCTGGAGAATGTTCCATGTGCACTTTAGAAGAACGTGTATCGTGTTACTTTTGGATGTAGAGTTCTGTAGATGTCTATTAGGTCCATCTGTTCTAGTGTGTTGTTCAGTGCCTCTGTGTCCTTACTTATTTTCTGTCTGGTGGATCTGTCCTTTGGAGTGAGTGGTGTGTTGAAGTCTCCTAGAATGAATGCATTGCATTCTATTTCCTCCTTTAGTTCTGTTAATATTTGTTTCAGGTATGTTGGTGCTCCTGTATTGGGTGCATATATATTTATAATGGTTATATCCTCTTGATGGACTGAGCCCTTTATCATTATGTAATGTCCTTCTTTGTCTTTTGTTACTTTCTTTATTTTGAAGTCTGTTTTGTCTGATACCAGAATTGCAACACCTGCTTTCTTCTCTCTGTTGTTTGCTTGAAATATCTTTTTCCATCCCTTGACTTTAAGTCTGTGCGCATCTTTGGGTTTGAGGTGAGTCTCTTGTAAGCAGCATATGGATGGATCTTGCTTTTTTATCCATTCTATTACTCTGTGTCTTTTGATTGGTGCATTCAGTCCATTTACATTTAGGGTGATTATTGAAAGGTATGAATTTATTGCCATTGCAGGCTTTAAGTTTGTGGTTACCAAAGGTTTAGGGTTAGCTTCTTTACTGTCTTACTGTCTAACTTAACTCGCTTGTTGAGCTATTATAAACACAATCTGATGATTCTTTATTTCTCTCCCTTCTTATTCCTCCTCCTCCCTTCTTCATATGTTGGGTGTTTTGTTGTGTGCTCTTTTTAGGAGTGCTCCCATCTAGAGCAGTCCCTGTAGGATGCCCTGTAGAGGTGGTTTGTGGGAGGCAAATTCCCTCAACTTTTGCTTGTCTGGGAATTGTTTAATCCCTCCTTCATATTTAAATGATATTCGTGCTGGATACAGTAGTCTTGGTTCGAGGCCCTTCTGTTTCATTGCATTAAGTATATCATGCCATTCTCTTCTGGCCTGTAGGGTTTCTGTTGAGAAGTCTGATGATAGCCTGATGGGTTTTCCTTTGTAGGTAACCTTTTTTTTCTCTCTGGCTGCTTGTAATACTTTGTCCTTGTCTTTGATCTTTGCCATTTTAATTATTATGTGTCTTGGTGTTGCCCTCCTTGGATCCCTTGTCATGGGAGTTCTGTGTACCTCTGTGGTCTGAGAGGCCATTTCTTCCCCTAGTTTGGGGAAATTTTCAGCAATTATTTCTTCAAAGACATTTTCTATCCCCTTTTCTCTCTCTACTTCTTCTGGAATGCCTATGATTCTTATATTATTCCTTTTATATTGATCACTCAGCTCTCTTAAAATTCTTTCATTCCTGGAGATCCTTTTATCTCTCTCTTCATCAGCTTCTCTGCGTTCCTGTTCTCTGTTTTCTAGTCCATTAATGGTCTCTTGCATCTCGTCCATTCTGTTTTGAAGTCCTTCCAGAGCTTGTTTTATTTCTGAATTCTCCTTCCTTAGTTCTTGCATATTTCTCTGCAAGTCCATCAGCATGGTTATGACTTTTGTTTTGAATTCTTTTTCAGGTAGACTGGCTAAATCTATCTCCCCAGATTCCTTCTCAGGGGAAGATGTAGCAGATGCTGAAGCTGTCTGGGTTAGTCTTGTCTGGATCATATTTTTTTGCCTTTTCATGTTGACAGGTGCTATTGACTGTCAGCTGGGAGGGCCAAAATTTTCACTTACTACTGGCCTTTCTTTACTGGGGCAACTGCGACCCCTAGTGGCTTGTGTTGGGTAATTGCGTGTAGACTGGGTCTTTGTGTCTTGCCTGGCCGGGAGGGAGAAATTTCCCTTTCTGTGGGCGGAATTTGTCTCAGGCTGCTTCTCTGCTTTCGCAGCGCCCGGTGGGGTGATGGATGGGGGGGCTGCTTGACTGTTTGCCTCCGTGAGGGGTCTCAGAGCTGTTGCCCAGGGGGTTAGTGCACCCGGTTTTCCCTGTAACTTCCAGCTGCTGTACTGTGACCTGGGTTGTTTCCGTCAAGCTGTTAAGTCCCTGTCCCTTTAAGACTTTCAAAAAGCCCCCGCTTTTCTTTGTCACAGGGGCATCAGCTTCAGCACCCGCTCAGAGGTCTTACTCCCTGTTCCCCCAGTATCCAGGGCCTCCTGGGCATGTACTGTGTCTGCGCTCTGGCCCGGATGGCTGGGGCTGGTTGTTCGGCAGTCCTGGGCTCCGTCTCCCTCCCGCTCTGCCTATTGTTCTCCCGCCGGGAGCTGGGGGGAGGGGCGCTCGGGTCCCGCCGGGCCGGGGCTTGTATCTTACCCCTTTCACCAGTCGCTGGGTTCTCGCTGGTGTAGCTGCAGTCTGGCCACTGTCCTGCGTCTTCTCGTCTCTCTTTTAGGGCTAGTTGTGTTTGTTGTATTTTCAAAAGTATATATGTTTTTGGGAGGAGATTCCCACTGTCCTACTCACGCCGCCATGTTGGCTCCGCCTCCTCAGCATGTGTTTTTTTCTCTTGCAGTTGTCTTAATCACTTATTTCCATAACTGTTCTGCAGCTATTGAGCTATTTTTGAGGTAATTATCTCATTATTTTTAATTCAGTTGCTTTTTTGTTGTTGACTTTTACTTTCTCTATGGCAATATTTTTTATCGTGATTTTTCTTCTATTCATTTTTCTTTTTTTTTTTAACCCCAACATTAAAAAAAGAAAAAAAGAAAAAAGAAAAAGAGTGACATGCTTGTGTAGCTCCAGTGCTGATTCTGTTCCATTTACTATTCATCTTTGGAGCGAATTCTTCATGCAACTTCCTATTTGCAGGAAGATCATGTTGGGAAAGAACCATCATTATTTTTTAAGCTGGCCACCAGGAATCTTCCTGGTTAACAAAGAAATTTCTCACAGTATTCTGTGTGTATGTAAGTGGGTTCTTTAAGCCTTCACTTCTTCCTAGTCTTCAGAGTTGGACATTGCAGGGTTTGACACACATGGTACAGATCAGAGCCCTACTGCTTAACCCCAGATATTATTGGTTTTGCCTTTTGAGTGTGTCACCTAATTGAAGATTTGATTCCTGCCATCTTTCTCTGCACTTGGCACCTGAGATGTCCTTTCAGCAAATTTTCACATGCATGTTTGACCGCAGGGCATCTGGAAGCTCCTTCTTATGTTTTGTTGTTTGATGCTGACTTATCTAGTTTCATTAAAGATTGCTTCCATTTGTAATTTCTCATTATACTTGCTGTTTTGGGGTTACTTCTATTTTATAATTGGAAGTCTTATAGGTTATTTTCTTTTGAATGTGATTTTTATGATACTTCAGGTAGTTAGAAAAGGATCCATTTTGTAAAAATACACATTTATTGCTACCTCAGTTGTACTTAACTGCTTTTGTTTTATAACCACATCAAGGTAGAAGTGATATCTATATAACCTTTTCAGAGATATTTCATTTCCTAGTGCTTAGAGAAGTGTGCCATTGACATTAACATAAGAATTGTATTGCCAGAGAGATCATAACTAAGAAACAAACAATTTGGTTGGCTTGAATATCTTACCACTATTGTTAGGTCAGTGTAGTGAGTAACACAGTTCTGTCAGTTTCTCCTAAAATATTTTTATATACTTCCTCCCTGTATCAAAATTCTGTTTGTGCTCCAAGCATTATGCTGAAGCCCATGAAGATTACAAATAAATGAAGACTGGTTGTTACCTAGTTTAGCAACTAGCATAATTATGATAAAGACCAATGAGGCTTGTCAGATGAGGAAAATATTTAGAATTTTCTATAGGATTTCCTAGAAGTTGTGACACCCTCCAGTGGTACCAGATTCCACTGTGACCAAGGATTTGACCCTGATTTGAATACTGGGGGCTCATTGAAATGTCAGATTCAGATTCCCAGACACTTATTGGGTGCTATGTGCTTGGAGCTTTCCCATCAATAACCTTATTTAATCCTCAAGATAAATGCTGTCATTCTCACTTTATGAATAAGGGAAATGAAAGAGAAATCATAAAATCTTCATGACGTCATACAAGCCAGTTCTTGGCAGGGCTGGGGCTGGACCCAAACTTTAAAAGACTTCTGTGGCAGGCTCCTTCCGCTCTCTCATTCTGCGTCTAGGAGCCTGGTTTTCCTGCGGCATGGCATGGTTCTTACACTGAATGTGCTCTCTTGGCTTAGTTCAGTTTCTGTTTAATTTTACATCAAACTTTAACTTTCTGACTCTCTATTTCTGTCCGATTCCCGTGGTGGCAGAGACCTCAACACCGTGCTGAGGTTTGGTGACAACCTCTCCCAAAGAGGCTCTGGGGTTGAGGAATCACACTTTTTCCCTATTCAATCTTCATGTGCCTGGGGCTGCCTAGATTACTGTTCCTTTATTCAGTCCCTTAATATCTTAGAAATTGTGTGCATGAACAAAGAAACATTTGAGGCATTGAGGGCTTTTTCTTTGAGAAGTGAAAGAAATGTGACGCTATCATATTTTGAATAGGAAACATGCAGGACCAGAAGAATGACAAGTCAAGAAAGGGGCACATATGGTGATTGTATGACCTCCAGTAATAAGCCCCAGGAAGACCCCTGTTGAAGAAAAACACCACAAGTGATGGAGCTTTTGCTTTTTGTATCCTCTAGTTCTGGACTCTCAGAGGGGACTTTACTTTTAATTGTGCTTATAAGGAAGATAATCTTGTTTGACCACTTCCTTCGTTTATTAGCCTATATGGCTTTTGACACAAAAGATTGGAAGGACAATGTATGGGTATTAAATGTATAGTGTGACACGACCATTTTCCTTCTTCAAGGTCCTCCAGAGGGGCCGCTGCCTCACTGGGTTAACCTTACCCGAGCCGTCAGTGTTTGGGGAGTGTGTCTGGGAGTGTGTGGCAGCTATGGGTACAGAGGAGGGGTTGTGCTTCTGGTACATTTGAAGCTTACGCTGCACTGCACCCTCTTCATCCCCTGATGGGTCTGTCTGGGTAAAGAAAACCAAATCCTTCTCCCACTTCACTTTGAGTGAACTCTCAAAAAGCTTGAAAGTTTCTCATTTTTTTCTTTGAGGCCTAAGAGTGAACCAACATGGAGATGTTGGGAAAAGGTTGGGTTCTGTGTTCTGTGTTGCAGGGAAGTCAGGCAGAGCGAAACCCAAGTAGAGGAAGCAAGTGTTTTATTGCACTATGCAACAGAGCAGCGGCCTAATGTCTGACAGGCCCTGAGTGTTCAGGGAGGCTTTCTTTTATGTGGTTTGCAAGGGGTTTTAGGTTGGGCGATCTATGCTAATGAGCACTGATTGACAGCTCAGCAGTTAAATGATTCAGGCTTTACTGCACGTGCTTGTTCCCAGAATTCTCTCTGATTGCCACCAATGTGGACCAAACCACAATGCAGATTTATGCTAAGGATATTACAGTGAAGCTAGGTCACTTTAGATCTCCTTTAGCACATGCCCTGTAGGCTCTGGATTGGGGACTGTCCCTTGTGATTTATTTCCTCTTACAGGAGGCTTCTTACTGGTAGAGACACCTCTCCTACTGCTAATGTTTGGCTTCTTGTTCAACAGAGACATGTTTATAAACATAAGGCCATGACCTTCCTATAGTCCTATTAGGGCAAAGAAAGGAAGTTATGGGAGAAAGCAGAGGGGAGTGCATGAGTTGACCTGAATCCAGCAGTTTTCTGGGCACCATGTGTAACATTTCTCAGGTTGAGTTTTAGTCTTTAACCAGATGTGCTACCTGTTTAATTCTTTGCTTTCCCTCTTACACAGACAGCCTTTAACTGGGATTTTTAAGACCGTTAAAATGCTTTTAGGATGTTCTTTCTATGAGACCAGGGTCACCTACAATTTTTTTTATTAAATGCCATGTTATTTATTTACTCTCCCACATCACCAGTCATGGATTACTGTGAGTGAACTGCCATGCCTCTGATTTGGCTGTATCTCCTCAGAAACACATAGCACTTTTGATTGATGATGGCACCTTACGGAGAACTCAGTTTTCTGTCATAACATTAAAAATGACTGGTTTTCAAAACCCTGTAAGCCCTCTTTGAAAGGACCTTCATTAATAATATTTAATTGATGTCTGTGTAAGGCTATTGGTAAAAAACTTGACTCCTCATGCCAGATGCTGATAAAGTAGAGGTGACAAGCCATCTATTTCCTGGCACCCTCACCTCAAGTCCTTTGATTGCTGGGATCACTGTTTCCTGAAATACTTGAATAGAGTGGCTGGAGCCCCCATTCCACATGTTGTAGGAAGTCCAACTTCTTTCCCAAGATCCCCAAGGAGTTTTGGGGGTTTGTTTCTCCTGGCCTCCATCCAGGGAATTCTTGATCTCTACATATTTCTTGCTTCTGTGATGGTTGAACCCTTTCTGCACTGTCTGGGACATGTTGAGCACTGTGTGTCTTCATTTGTTTATAATACCACCTATCATAGGGCTCGTATGTGTTGTTACCCTTTAATAAAACTTTGGGAGTATGGGATCACTGATGAATGCATAAAACTAAGGCATAATCAAATAATAAGCTTGTTGTCTGATTAACAGACAAATTAAGATAAAATATTAGACAATGCCCTTAATCTTTATCAATTGCTCCTTATTGTCTGTTTATCAGACAACAAATTAAAATCCATTATTAGTACTAAATCTTTATCAATTGCTTCTATGACAGGAAGGGAGCCCTTGCTCATTTTAGGTAGTGGGAGTACCTGTCATCCTCTAGGTGTTTTTCTTTTTCTCTTGAAAATTTATTTTCACCTTGTAAGCTGCCAGCCCTGCTACCCTGCATTGTGTTATTCTCTTGGTCAGAGAAATTTAGGTGTTTACATCTTTCTTTCCAAAACACATCCCAGGATTGCTTTTGTATATTCAAAAGTTACTTAACATGCTCTGTTTACTAAATGAAGCTTTCCACCCTCATAAAACTTACTGGACAAAATTTTAGCCTATGAAACTTAGATATTAAAATATTTCATTATTATGTCCCAGAAAATTTCTTAGAACTCAACCACTTTCAACTATACAGAGTATATCAGGGATTTCTGGCTATAACTGTGATTTATTAAATGTCTTAGCCTTGTACATGCTATTCAGTTGAATCCTTTTACCTATTTCATTGTGAAATAAAACTTACACTGAAAAGTGCACAAAACTTAAATATACAGTCTAATGATATAAAGCAAATACCAGTATAATCACTGCTTGGATCAAGAAATAAAACAGTATTGGCTCTCCCTGCCCTGAAACTTGCCATGTAATTGCTTCTGATCACTTTCTGATTCCCTTCTTCATTATCTTGACAGATATATATATAAACAATATTTATATATAAATATTTATAAAACCTTAAAAACTAAATACTAATTTTCAATATTTAAAAACTTTACATAAATAGAATTATATAACATGTATTCTTTTGTATATAGTCTTTTTTCCCCCTCAACATTAATTTGTGTGAGATTCATCTATATTGTTGCAAGTTGCTACATCTTGTATATTTTCTGACTGTATAGTATTCCAATGTGTGAGTATACTGCAATTTTTTCACTTTATTGTTAATTTGTATATCATAATTAATAAGGCTGAGGGAATTATTAACATGTTTTATGGAATACAATGCATTAAATTTTATTTTTATTTATCCTCAAGGTACAATTGCTGTTCATCCAATTTAGTCTTCTCAATATCTCTGTGAGGTGCATAGGCAATAAGAGATCTTGTTAAAACGCAGATCTGACTCAGTAGGTCTGGGGTGGATCTGAGTTCCTGCATTTATATAAATAGCACAGATTGTGCTGATGCTCCCTGTCAGTGGAGTATTAACTCACCAAGTAGGGAGGATTAACACAGTATCATTTACATAAATTAAAACCATACACAATAACAGTGATAGGCATTTTTGGAAACTATGTCATGGTTAACTTTGTGTTAACTTGGCTGTGGTACTTGGCTTGATTTGTTTAAATACTAGACGTTTCTGTGAAGGTGTTTATGCATGTGATTAGCACTTGTAATCAGTTAACTGGAAGTAAAGCTGATTACCCTCCATAATGTAGGTGGGCCTCATTTAATCAGTTGAAGACCTTAAATGCAAAGACTGAGGTTTCCTGAAAATGAAGCAATTCGTTCTCAAAACTGAAACACAGAAAACCTGCCTGAGCTTCCCCCTGTAGATTTTGGACTGAAGACTGCAACACCACTCTTAATGAATTTCTAGCCTACTGTTTTTAGCCTTGCCAGCCTTGGCCTATGGGAACCAATCATCTAAAATCTCAATCTTTCTCTCTCTATCTCTCCACATATATGTATCTTCCTATTGGTTCTGTTTTCCTGAAGAACCTTGACTAATACAATATACAAACACAAAGAACATTAAAACAAAATACAATGATTGCCTGTGGGGCAAGGGATAGGAAGTGGGGAATGTCATGAGAGGGCAGAGGTAAATAGGGAGTTTGTGTAATTCATTGGTGAAAATGCTCCATGAACTGGGAATCACTAACACAGTCTCTAAACCTGGAGGTTTAACATAAGAGAGAATCAGTAGTGAACATGCCCTCAAAAGCAAAAAGTAGGTGAACTTAAAGCGTAGGCAAAAGATTGGCTTTAGGTAAAAGGGGCTTTATTTACTCTAATAGAAGGGAGAACAGGATGGGTGGTGCCCCACTCTACTCCTGTGGCTCCTGTTTTCATAGTTTCTATATTATTATCTGAGGATCTAAGTTGCGTAAAGAGGGGGAAGGAAGCCATTACTGTCATGATAAGAAGGAAATAACTAACAATGAATATAGAAGGTGACTGATGTTCTTCTATGAGCTGAGACACAAAAATGGTGATGAAAATATAAGGATTCAGAAGGAAAGGCTATATACCATGTATTGAAGGGGTGGGGCTCTGGAAGAACCATTAAACAATTAGACATTAGACATTGGATAACTGGTATTTTGATTGATTCTGGTGGTGGTCCTAGAATCAAAACCAATTACCTCTCTTACTAGAGGAAAGGACATACACAGTCAATTGTTTGTGATTCAGAGATCTAAGGGAATGTGCCAGCTTTTCCCTAATTGATCTAGATAATTTTTCCAAATTTTACAGATGAAGAGATTTTCTAGCCTTATATTATCAGTGATGATCCTAGTATTTGACATTTAGTTCAGTTGATTCCAAGACTTGTTCCTTTGAGAGTGTGAGCTCTGAAATGAAGCAGACCTGAATTAAAAACGATGGCCTTTGCCTCTTCCTAGGAATGGTCTTGAACAATCTTTCTGTGCTTTGGCCTCTTTATCTATAACATGGCATGGAAAGTGTTCCTTCCTCATAAAACTGTTGTTTGAGAATCAAATGATTCAACCCATGCAAGGTGCCTTGCTTTGCTTAACAGAATACTTAACACACAGTAAATGCTTAATTCATGATATTTCTTAATATTAGCTCTTAAAAACAGTGTTCTCACTATGCAGAAACATGAGTTTTTTCCATGTGTGACCCTTCGAGTTTTAGCCTAGACTGTTGATGACCAATGGCAAGCTTTAGTTTAGTGAGATGAGTGACCCATGCTAACAGTTAAATTAAGAACAAAGCTCTTTTTCTTAATAAACTAAATTTTAGAACCCTCAAATACTTGACTTCTTAGAGAATAAGAAGGAAGGTAAGAATCTGTTCTGTATTTTCTTTCCTGAAGGTTTCAGTTGAAAGTACTTTCATCATGCAAAGCATCAAGTAAGAGGCAAAGGACCAAAAAGCACACTTTATCTCCTCCAAAATAGTTACTAGTTATGTTGAAGGACTTTCTATTTTTGAGCTCAGTTAATCTATATACTTTGCCTGTGTTGCGTATGAATGTTTTTGTCTGAACCTGCCCTGCCCTTTTATATTAATTCTCTGTCACTTGAATAAGTGGAAAGAAGTCAACCCCCTCCCTTTTTAGAGTGCTGTCAAATATTAAACCACTGGATTCTTGATCTCCATTTAAGGTGATTTTTGCCAGCCTTATGGGTTTAATTGTGTCCCCAGCCCCCAAATTTGTATGTTGAAGTCCCAATACTCACCAGCCCGGAGTGTGACCTTATTTGAATATAGTCTTTTCTTTTTCTGGAGATGACAGTTTATATTCATTAGCTTGATTGTGGTGATGGCATCACAGATGTATGTATGTGTTAATCAATCTCATCAAATTATACACATTAAACATGTGCAGTTTTTATTGTATCAACTATATCTCAAAGCTGTTAAAATCAGTATAAATACAAAAATAAAACATCAGAGTAGAACTTAGTATCCTATTAGAATTGCAATGAAGCCTTCAACAGCTCAGTTAATATGAAGAACTGTGGGGTAGGTCTATGGTTTGAATCCCATTTGATCAATTTTTCTTTTGGAAAGAAAATAAGCAGAGCCCATTATCATTTCATGAAATCCCTCAGCAATTTACAAAACCAGATATGGAGAATGAGAATCATTGTGTGTGTGTGTGTGTGTGTGTGTAAACAGTGTAAGAGTTTAACTGCATAGTCAATCTCTGGCAAAATATATAAGCAGCTGTTAACAGTTGCTGAGGGGCTGGTAAATAAGTAACTCAGGGCAGTGGAGAGGGTAATTATTTTTTTTAAAGCTTACTCAGAATTATTTCATCATATTTTATTTTTTTATTAATTTTTGAGTACAATATATTAGTTTCAGGTATACAACATAGTGGTTCAACAGTTATGTGAATTACAAAATACCATGGTAACTGTAGTTACCATCTGTCACTATACAAAGTTATTAAAAAATTAACTATATTTCCTATGCTGTACTTTTTATTCTTATGAAGACTTTGCTTTATAACTGGAAGGTGGTACCTCTTAATTGCCTTTACCTATTTTGCTCTTTCCTACCATGCTCCGGTCTGGCAACCATCAGTTCTCTTCTATGAGTCTGTTTTTGTTTGGTCATTTGTTTTGATTTTTAGAAAACACATATAAGTGAAATCCTATGGTATTTGTCTTTCTCTGAGTTATTTCACTTAGCACAATCCTGCTAGGTCCATGTATATTGTTGCAGATGGCAATATTTCAATAATATTTTATGGCTAAGTAATACTGCATTGTTTATATACCACATCATCCTTTTCCACATCTATTGATAGACACAGTGTTGAAGGATTCTTCAACAATACTCATTTTTCCAATCTTGTTTCCATATCTTGGCTATTATAAATAATGCTGTAATAAACAGAGGTAAATATATCTTTACAGGTTTTGTGTATCTTTCACATGTATGTTTCACTCTTATCTTTGCAAATTAGTGATTTTGGTTTCTTTGGGTAAATACCCAGAAGTGGAATTACTGATTTTTGTATTTTTATTTTTAATTGTTTACAGAACCTCTCTACTGTTTTCCATAGTGGCTGCACTAATTTACATTTTCACCAATAGTGCGTGAGGGTTTCCTTTTTCTCCCCAACTTCACCAAAACTTGTTATTTTTTGTCTATGATATTAGTCATTCTCACTGATGGGAGGTGATATCTCATTGTGGTTTTGATTTGCAGTAGCATTGTATTGAGTACATGTTCTTGTGTTTAGCCGTCTTTACAACTTTTTTTGAAAAATGTCTATTCATGTCCTCTGTCCCCTTTTTAATTGGATCATTTATTTTGGCGGTGTGCAGTCTGAGTTCTTTATATGTTCTGAATATTAACTTCCTATTGGATACGTAATTTACAAATACCTCCTCCCATTCAGTAGATTGCCTTTTGCTTTGTTGATATTTCCTTTACTATGCAGAAGCTTTTGAACTGGATACAGTCCCAACTGTTTGTTTTTTGCTTTTGTTGCCCATGCCTGAGGAGACAGATGCAGAAAAAAAATATTGCTAAGGCTAATGTCAAAGAGTTTATTGTTTATGTTTTCTTTTAGGAGTTATGGTTTTAGGTTTTATATTTATGTCTTTAATCCACTTCAAGTTTATTGTTGTATGTATTGTAAGATTGTAAGAAAGTGGTCCAGTTTTATTATTCTAGATGTAGCTGTCCAGTTTTCTCAGTACCATTTATTGAGGAGACTATCCTTTCCGTGCTGTATATTCTTGCCTCCTTTTTTGTGGATTAATTGGCCATATAAGCATGGATTTATTTCTGGTCTCCATTCTGTTCCATTGATAGGTCTCTTTTTTGGTGCCACAACAATACTGTTTTGATAGCTGTACCTTTTTAGTAGAGATTGAAAACTGGGCTTGTGCTACCTCTATCGTCTTTCTCAAGTTTGCTTAAGGGGTCTTTGTGGTCCCATACAAATTTTAGAATTATTCATGTGGTCTAGTCCTGTGAAAAATACTAATGGTATTGTAATAGGGATTGTTTTGAATCTGTAGCTTGCTTTGTGTAGTATAGATGCTTCAACAATATTCATTTTTCCAATCCATGAACACAATATACTTTTCTGGTTGTTTTTTTTTTTTGTGTGTGTGTGTGTTGTCTTCAATTTCTTTCATCAGTGTCTTGCAGTTTTCAGAATGCAGATCTCCTTGGTTGAATTTATTGCTAGATATTTTATTCTTTTTGTTGTATTATTAATGGGATTTTAAAAACTCTCTGCTATTTTGTTGTTAGTACAGAAATACAACAGATTTCTGTAAATTAATTTTGTACCCTGCAACTTTACTGATTTCATTTATAGCTCTAATAGTTTTTTGGTGGCATCTTTAGGGTTTTCTTTATACAGTGTGTCATCTGCAAAGAGTGACAGTTTTACTTCTTCCTTTCCAATTTGAATGCCTTATATTCCTTTTTCATGTCTGATTGCTATAGCTAGGACTTCTAGTACTATGTTGAATAAAAGTGATAAAACTGGACATCCTTGTTTTATTCTTGATCTTAGATGAAAAGCTCTCAGCTTTTTGCCATTGAATATAATGTTAACTTAGGTTTGATCATATGTGGCCTTACCTGCCTTGTTGAGAATTTTTATCATGAATGGATGTTGCATTTCATCAAATGCTGTTTCTGCATCTATTGAAATAATCACATGCTTTTTATCCTCCATTTTGTTAATGTCATTCATCCTATTGATCATTCTGTTAATATTGAGCCATCCTTTCATCCCTGAGATAAATCCCTGTTGTTTTAACAATTTTGTCTTTAATAATTTTTCATGAAATTCTCTTCTCCTTTGTATTCTGTGGTGTCAGTTATAATGTGTTAATTTCTGATTTTCTTTATTTGAGTCTTCTCTCTTTTTTCTTGGTGAATCTGGCTAAAGGTTTATCAGTTTTATTTATCCTTTCAAAGAACCAGCTCTTGTTCTATTTGATCCTTTCTTTTGTTTTCTTAGTCTCAGTTTAATTTATTTTTACCCTGATGTTTATTATTTCCTTTCTTCTTACTGTGGGCTTTGTTAATTTTTTCCAGTTCCATTAGGTGTAAGATTAGTTTGTTTGATATTTTTCTTTTCCTTTTTTGAGGTAAGTCTGTATTGCTATAAACTGCCCTTCCGGAACTGCTTTTGCTGCATCCCAAAGATTTTGAACTGTTATGTTTCCATTTTCATTTGTTTGCAAGTATTTTTCTGATTTCCCCTTTACTTTCTTCATTGATGCATTAGTTTAGTAGCATGTTGTTTAGCCTTCACATGTTTGTGTTTTTTTCATTTTTCTTGTAATTGATTTCTATTTTTATTCCGCTATGGTTGGAAAAGATGCCTTTGAACTTTTGTTATGATTCAAACTTATTAAATTGATGAGACTTTTTTTGTTTGTTTTAATATGTGTTCTCCCTGGAGAAAGTTCCATGTGCATTTGAAAAGAATATATATTGTGCTGTTTTTATATGGAATGTTATGCATATATCTTAAATCTATCTGATCTAATTGTTCAAAGCCACTGTTTCCTTATTGATTTTCTGTCTGGACGATCTTTGTGGGTATGTCAAAGTCCCTTACTAATATTGCAATCCAGCCAATTTCTCCCTCTATGTCTACTATCATTTGCTTTATATATTTAGGTGCTCTTATGTTGGGCACATAGATATTTATAAATGTTATATTCTCTTATTGGATTCACTCACCCATCACTATGTAATAACCACCTGATGCAGCCTTTGTTTTAAAGTCTGTTTTGTCTGATGAGTATAGTTACTGCAGCTTTCTTTTCACTTTCATTTGTGTGGAATGTCATCTTCCTTCCTTTCACTTCTAGTTTGTATGTGTCATTATATCTGAAGGAGTCTCTTGTAAGCAGCATATAGATGGATCTTGTTATTCTATCCATTCAATCACCCTATGTCTTTTGATTGGAGCCTTTAGTCCATTTACTTTTAAAGTTAATGATTGATAGGTATGTGCTTAGTACCATTGTGTTCATTGATTTATGGTTGTTTTTGTAGCTCTTCTTTTCTTGCTTTCTTCCCTTGTGCTTTGATGATTTTCTGTAATGTTTTTATGGGGTTTCTTTCTCTTTATTTTTTAAAAATCTTGTATAGATTTTTTATTTGTGGTTACCATGAGGATAGTATCACAGTGTATATTAACTTGATGTTTATTTAAGTTTGAACACTTTCTAAAAGCAGTATCTTTTTACTCCCCCTTTCCATGTCTCCATGTTTTATGCATTTGGCATCATATTTTCATCCTCTTTTGGTATCCTTTAATTTTTGTAGATATAATTGATCTTACTACTATTGTCTTTTAGCCTTCATATTAGCTTTCTAAGTGATTGTTCTACTACTTTTCCTATATGTTTGCTCTTATCACTGAATTTTTTTCCTGTCTTAATTTTATTTCTATTTACAGCCATTTCTATTCCTCTTATAGAAGTCCCTTAAACATTTCTTGTAAGGCCTGTTTCATGGTGATGAGCTCCATTAATTTTTTTTTTCCTTTGGGAAACTTAATCTCTCTTTCCATTATGAAACATAATCTTGCTGGGTGTAGTATTACTGGTTGTAGATTTTTTTTTCCTTTTGACACTTTCAATATGTTATGCCACTCCCTCTGGCCTGTAAATTTTCTGCTGAAAAATTGGATGGTAGCTTTATGTGGTTTCCCTTGTACATGAACTATTTGCTTTTCTCTTGCTGCTTTTAAGAATCTTTCTCTATATATAACTTTGGACATTTCAATTATTATGTGTCTTTGTGTAGACCTCTTTGGGTTCATCTTGTTTGGGGTTCTCTGTGCTTCATGGAAATGGATGTCTGTTTCCTTCACTAGGTTAGGGAAGTTTTCAGCTATTATTTCTTCAGATAAGTTCTGACCCATCCTTTTCCTTCTGGGACCCTTATAATAGGGGTGTTAGTATGCTTGAACAAGTTGTTCTAGAGGTCCCTTAACCTATCCTAATTTTTAAAATACTTTATTCTTTTTGCTGTTCAACTTGGGAGTTTTCTCCCAACTACCCCCTCTTCCAGATTGCTGATCTGTTCTTCTGTACCCTTTTAATCTGCTGTTGATTCCCTCTTGTGTAGTTTTAATTTTAGTTATCATATTCTCCAACTCTAATTGGTTCTTTTTAATATTTTCATCTCTTGGTTGAAATTTTCAGTAAGTTCATCCATTCTTCTCAAGTCCAGTGAGAATCTTTATGACTACTACTTTGGATTCTTTGTCAGGTAGGTTCCTTATCTCTGTTTCAATCAGTTCTTTTTCTGAGGTTTTGTCTTGTTCCTTACTTTGGAATATATTCTGCTGTCTTACTTTGTTTGATTATGTGTTTTCTTGGTCTTGAAAGATAAATTTCTTGGTCTTGAAAGTAGTGGCCTTATGTGCAGGCCACTGTAGTGAAATCCCCCTGGTCAACCAGAACAAGGCATTGTAGGGATGTCCCCTGTATGGGCTACATGTACCCTCCTGTTGTGGCTGGGCCATGACTGTGGCTTTCTTACTTTTTAAAATGAGAAGTACAGGAGAAAATAGCTTTCTTCATCCTTTCCACAGTTATTAATCGTACATGTGATGCCTGAAACTGTGGCTGCTGTCTTGTCACATGAGACCAGCAGTCAACACACTGAAGATGACAGAAAGGAAAGATGGAAAGTTCTCAGTCCTTGCTGGTATCACAGACAGGGTGAACCTCACGGGATTTGCCACCCCCAGATTCCTAAACTTGCCATGCTCTACATGTTTTGTGTGCATTAACTTTTTTATACTTATAGCAAACCTAGGGTGAAGTTACCATTGTTTTCCCACTTTAAAACTGAAAAGCTGAAGTATAGACTGCTTTAAGTAAATTGTCCCATTATGCATATAATTGAAGAGCAAGGATTTGAAAACAGCATCTGTCTTCAGAACCTTTGCTCCTAACCACACCACACACATATAAACTACTCTCAGTTGGGAATTATTTCATGCAGAATCAAAGGCATCCAAATGGACAACCTTCCTCCTGAGTACAAGAGACCTACTCAGATTTGTGGTGAGGATTTATTGAGATAATAGGCTAAATGCCTGGCAAAGTACCTAGTACACAGCAAGTGCTCAACAAATATTCAGTTTGCTTTCCATCCAGGGTATGAAACTGTATAGACTAGAGGAACTCCAAGTGCTCCCCTTCCTAGAGCATAGGGCCCAGCACTACAGCCTGGCTTGGAGTGGGACTTTACTTTTGGGAGGAAGTGGCTATTGAGGTGTGGAATTTGGACAGGAACAGCTTCTGTTCCTTTCAGGTACAGCCTATTAGATAGTCTCAGGTTACTCCATGCCCAGGAAGGTGACTTAGCTACTGCAGTTTCAATATCAGTCAGATGTCAAGAGATGATGTCAACCTGAACCATGGGGACAGAGGCAAAGGTGGCTGAGACAGAGTGACAGTTTCTTCCATGTCACCAGTCTGCTCTTAAGTCCTTCCATTGATTGTTTCATTTCTGTTATCTCCCTCCTCACTTCATCCCTTAGCTCCTGAATATTTCTCTGTGGCTCCATCAGCATGCTTATGACTTTTATTTTGAATTCTCTTTCAGGAAGATTGGTGATTTCAGTCTCACCAAGCCATCTCTCTGTTGTTTGAGGGATTTTGGATTGAACAAGGCTCTTCTGCCTTTTCATCATGATGGGAGTGGTCGCCAGTGAGTGATGCATATGTCAGTTGGGAGAACAAAGTCCCTTCCTGCTTGCCAGTTGCCTTGCCTGTCTCCTCTGTCTGTGCCGGTTAACCGCGCCCAGGGAGCAGCCTGTGCATTAAACCCCTAGGCTCCCATGGGCGGGGCAGCCCTTGGGATTGCATAGGGCACTGGAGGGGGTTGCAGGCCAGTAGCGTGTGTGTCTGCTACAAAGAGAAGACCCCTTCATGCCTCCCGGTCTCCGCGCCCATCTCCTCTGTCTGTCCAGATCAACCATGTGCAGGGAGCAGCCTCTGGGACAATCCCTTAAGCTGCCATGGGTGGGGCGGCCCTTAAAATGGCCTAGGGAACTGGTGGGGTTTGTAGGCCAGCAGTGCATGTTCTGCCCTGAAAACAGCCTCTTTGTGCCTCCTGGTCTCCATGCCCATCTCCGCTGTCTGTGCCAGTTACCCATGGGCAGGGAGCAGCCTCTGGGTCTGGGGCCAGTAAGCCACGTGCAGGGAGAAGCCTCTGTGTTAAACTGTGTGGTTGCTGTAGGGGGAGCTGCTCTCTGGCTGGTCTGCAGCAATGGTGGGGGCAGCCAGTTTGCTTGCAGGTGCCGGTGGGGAGGAAGGAATGGCACATTACTTATCATGGTGAGGGGCCTCAGGGCTGCATTGCCAACCAGGGGGATTGGACGCCTGAAGTTCCTTAAAGTTCACAGCCTGCTGGGCTGAGTGTACCAGGACGATTTTGTCCACCTGTTAAACCCTTGTCCCTTTAAAACTGTTAAAGCACCTGCTTTTATTTTGTCCCAGAGCAGCCAGCTGTGGAGACCTGTTTGCAGTCTTAGTCTCAGATTTTGCTTTCGTGTTCCTCTCATATCTAGAGCACCATGCAATGTGTGTCTGTGCTCCTGGGGTGCATTACTAGGTCTGGTTATTTAGCAGTCCTGTGCTTCCACTCTCTCCCCACTCTGATTCTTTTCCTCCCACCCTTGAGCTGGGGTTGGGGGAGTGCTCGGGTCCCGCAGGTTCACAGCTTTGTATCTTACCCTTTTCAGTGAGATGTTGGGTTCTCACAGATGTAGACTGACTGGTGTACTATTATCTTCTGGTCACTGTTTAAGGAATAGTTCTATTTGCTGTATTTTCAAAATATATATGGTTTTGGGAGATTTCCACCACCCTACTCACACTGCCGACTTTTCCTCTTGAAAATTTCAATTTTGATGTGGTAAAATGGATTGATATCTTCCATTATGGCTCCTTTGTTCTGAGATATGTTTAAGAAACTTTTCTTAATGACCACTTCTATTATGGCTCTTTTGTTCTGGGATATGTTAAGAAACCTCATATGTATTGATAAGACCATATTTCTCATTCCAACAGTGAACCGAGAAGTCATATATACTTCAACCCATTTTCAAGGCTATAGAGTTCTAGTGAATTCCTAGTAGCACAAACAAAAATGAAATAGAATGTGAGGGAAGAGGACAGAGAGTTAACTGTGTATTATCCATCTGTTTCTAAGGAATAATTAAATGTCTTTATATTGGTGAGTTTAATTGATGAATCTCAATGATGACTTGACCTACTTTAAAACAAGTGTGGGGTACAATAAATTCTAGAGAGATTCACAAGTATTTCATATTACTTTAAATATTAGTGGCTGTGAGCTCCTTTCTTTTAGGTCTAATTTTCAGCTGTTCGGCTTTCTGTTTGTATAATTATCAGTAAGGAGGATAAATCATTTCTAGATTTTCTAGGAGAGGTCTGGCTTACAACTTCAGGTGTTAATGCTGAATTGACTCTCAGACCCTACTGAAAGCCACCTAACCATAGGATGTAAAGTAAATAACATTTCCTACCCCATTCTCTCATTGTGAGTGGGAAGAAAACCAAACTAGGTTCTAGCTAAAGTTTTAAAAAAATGAATTCAAGGTTTTCATCATCCAGGAAAACATTCCCCCTTCTTAGATAAACATAGGACAATTGTGAAGGCCTAAAAATATCATTTAGAGGTGAACTTAAAGATGAAACATGTTGAGAGACATCAGTGAGAAGTGACCAACATAATATAGCATGGGGAAGATAAACAGATCTCTATCTAGCAGAGCATCTCTGTGGCCCACAACAATCCAGTGACGGCAAAATTTATTCATTGCTTGGGCAGACACTGTCCTGAGAAAGGTCCAGTGGAGAAATAAGTATAGCAGTTGTGGAAGTTCAAAAATGGGGTGACATTGTTATGGACCACCCACCCACTGTGGAAAAGATTCAAAATTGTATGTGGGATACGAGGAGTAGGGGACCCCTGGGTAGGTCGTCGATAAACGAAAGAGTCCTGAGATGCCAAGTAAGTAGGCTGGTGTTCAGGGCTGGACTTCAGTTCTGACAGAAGACTTAGAGAGCTACTTGGAGAATGAGGCAGAGAATCACTTTTATTAACTGGACTAAAAAACAGTTTTAAGCTCATTCGCTATTCATTCATTTAGTAAATATTCATTGAGCACTTATTTTATATCTCAAGCATTGGGAATGGCAGTGAAAAATCTCTTTGTGGAGCTTGGAATCTACTGGGGGAAGATAGATAATTAAGTAAATACAAACTGCATCACATTATGCTATGGAAGAAAACAGAACTGGGAATGAGGATAGGGTATATCAGAGTGCAGATGTTAAAGAGTGGCTTGAGACAGTCTCTGAGAGTGTGGCACTTGAGCAAAGATCTAAAGGAAGTGAGGAAGGGAGCCATCCATCCATCCAGGGAAAGAAGGTTTCAGACAGAGGGAAGTGTGGAGAGCGCTTGGTATTTGTATTGGTGAGTGTTGACCAGAGAAGTAGAACCAGTCGAACACACATACACATAGACATTTATTACAAGGAACTGTCTTATGTGGTTATGGTGACTGGCTAAGCAAGTCTAAAATCGTAGGACAGCCATTCAGGAATGGAAGAGTATGAACATGATGGAAGTCCATGGACACTGGGCCAAAGCTATTGTCCACAGGTGGTATTCGTTCCCACTCAGGAATGCCACAGCCTTGTTCTTAAATTCTTTTACTGGGGTAAGTCATACCTAAAGATTATCCTGGATAATCTTGGTTGCTTAAGGGCAAATGATTGGAAATTTCTATTACATTTGCAAAGTCCTTTCACAGCAGCACCTAGATTAGTGTTTGATTGAATGACTGCAGTCTGTGATCTCATCAAGTTGATTAAAAAGCCATGTTGAAAGAACAGCAAGGAAACAGTACGATTAAAGGGGTATGAGCATCTGGGAAGATGGAAGATGAGTCAGAGGTAACACGGGAGCCATCGTTAAGGACTGTGAAACTGCTCTGAGAGACATGGGGAGCCATTGGAGAGTGATTAGTAGAAACAGATGATTTGAATAATATTTTTAAAAGATCACTCTGGCACTGCATGGGGGAATAGACAGAGGTGGGCAAGATAATGTAACCTGGAGACTACGTGGTGCTGGGCTGCTTCATTAAATGCTAGGCACTATGTTCAATGATAATGTGTTATTTTGAAAGCCCCACTGGATCATAGTCTGGAGGTTTAATTAGGAAAACACTGTATATTCAGTAGGTTATAAGAACTAAGCTAGGCATTAGGGATCCAAAACGAATCAAGACTAAGCCCTTTTGTTTCCTGAAGAGTGGTGCCATTTACAATGGGCTTTCTTATTAGCCAGGCACCAATGGGACTAACAACACTAACTATTATGTGTTGAATCCTTAACCATGGGGTGTGGCAGGGTCCAGGGCTTCCTGCACCCTGTCCACCAGGCACAGGCTTCTGTCATACCAGGTACGTGGTACACTCCCACCAATGCACAGATTTTGATAAATTGATTTCCTCACTTTTTGATTATCCATTTGAGCTAAGCTGAAAAATAAACAAAAACAAACCCAACAAATAACTAGAAGGATATAATGAGATGTGGGGCCATGCTAGCTGTTGTTTCTTGGTCCTTAACAACATGCCTGTTCCTTTCATAGTCTCTCCTCTATCAAAGTGTCGCGAGCCTGAGAACTACATTTGCCGGCCTGGTGAAGAGAGACACCTGTGTGGTGTTTGGGAGGCAGAAGGGAGGTGGGCTTTGTCCTCTGGCTGGCTGGCTGCAGACCAGCGAGGCTACGGGTCGTGACTTCCTCAGGCTCCAAGACTCACTGTCCAGCCACGGGGCTGCAGGCAGCTGTGCTTTAGCTGCAGCTTCTGGCACGTTCTTGGTTTCTGGGCAGAGTGAACTTCCATCCCTGACTGACTTCCCCCAGCACTCCTAAAAATTTACTGATGTCTAATTTCACTGCAGTAAATCGCGTTCCATTTAAAATATGCCTGAGGTCTTCTCGTCCTCTCTCGGAAGCCTGGCGAGGCTCCAGTCAGCAAGCTCCTTCCTTCCCTTCTGATTCCAACCCTGGATTTTCTTAATTCTCCAAAGATAAATGGTCTGCGACAGAAGACCACCTCTGTCCAAAGTGAAGGGGAGGGAAGGAAAGTCAGGGATGTGGGGAAGCCTAGGTGGAGGCGGCAGTTGGTGGGAGAAAGGTAGTAAGAGACTCAAGAGTGGGAGGGAAAGGAAAATAAAACCAACCCTTGTAAGCTCTGCCTATTTCTTAAATAGCTTAAATAATTCCTATCCTCCAAGCTTGTGATTTAAAAGTGAGTAGAAGGAAGGAGGAGAGAGTAGTCTCCTTCACTTATGGCTCCATTTTATTTCTTCCTGAAAGCTTCCAGACTGAATGTTTTTTCATCCCTCTTCAGCGTGTTAAGTTTTTTGCAGGGAAAGGATGGAGAAACACACAATATTTATCCAACATCTCCAGTCATATTTGTATGTGTTAGTTCATACGTTATTACATAGTCTAGGTTTTAATGTTTTATATTTAATGTGAAGAAAACTCTAAAGAAAAATAGAATTAGGGAAAGATTGAAAACTTGCTTGGATTCACACAAGTAGTAAAAGTTGACCTAACAATTGAGCCCATATCACCAGAGCCCCCAAGTGCAGGCTTCTTTCTTTCAAGCCAGGGCTACTTTGTTGGTGGAAAGAACTCTGGATTTGGAATTGTGGCCAGCAGTATATTGGAAGGAGTTCTGGTATATTTTCTTATATTTCATTCCTGAAGAATAGCATAATGCTCATGGGAGTGCCCTGGTGAAAGTCCTTTGTCTGTAGAATTAAAATGAACTTTAAAAAGTAATCTAAAAACTCCAAAGATTTAAAACTACATTGCAGTAGTTATAATTCAGAAACTTTGGCTTCAACATCTATTTTGAGACTAGCTATGCCCTACCAATGAAGGTTGTTTCAAAAGCTTTTTTTGGTAGGACAAAAGATGGTTTGAAAATAGTAGGAATTATGGGAAAAATTCCTTCAGAAACAAGTCATGAATAAACTTCTGAAAACTGCTATCGAGATGGCTTTATGTGTTTACCATATTAAAACAGGACAACAAACTAAAATATTTCTCTACATGTCCTAATGATAATGGTTAATGTACAATTAATTTCCTCCTACTCTTCATTGCTTGCTGAATTTTTGGTTGATTCCAATAAGATGTTTATAAATTCATTTGGTATTGATGCAAATATACAATGCATATGCTTTCAAAACACAGTCCATTTAATTGTTTAAAGACTTTATTATTTTGGGCAGCTGTTGATCTGTCTCCTAGGTCCCACCCTAAGCACAGAAACAAAAGCATTTTTGATGTTTGAGATGGAAAAAGCTTTGG